>NC_141105.1:18904999-19504999 GCF_041138505.1 Cibotium barometz | reverse complement strand
GGCCATTCTATGCCCCCCTATGCTACATCTAAACATCAATTTGCCTGGTAGGATGGCCCTGGGCCATTCTATACCCCCTCATGCTAACTATTGGTGTATGGTAGAATGGCCAAAGGGCCGTTCTTCCACGAATAATGTGCTTTACAATGGTCCTAGGGTCATTCTACCACATGCACAATGTGCTTGAAAGAATGGCCCAAGGTCTATTCTACAATTCACATTGTGCTTGGTAGTATGGCACTTGCCCAATTCTATGCCTTCTAGTGCTACATCAAAACATCACTCTGCCTTGTAGAAAGGCCCAAGGGCCATTCTATATACCCTTGTGCTAACTATTGGTGCATGGTAGAATGGTCCCTAAGGCCATTCTTTCATGCACAATGTGCTTTAGAGGGCCACATCAAAACATCAATCTATTGGGTAGAATGGCCCTAGGTCTATTATGTATCCTCTTATGCCAACTATTAGTGCAAGGTTTATTAGTCCCAAGGCCATTCTCTACCCCCCCTACATGCATAATATATTAAGAATGTGCATGGTAGAATGGCCCTAGGGCGCCATTCTATAGCCCTTGTTCATGGTATAATGTCCCTTAGGACAAATACTCCATGTATAATGTGCTTTAGAATGGCCATAGGGCTACATCAAAACATCAATCTACTGTAGAATGGCCCCCCTAAGGCCATTCTGTGTACCTCCTTGTGCCACCTATTGGTGCATGGTAGAATGGTTCAAGGGGCATTCTACCATGCACAATGTGCACAATAGCCCTAGGACTACATCAAAGCATTAATCTGTATGGAACAATGGCCCTAGGGCCATTCTATACCCCTACCCTTGTGTTAAATATTGGTGCATGGTAGAATGGTTGTTGCAAGGCTATTCTCTACACCTTGCATGCATAATATATAAAAAATGTGTCTAGTATAAGGGCCCTAGTGCCATCCTACCATGAATGTTGTGCTTAGTAGACCGGACCTAGGGCATTTCTACCATGCACACACTGTGCTTGGTAGAGTGACCCTCCTAGGGCCATTTTATTCCCAGTTGTGTGCTACAGTCTACATCAACACATCAATTAGCCTGGTAGAATGGCCCTAGGTCTTTTTTGTACCCCCTTGTGCCAACTATTGGTGCATGGTATAATTGTCTCACTGCCATTCTTTACCCCTAGCATGCATATTATATCAAGAATGTGTATGGTAGAATGGCCCTAGCTCCATGCTATAATCCCTTTTTCATTGTAGAATTCCATGAATAATATGATTTAGAATGGCCCTAGGGCAATTAGGAGTGCCATTCTATAAATCACAATGTGCTTTAGTTAGGCCACTTTATTCCCTCTTGTGCTACATCAAAGCATCAATATACGTGGTAGAATGGTCTTAGAGCCATTTTTGTATCCCCTTGTTACAACTATTGGTACATGGTAGAATGGTCCCAAGGCGATTCTCTTCCCTTGCCTTGCATAATATATTAAGAATGTACATGGTAGAATGGCCTAGTTCTATTCTCTACCCTCTCCATGCATAATATATTAAGAATGTACATGGTAGAATGGCCTAGTTCTATTCTCTACCCTCTCCATGCATAATATATTAAGAATGTAGATGGTAGAATGGCCCTAGCTCCATTCTATACCCCTTTGTTTATGGTAGAATGGCCATGTGTCCCTTATTCTATGCATAATGTGCTTTAAAATTACCCCAGGTCCATTTTACCATGCACAATGTGCGTGAAAGAATGGCCCAAGGGCCATTCTATAATGCACATATGCTTGCTACAATGTGCGTGAAAGAATGGCCCAAGGGCCATTCTATAATGCACATATGCTTGCTACAATGGCCCTTGGTCTATTCTATCCTGCTTGTGTTACATCAAAACATCAATCTACCTAGTAGAATGGTGATTCTCTACCCCTTACATGTATAATATATCAAAAGTGTACATGTTGTGATGGTCCTAGGGCCATTCTATACCCCCTTGTTTCATGGTAGAATGGACCTAGGGCCATTCTACCATGTACAATGTTATTTAAAGAATGTCCCAAAGGACCATTCCGCAATGCAAATTGTTCTTGGTAGAATGGACCTTGTTCCATTCTATCCCCCCTTGTGCTACATCAAAACATCAATCTACATGGTAGGATGGACCTCAAGCTATTCTATACCCTCTTGTGCCAACTATTCATGCATTCTAGAATGCTCCTAGGGCTGTTCTTTGACAAACAATGTGCTTTACAATGGCCCTAGGGTCACTCTACCATGCACAACAAGCTTGAAAGAATGGCCCAAGTGCCATTCTTCAATGCACATTGTACTTGGTAGTATGGCCCTTGCCCCATTCAATGCCCCCTTGAGCTACATTAGAACATCAATCTACATGGTAGAAAGGCCATAGGCCATTCTATATCCCCTTGTGCTAACTATTGGTGCATGGTAGAATGTTCCCTAGGGCCATTCTTTCATGCACAATGTGCTTGAGACAGCTACATCAAAATGTGCTTGAGACGGCTACATCAAAATGTCAATCTACCTCATAGGATTGCCCTAGGCCCATTCTCTACCCCCTTGTGCCAGCTATTAGTGCACGGTAGAATGATCCCAAGGCCCTTCTACACCCTTTGCACACAAAATATGTCAAGAATGTGAATGGTAAAATGGCCCTAGGGCCATTATTTAGCCCTTGTTCATAGTAGAATTGCATAAGGACCATTATTCCATGCATAATGTGCTTTACAGTGGCCCTAGGGCTACATTCAAACATCAATCTACTATAACATGGGCATAAGGCCATTCTAAACCTCCTTGTGCCAGCTATTGGTGCATGGTAGATTGAGTTGAGGGCCATTCTATACCCCCTTGTGCTACATTAAAACATCAATTTTCCTAGTAGTAGAAGGGCCCTAGGGCCAATCTATACCCCCTAGTGCCAACTATGGGTGTATGATAGAATAGTCCCTACGGTTATTCTTTTTATGCACAATGCACTTTAGAATGCCCCTAAGAGTGCATAAAGGCCTTAATCTTCCTGGTAGAATGACCCTAGGGCCATTCCATACCCATCCCCTTATGCTAAATATTGGTGCATGGTAGAATGGTTGGAGGGCTATTCTTTACTCCTTGCATGCATAATATAACAAAAAAAAATGTACCTAGTACAATGGCCCTAGGTCCATTGTACCATGAGCACTTTGCTTGCTAGACTAGCCCTAGGGCCATTTTACCATGCACACTATGCTTGGTAGAATAATCCTAGGGTCTTTTTATTCCTAGTTGTGCTATATCAAAACATCAATTATCCTTGTAGAATGGCCCTAGGGCCATTCTATATGCCTTTTACCAAATATTAGTACATGGTAGAATTGTCCCAAGGCCTTTCTCTACCCCCTGCATAGATGCTATATGGTAGAATGTGCATGGTCTAATGGTTGAAGGGCCATTCTCAACCCCCTGCATATAATAAAATATGAAGAATATGCATGGTAGAATAGTCCTAGTTCCATTCTATACCCCCTTGTTCATGGTAGAATTGCCATAGGGCCCTTCTTCCATGCACAACGTGCTTTAAAATGGCCCTAGGGCTATACTACCATTCACAATGTTCTTGAAAGAATGGCCCAAGTTCCATTCCACAATGCACATTATGCTTGGTACAATGGCCCTTAGGCCATTTTATGCACGCTTGTGATACATCACATCATTATCTACCTCCTAAAACGGCCTTAGGGACATTCTATACCCCCTTTGTGTGCCAACTATTGGTGCATGGTAATCGTCAATGCCCAATGTGCTTTAGAATGGCCCTAGGGCTATTCTACCATGTACAATGTACTTGTAATAAGAAAGGCCATTCTATAATGCACATTGTGCTTGGTATCTCCTTATGCTAACTACTCTTGCATGGTAGAATGGTCCCTAGGGCCATTCTTCCATGCACAATGTGCTTTAGAATGGCCGTAGGGCTATAACAAACCATCAATCCACCTGGTAGAATGGCCCTAGGTCCATTTCGTACCCATTTGTGCCAACTATTGGTGCATGGTAGAATTGTCTCAGGGTCATTCTCTACCCTCTATTGCATGCATATTATATCAAGAATGTGTATGATAGAATGGCCGTAAATCCATTCTATACCTCCTTGTTCATTGTAGAATGGCCAAAGGGACCTTCTTCCATGTATAATATGATTTATAATGTCCCTAGGGACATTCCTACTGCCATTCTATACTACACAATGTGCTTTAGTTGGGCCCTTTTGTGCTCTCTTGTGCTACATCATAATATCAATCTACTTGGTTAGATTGGTCTTAGAGCCATTTTGTACCCCATATTGGTACATGGTAGAATGGTCCCAAGGCCATTATCTACCCTCTCCATGCATAATATATTAAGAATTTACATGGTAGAATTGCCCTAGCTCCATTTTATACCCCTATATTCATGGTATTATGGCCATATTGTGGCCCTTTTTCTATTAATAATGTGCTTTAAAATGGCCCTAGGTCCATTCTACCATGAAGAATGTGCATGAAAGAAGGGCCCAAGTTCTATTCTATATTTCTTATATGCTTGGTAGAATGGCCCTTCGGACATTCTATGCCCCCTTGTGCTACATCAAAACATCAATCTACCTAGTAGAATGGCGATTCTCTACCCCCTACATGCATAATATATCAATAGTGTACATGGTGTAATGGCCCTAGGGCCACTCAATACCCCCTTGTTCATGGTAGAATCACCCTAGGGCCATTCTTCCATGCACAATGTGCTTTAGAATGGAGGTAGTAGGGCCATTATACCATGTATAATGTGCTTGAACCAAGGGTCATTCTACAATGCACATTATACTTGGTAGAATGGACCTTGGGCCATTCTATGCCCCCCTATGCTACATCTAAACATCAATTTGCCTGGTAGGATGGCCCTGGGCCATTCTATACCCCCTCATGCTAACTATTGGTGTATGGTAGAATGGCCAAAGGGCCGTTCTTCCACGAATAATGTGCTTTACAATGGTCCTAGGGTCATTCTACCACATGCACAATGTGCTTGAAAGAATGGCCCAAGGTCTATTCTAAAATTCACATTGTGCTTTTGGTAGTATGGAGCTTGCCCCATTCTATGCCTTCTAGTGATACATCAAAACATCACTCTACCTTGTAGAAAGGCCCAAGGGCCATTCTATATCCCCTTGTGCTAACTATTGGTGCATGGTAGAATGGTCCCTATGGCCATTCTTTCATGCACAATGTGCTTTAGAGGGCCACATCAAAACATCAATCTACTGGGTAGAATGGCCCTAGGTCTATTATGTATCCTCTTATGCCAACTATTAGTGCAAGGTTTAATGGTCCCAAGGCCATTCTCTACCCCCCCTACATGCATAATATATCAAGAATGTGCATGGTAGAATGGCCCTAGGGCCATTCTATAGCCCTTGTTCATGGTATAATGTCCCTAGGACAAATACTCCATGTATATTGTGCTTTAGAATGGCCATAGGGCTACATCAAAACATCAATCTACTGTAGAATGGCCCTAAGGCCATTCTGTGTACCTCCTTGTGCCACCTATTGGTGCATGGTAAAATGGTTCAAGGGTTATTCTACCATGCACAATGTGCACAATAGCCCTAGGACTACATCAAAGCATTAATCTGTATGAAAAAATGTCCCTAGGGCCATTCTATACCCATCCCCTTGTGTTAAATATTGGTGCATGGTAGAATGGTTGTTGCATGGCTATTCTCTACACCTTGCATGCATAATATATAAAAAAATGTGTCTAGTATAAGGGCCCTAGTGCCATCCTACCATGAACGTTGTGCTTGGTAGACTGGACCTACCTAGGGCATTTCTACCATGCACACACTGTGCTTGGTAGAGTGACCCTCCTAGGGCCATTTTATTCCCAGTTGTGTGCTACAGTCTACATCAACACATCAATTAGCCTGGTAGAATGGCCCTAGGTCCATTTTGTACCCCCTTGTGCCAACTATTGGTGTATGGTATAATTGTCTCATTGCCATTCTTTACCCCTAGCATGCATATTATATCAAGAATGTGTATGGTAGAATGGCCCTAGTTCCATTCTATACTCCCTTTTTCATTGTAGAATTCCATGAATAATATGATTTAGAATGGCCCTAGGGCAACTACGATCGAGTTCCATGCTATAAATCTCAACGTGCTTTAGTTAGGCCACTTTATGCCCTCTTGTGCTACATCAAAACATCAATATACCTGGTAGAATGGTCTTAGAGCCATTTTGTACCCCCTTGTTACAACTATTGGTACATGGTAGAATGGTCCGGAGGCCATTCTCTTCCCTCATGTTGCATAATATATGAAGAATGTACATGGTAGAATGGCCCTAGTTCTATTCTCTACCCTCTCCATGCATAATATATTAAGAATGTACATGGTAGAATGGCCCTAGCTCCATTCTATACCCCTTTGTTTATGGTAGAATGGCCATGTGTCCCTTATTCTATGCATAATGTGCTTTAAAATTACCCGAGGTCCATTTTACCATGCACAATGTGTGTGAAAGAATGGCCCAAGGGCCATTCTACAATGCACATATGCTTGGTAGAAAGGCCCTTGGTCTATTCTATCCTGCTTGTGTTACATCAAAACATCAATCTACCTAGTAGAATGGTGATTCTCATGTATGCATAATGATGTGCCACATAACCATCATAGGTAAACCTCTGCACAGGATTCTTCACTCTCCCAGATCTTCGCAGCTTTGCATTCATGGCTTCCATAGCCTTCTTTACACCATGTGTTCTCATAGTTGGTATCCCAAGATCCTCATCAAGGCTCATCTCTGAGCCACTGGACTCTCCATCAACATGAGAATGCCCTGCAGAAATGTAGGCATACTAAGGGGCTCAATCACTTTCTCTTTGCCTTTATGTGATGTACTAATCACATTTGTAGGACTGGTATTATGATGCAGCCTGCCACTCCATGGTCTATACTGAACCACTAGATGAGGACTCTCCTGGTCCACTCAAAGATTGTGATTGTTGACTTGCATTCTATGCAACCACATTTCCACTCACATCAGCCCCAACAGCTTCTTTTCCAGTAGCATACCAACTGCTCATCTCATCAAAAACACATCCCTGCAGCTTCTCATCTCATCTCAACAGCTTCTTTTCCAGCAGCAATACCAGCATACCAGCTTCTTTTCCAGCAGCATACCAGCTGCTCATCTCATTAAAAACAACATCCCTGCTTACCCTCAACTCACGTGTAGTAGGGTTATAACACCTGTATCCCTTTTGCTCAAGGGAATACCCAATAAACACACATTTTTCAGCTTTTGGATCCAGTTTAGTTCTCAGCTTATCTGGCACATGCACATATGCAATGCATCCAAAGACTTTCAGATGAGACAAATTAGGTTTTTTGCCACCAGTAAACCTCTCTTCTGGAGTTACATCATGTATGGCTGCAGTTGGAGACCTGTTCATGATGTAAACTGCTGTAGAAACAGCCTCAGCTCAATAGCTATGCGGTATATTCTTCTCTCCCATCAATGCTCGCACAATCTTAGCAATGTGCGTGTTTTTTCGCTCAGCAACTCCATTTTGCTGCGGAGTGTATCTGCATGTAAACTGTCTCCAAATACCATTCTTCTTCAAAAATTCACAGAACTCATTGGAGAAGTACTCTTCCCCTCCATCTGACCTTAGGAACTTTACATATTTCCCTGTTTGCTTTTCAACCATAACTCTGAAATTTTGAAAATGAGTGAACATCTCACCCTTCTCCTTCATGAAGTATACCCACACTTTCCTTGTGTGGTCATCAATAAATGTCACATAATACCTGCAGCTTCCCATAGACATGGTCTTCGTAGGACCCCATACATCTAAATGCATAACATCTAGTGCATTTCTGCTCACAATTCTGTCATGTGAAAATACATACTTTGTTTGCTTTCCAAGTTGGCATGCTTCACATATTTTCTGCATACCTTCAACATTAAACTTTGGCAGCCCTGTCATAATTCCTTTAGTCTGCATAGACTTCATTCTGTGCACATTCACATGTCCAATTCTTTTATGCCAAATGTCTGTGTCTGCAACAATTCTTGAACCATTTGCAAACATCTCACTCACTTCAGGCATGTTTACATTCAATGTAAACATTCTGCCCACTCTGTTGCCATTTGCAACCAACCTGCACTTGTCTTTAAAGTCTTCAACATAACAACCATCAGGATTAAACCGAACCTACAAACCCTACTCAATCATCTGGCCAACTGAAACCAGATTCTTTGTTATGTTCGAAACATGAAGTACATCTACAAGGTACTTCACTTTGCCATCCTGCATAGACAATGGCACATCTCCAACATGGGCGATTGGATGAGTAGTGTCATCACCTGTTTCCACAAAACCTGGTCTTTCAAGGTTTTTCATCTCCTTGAACCACTCTCCATGACTTGTCATGTGGTTTGAAGCACCTAAATCAACGTACCATACATCATCTTTATGTGCTGCTTCAACATTTTCAGACATGGCATTTACAACATGATGCATAACAAACAACCTTTCATTATCCTCATTGTTTTTGCTCGAGGATGCATAGTTGTTTTACTGCAATTTTCCATTTTTCATGTTAGCCTACTTCTTATAACAATCTGCCTGCACATGTCCAGGCTTACCATAATAAAAGCATCCACGTGTATCATTATACTGTCTTTGCCAATTTCCATGACCTCTTTGACTCCCCCTGCCTTTGACTTGGCCTCTTCCACACCTGCGTGTTGTTGTTTGTAAATTCTGGGACTGTTGTTGTTGTTTGCTGCTGCTCTACTGGCCATAATTCTGGGACTGTTGTTGTTGTTTGCTGCTGCTGTTGGCCATAATTCTGGGACTGTTGTTGTTGTTTGCTGCTACTGGCCATAATTTTGATTACCTGTTTGGCCACCTCCTTGGCTACGTCCACACAGCCTCCTCAACCTCATCCTCTTCTTGAACTTGTGTAGAAGGCATGTTGCTCTGAACTGTTTTTGTTTTGTGAAGACTTTTGGTCTTCACCCAAGCTCTTCTCTTCTATAATCAATATAGATACCAAATCTGTGAAATTGGAAATGTTTTCTCAAGTCTGAATAGATTTCTTGAGAACGCCTTTTGGTCTTCACCCAAGCTCTTCTCTTCTATAATCAACATAGATACCAAATCTGTGAAATTGGGAATGTTTTCTCGAGTCTGAATAGATTTCTTGAGAACGCCTCAAGTGTATTGTGGCCCGAGACCATGTAGACAAACTTCCATCTTATCATCATCATCTACTGAAACACCACTAGATGCAAGGGATTCCACAATACCCTTGATCTTCAATACATATTCATTCACAGACATACTCTTTTTCTCCACAATATTAATGAAGTTTATTCTTCAACTGTATCTTTCATGTCTTGGTATTCGTTTCATAGAGTTTTACCAAGGTGTCCCACGCCTGCTTGGGGGACTTAGGATCCTGTATGTGCCCAATCATGGTGTCCTGTATATACTGATAGAGAGCCAATACATAACTTTTTTGGCTCCTTGGTTCCAATCCTTGAAGTCTTTCACATCTGCAGAGCAGTCGGATTGATCTCTGGTATCTCCCATGCCTCTTCATGCTCACCTTCTATGTAGTCCCAATAACCCTTTTCCATCAGGAAATTCGTCAACCTGAACCTCCAAGCATGGAAGTTGTTCTTATCAAGCTTCTCAGCAACAATCTAGTTTATGCCATCATTTGACATCTTGCCAGACACACAAATTTACTAGAAACAGCACTCTGGTTTGTCCTGCACAACCTGCTGTATTTTCTGTAGCGGTACTGTACTACACTCAAATGTCACAACCAATGACCTTAATGTGCATACATACACCCAATGGCAACTGTTGACCTCCTTGCAGCACACACAATGTCTACACAACCAATATATCTTCCTGCAGTTCTTAAAACAGAGTTCTGCATAGAAACGATAACTTACCCTGCAGTGAAATCGCCTGCTTTCTGAAAAACAGAGGTCCTAATGCGCCCGAAACGCGTTTTCGGCTTGAAAAATTATTGTCCAATAAGACAGTATAGTTTCTGTATAGCTTTACTCCCACGAAGAAAGCTCCTCAATCAGAGATCGATTGCCGGTGCCTCCCGTAGAGCTCCCGAGACAAGGGTGTAGTCACCAAACACAAATAGGGAAGAGTAGTTGAAGCTCTTACCCTCGTACCACTTCCTGTGCTTCTCTTGCTTGTAGCTCAGCCCTTAGCATGAACCAGGCTCTGATACCATGAAAAGATGCAGGAGGGGAGAAGAGAGCTTGAGCTCTTGCAAGCACACACACACCTCACAAAACCCTAAAAGAGAACACACACGGTGAGAGGCTGAAAATCTTCTTCTTCTTCACTCAACACTCAACACACCATATACAAAGATAAGAGCACACATATGAAAAGGTACTCAACCAAATACATACGAGGGTTCTCTATAGTGTGAACCCAACTAAATGAGCTGGCGCTATAACTATGACAGTCTCTAGAATGGCTGTTACATAACCTGTCATCCCACTCGCCGCATATCACCCATGATCTCACTAACCATGCCAGTGGTGTAAGTGTGGGGCCTATCCCCCAGGCGGGTCATCAGTGTCCACCGCCTCACTAGATAAGCTTGATATCTCAACAAGAATGGCCCTAGGTCTATTATGTATCCTCTTATGCGAACTATTAGTGCAAGGTTTAATGGTCCCAAGGCCATTTTCTACCCCCCCTACATGCATAATATATCAAGAATGTGCATGGTAGAATGGCCCTTGTTCATGGTATAATGTCCTTAGGACAAATACACTATGTATAATGTGCTTTAGAATGGCCATAGGGCTACATCAAAACATCAATCTACTGTAGAATGGCCCTAAGGCCATTCTGTGTACCTCATTGTGCCACCTATTGGTGCATGGTAGAATGGTTCAAGGTCCATTCTACCCTGCACAATGTGCACAATAGCCCTAGGACTACATCAAAGCATTAATCTGTATGGAACAATGGCCCTAGGGCCATTCTATACCCCTACCCTTGTGTTAAATATTGGTGCATGGTAGAATGGTTGTTGCAAGGCTATTCTCTACACCTTGCATGCATAATATATAAAAAATGTGTCTAGTATAAGGGCCCTAGTGCCATCCTACCATGAATGTTGTGCTTAGTAGACCGGACCTAGGGCATTTCTACCATGCACACACTGTGCTTGGTAGAGTGACCCTCCTAGGGCCATTTTATTCCCAGTTGTGTGCTACAGTCTACATCAACACATCAATTAGCCTGGTAGAATGGCCCTAGGTCTTTTTTGTACCCCCTTGTGCCAACTATTGGTGCATGGTATAATTGTCTCACTGCCATTCTTTACCCCTAGCATGCATATTATATCAAGAATGTGTATGGTAGAATGGCCCTAGCTCCATGCTATAATCCCTTTTTCATTGTAGAATTCCATGAATAATATGATTTAGAATGGCCCTAGGGCAATTAGGAGTGCCATTCTATAAATCACAATGTGCTTTAGTTAGGCCACTTTATTCCCTCTTGTGCTACATCAAAGCATCAATATACGTGGTAGAATGGTCTTAGAGCCATTTTTGTATCCCCTTGTTACAACTATTGGTACATGGTAGAATGGTCCCAAGGCGATTCTCTTCCCTTGCCTTGCATAATATATTAAGAATGTACATGGTAGAATGGCCTAGTTCTATTCTCTACCCTCTCCATGCATAATATATTAAGAATGTACATGGTAGAATGGCCCTATATCCATTTTCCCCCCTATATGCATAATGTATCAATAGAATACATGGTGCAATGGCCCTAGGGCCATTCTAAACCTCCTTGTTCATGGTAGAGGGGCACTAGGGCCATTCTTCCATGCACAATGTGGTTTAGAATGGCCCTAGGGCCATTCTACCATGTACAATGTGCTTGAAAGAATGGCCGAAGGGCCGTTCTACAATGCACATTGTGCTTCTTGGAATTTTCTTATTCTTCTCTCTTGCTCTCAATTTTAAATAAGAGAGATATTTCTCATAAAATGAATCAAGGAAAATTAATTAATAAGACTAAAATTATACATAATGATTAGGGTATTAAAGAAATGCGAAAGTGTGCAAAAGCTATGCCACAATCAATTTCTTGTTAATACTAGGATGCTTGTGAGAATTTCTCCCATGGAGGTTTTTTACTTCCCCAAAAAAGCATCTTAAGGATCTATTTAAAATGTTTTCTAAGGAAGAATAGAGATTAATCTAGCTTTCCCATTTTCTAAAAAAGTAGAATATTTAAAAGTTTATGATACTAGATTTGTGAGATAGTATCATGAATTAGTGTTAGGGATTTGGAGTCTCGAAAGGATTTTTCTAAATTAAGATTGAATGGGGATTTAGTTTGGTCATTTTATCCTTCTTGTATAATATCAACCATTTTATCCTTGTATAATATCAGCCATAGCATAAGCTTTGGTTTCCCTATGATTGTATTACGAGAGAAGTAGGGAATTTTTCAAAGTGAAAGGCTTGGTGTGTGTGAGTAACAAGAATCTATCTCTTCTTAAATTTAGGTCTTGTTGTTTCTTATTATAGATAAATGTAGTAGGGTTTGTTGTTTGGCACACTAAGTGATGGGCTCTCTCTCTGGACAGTATGTGTGGAGTCCTCACTTTTCATAATTGATAGAGAAGATAGACAGAATGAAACACAACACAGAGGAGACAAGACTGCGAAGAGGAAAAAGACACTTAATGGATCTTAGGCCATTTTATGCCCCCTTGTGTAACATCAAAACATCAATATACCTGGTAGGATGGCCTTGGGGCGATTCTCTACCCCCTTGTGCCAACTATTGGTGTATGGTAGAATGGCCTTAGGGCTGTTCTTCCATGAATAATGTGCCTTAAAATGGCCCTAGGGTCATTCTACCATGCACAACATGCTTAAAAGAATGGCCCAAGGGCTATTCAACAATGAAAATTGTTCTTGGTAATATGGCCCTTTTCCCATTCGTGCTACATCAGAACATCAATCTACCTGGTAGGAAGGCCCTATGGCCATTCTATATCCCCTTGTGCTAACTATTAGTGCATGGTAGAATGGTCCCTAGGGCCAATCTTTCATGCATAATATGCATTAGAGGGCTACATCAAAACATCAATCTACGTAGTAGAATGGCCCTAGGTCCATTATGTACCCTTTTGTGCCAACTATTAGTGCATGGTAAAATGGTCCCAAGGCCATTCTCTACCCCCTGCATGGACAACATATCAAGAATGTGCATCAAAGAATGGCCCTACAGCCATTCTATAGCCCTTGTTCATGGTAGAATGGCCCTAGGACCATTATTCCATGTATAATGTGCTTTAAAATGTCCTTAAGGGTACATTAAAACATCAATCTACTATAGAATGTCCCAATGGCCATTATGTACCTCCTTGTGCCAACTATTGGTGCATGGTAGAATGGTTCGAGGGCCATCCTATAGTGCAAAATGTGCTTTAGATGGGCCATTCTTCCATGCACAAGTCTATACCCCTTTTGTGCCAACTATGGGTGCACGGTAGAATGGTCCCTACGGCCATTCTTCCATGCACAATGTGCTTTAGAATGGTCTTAGGAGTGCATCAAGGCATCAATCTTCTTGGTAGAATGGACCTGGGGACATTTTACACCCATACCTGTGTGCTAAATATTGGTGCATTGTAGAATGGTCGCAAGGCTATTCTCTACCCCTTGCATGCATAATATATAAAAAATGTGCCTAGTAGAATGGCTCTAGGGCCATTTTACCATGCACACTATGCTTAGTAGCTATCCATAGGGACACTCTATGATACCACGTATACTGTGCTTGGTAGAATAACTCTAGGGCCATTTGATTCCTAGTTGTGACATCAGAACATCAATTAGCCTGGTAGAATGGCCCTAGGGCCATTCTGTATGCCTTGTGCCAACTATTGGTACATGGAAAAATTGTCCCAAGATAATTATCTACCCTCTTCTTACATTGCAAGGCCATTCTCTTCCCCCCTCCATATAATAAAAAATCAAGAGTATTCATGGTGGTAGAATGGCCCTAGTTCCATTCTATATCCCCTTGTTCATGGTAGAATGGCAAGAGGGCCCTTCTTCCATGCACAATGTTCTTTAGAATGGCCGTACTGCTATTCTATCGTGCATAATGTGCTTGAAAGAATGGCATAAGGGAAAATAATCAATGCACAAGGGGCATATAATAGCCTAAGGGCCATTCGATGCCCCTTGTGCTACATCACAACATCATCTACCTCATAAAATGGCCATTCTCTACCCCCTTTGTGCCAACTATTGGTGCATGGTAGAATCATCTTAGGGCCAATATTCCATGCCCAATGTGCTTTAGATGGCCCTAGGGCCATTCTACCATGTACAATGTACTTGAAAATGTTGAGAATTGTGGTACCATAGAGCAGAAGGAAGAGGTAGGGAGTGAGATGAGTAGCCAAGAAAGTGTAAAGCATAGCAAGAAGCCACATGAGCAAAGGGATTTATCTCACATTTTTGTACAATCCCAAGGGTGTACCTCCTCATATAAAAGGGGGCCATTTCAAGCAATGAAATCATATCACTTTCACACATCTCAAGCGTCTTTATGAGTACAAGTCTTATCTTGTAACCTAAGTGTGCTTGAGTCTATTGCACACACTCATCATCACGAGTAAACTTAGATTACATCCACCTTAGTTTAATTACGTTAATCATGTTTAATTAGTGCAGGATTAGACTTGATTAGATAGATTTTTTGCTAGTAGAAAATCTTGATCCATGGATTTCAACATGGTATCAAAGCCACCCCTCTTCCTATGAGCTTCTCCAATCTTGCCATTATCATCATTTTGCATTAGTTTAATCACTTTGTGTTAGCTCTAAACCCACCTCATTAGTCTTATCCACTCACCTCAATAGTGGTGGAAGTTTTCCAAGCTTGCCATTGCCAAATCTCTACACCATTTCCTCTCATTACAAGACTAGGTAATCCTCTCCACCTTTCAATAGCTCTTTAGCACTTCATTAACACTAATTACATCATTAGAGCTCTAAACACCAATCTTATCCACAAGGTTAGGGAAGAGGCTGAACTTGCAGTTGAGAAATCCTCTCATTATCTTGAGCATTACCCAAGATATTTTAGGAGCATATCAATCTCTCCAAGGCGGAGCCCTACAAGCAAACATTCGGCCATATTCAACCAGATTGCGCTGATTTTCGCTCTGCAGCACGCCGACTACCAAAAGCTGGTTCTCCTCACCTAGGTAAAATTGGTGCAAGATCTTTCAACTAAGGTTTCTACATAGTATGACCTATCTACAGCCCAAATATTTTGTTAAGATATTCAATGTACTAGTTGTAAGCTGAAAAAAACCAGTCAGCAAAATTCACTTGTGTGCACCTATTTCATAAGATATTGAGCTAGATCTATTACTTACGGAAGTGTTCCTCTTCAAGGGTAAACACATTATCACAAAAGCCCCTTCAATGCTTGTTCCCTCATGCTCGATTGAAGGCTCCAAATTTTAGCTCTCTTAATCACAATGATTAAGTACTAATCACTATCATTAGTGTAATATTAACAAAAATTGGGCCAATTAAAATTCAAAATTAGAAAATTAGGGTGTGAATCTATAGTTGGAATCCCTTTTTTTTTTGTATCAAACTTCATCACATCAATTTGCATTGCTCAATTTGAGCGGATTTCGCTACATTCAGTTCATTTTTAGAACATAAGCTTGCATCTTATCATTTGCATCATCTTGTAATCAGCCATTGCCCAAAAAATTAGCGCTGAACCTTGTAAGAGAGTACAGACACTACCATAGAGACTTGTCACATAAGCTCATGGTAAGACTCTCTCATGGCATCAAACATTGGAAAGCTTATTGGGGAAGGGTAACATATCCTCAGGCAAATCAAGCATCTCACAAAGAAAAACATGAATACATAAAGCACAATCCTAAACATGTCTAAAGAGCAAGTGCATGAGATAACCATAGCATACAACATGGCATCCACACTAAATGCATCGAAGGCACATAAGGAAATCAAGAACCAACCATCAAGTGGCAACAAGAAGAATGACGTCCACACCAAAGAAGCTGCCAACAAAGAGCTAAGAGTCATGCCAAAGAGCAAAGACCAAGAGCCAAGAAGCAGTTAGCAAGGTGAAGAAGGACATAAAGTCAACATGAAGAGTAAAGAAAGAAATGAGGGATCTTCATCAAGCAAAAGCAAGGAGATCTTAAGCCAACAGCAGTACTAAGCAACATTGAGCTACCACCACTACCCTAACCATTTGTTGTAGAAGAGGGGTCACCATATGAGTACACACCCATCTTATCATCTTGTTTGTTGTATGTTTTTAGCACACTTGATCACCTATGAGTAGCCAGGGAGTACCTAAGGGAAGTGATGCAATTGTAAATCTACCTGACCACCTGAGAGTAGACAGTTGAGCACCCAGGGGAGGTAATGATTGTTGTAACTCATACCCAACCACATGAGAGTAGCTAACTCAGCATCCAGAGGGGGTAATGAATGTTTTAAACCTCACATCCAACCACCTTGAGTAGCCTAGAGATATGGCACCAAGGAGGGGTGTTGAGAATTGTGGTGCCAGAGAGCACAAGGAAGAGATAGGGAGTGAGAAGAGTAGCAAAGAAAGTGCGAAGCATAGCATGAAGCCACATGATCAAAGGGATTTACCCCACATTGTTGTACAATCCCAAGGGTTTACCTCCTCATATAAAAGGGGGCCATTCCAATGATATATAGCATGATGGGAAATTTGATTATTACCAATTTCTTGAATAATCAAGATTTGCCATCATGCTATATATCATTGGAAAGGTCTTGATGAGTAGATTCCAAATGTGCAATATCTTAAAAAGTTTGATTTGATTTGCAAAAGAAATTACCTTAGGCCCATTTTTCTAGAGAGAGGAGGTGTGGAAATCCTTAAGGGGCAAAAACGAGAGTCCATATTTTGCCTAATGTGTATGCCTTGTGCCAACAATTGGTACATGGTAGAATTGTCCCAAGGCAATTCTGTACCCTCTATATACATTACAAGGCCATTCTCTATCCCCACCATATAATAAAATATCAAGAATACGCATGGTAGAATGGCCCTAGTTCCATTCTATACTCCCTTGTTCATGGTAGAATGGTAAGAGGGCCCTTCTTGCATGCAAAATGTTCTTTAGAATGGTCTTAGTGCTATTCTATCATGCATAATGTGCTTGAAATAATCTCGCTGGGGGGGGGGGGGGGGGGGGTTTCACGCTGTGAAAACTCTCTATATCATGTGCATTCAAGGCTTAATTTAAAAACCCCTTATTTGTAAATTTTTCATGAATAAAACACACCCTTTTTCTATTGAATCTGTAAATACCCCCGTTAAATGGTACCCCCGTTAAATGGTACCCTTTTGTATGTAAAAAATGTATAAAAAACGGATTAAAAAACCCCTTCTATTGAACGCACATGATACGCTTACATATTTATGAGTGACCCTCCAAGGAAATAATGGCCTGAGGGCAATTCATCAATGCACATTGTTCTTAGTACACTGGCCCTTAGGCCATTCTATGCCCCTTGTGCTACATCTCAACACGATCTACCTCGTAAAATGGCCTTAGGTCCATTCTCTACCCCCTTTGTGTCAACTATTAGTGCATGGTAGAATCATCATAGGGCCAATCTTCCATGATCAATGTGCTTTAGAATGGCCCTAGTGCCATTCCACCACCATGTACAATGTACTTGAAACAAGGGTTGTTCTATAATGCACACTGTGTAGAATTGTCCTTGAGCCATTTGATGCCTCCTTTAGTTACATCAAACATCAATCTGCCTTGTAGAATGGCTGTAGGATTATTCTTTACCTCCTTGTGTGAACTACTGGTTCCTTGTAAAATGGTCCCTATATGGCCATTCTTCAATGCACAATGTGCTTTAGAATGGCCCTAGGGTTACATCAAATCATCAATCTACCTAGTAGAATGGCCCTAGGTCCATTATGTACCCCCTTGTGTGACAACTATTGGTGCATGGTAGAATTGTCTTAAGGCCATTGTCTACCCCCTGCATTCATATTATTTGAAGAATGTGTATGGTAGAATGGTCCTAGCTCCATCCTATACCCCCTTATTCATTGTAAAATGGCCATGGGGGCCTTCTTTGATGCATATTATGATTTAGAATGGCCCTAGGGCAATTCCTAGTTCCAACCATCGTATAACCATCGTATAATGCACAATGTGCTTTAAGTGGGCCATTCTATGCCCTCTTGTGCTACATCGAAACATCAATCTACTTGGTAGAATGGTCTTAAAGCCATTTTGTACCCCCTATGTGCCAACTATTCGTACATGGTAGAATGGTCCCAAGGCCATTCTCTACCATCTCCATGCATAATATATTAAGAATGTACATGGTAGAATGGCCCTAGTTCAATTCTATACCCCCTTATTTATGGTAGAATGGCCATATGGCCCTTCGTCTATCCATGATGTGCTTTAAAATGTACCTAGGTCCATTCTACCATGATGTGCTTTAAAATGTACCTAGGTCCATTCTACCATGCACAATGTGCGTGAAACAATGGCCCAAGGGCCGTTCTACAATGCACATTTTCTTCATAGAATGGCCTTTGGGCCATCCTATACCCCCTTGTGCTACATGAAAACATCAATCTACCTAGTAGAATGGCAACTTGCTACCCCCAACATGCATAATCTATCAATAGTGTACATGGTGTAATGGCCCTAGGGCCATTCTATACCCCCTTGTTCATGGTAGAATGTCCCTAGGAGAGCCCTATGATAATTACTCCATGCAAAATGTGGTTTAGAATGGCCCTGAGGCTACATCAAAACATCAATCTACTCCAAAATGGCCCTAAGGCCATTTTATACCCCCTTGTGCCAACTATTGGTGCATGATAGAATGGTTCAAGGGCCATTCTATAGTGCACAATGTGATTTAGTTGGGCCATTCTATACCCCCTTGTGCTATATTAAAACATCATTTTTCCTATTAGCAAGGCCCTAGGGCCAATCTATACCCCCTTGTACCTACTATGGGTGTATGGTAGAATTGTCCATATGGCCATTCTTCCATGCACAATGTGCCTTAGAATGGCCCGAGGGCTGCATCAAAGCATCAATCTTACTAGTAGAATGGCCCTAGGGCTATTCTATACCCATCCCTTTGTGCTAAATATTGGTGCATGGTAGAATGATTGCAGAGTTATTCTCTACCCTCACATGCATAATATATAAATATTTGCCTAGTAGACTGGCCCTAGGGCCATTCTACCATGCACATTATGCTCAGTAGAATGATTTTAGGGCCATTTTGTTCCTAGTTGTGCTACATCAAAACATGAACTAGCTTGGTAGAATGGTCCTAGGGCATTTCTCAGTGCCTTGAGCCAACTATTGGTACATGGTAGAATTGTCGCAAGGCCATTCTCTACCCCCTTCATACATACTATATGGTAGAATGTGCATGGTAGAATGGTTCCAGGGCCATTTTCTACCCCTTGCATATAATAAAATATCAAGAATATACATGGTATAATTTTCCTAGTTCCATTCTATACCCTCTTATTCATGGTAGAATGAACATAGGGCTCTTCTTCCATGCAAAATGTGATTTAGTATGGCCCGAGGACTATTCTACCATGCATAATGTGCTTGAAAGAATGGCTTGAGGGCCATTCCACAATCTCGGGTGGTGCACTACTAAGAAACCCTATGTATCATGTGCGTTCAAGGGGTGTTTAAAAAATCCCTTACCTGTGACTTTTTCATGAATAAAATGATCCCTTTTTTTATAGATTTATAGTTTTTTTTTCAAAATTGATTCAAAAATCCCTTCAGTAAATGTATTTTTGTTAGTTTATCTTAAATTTTTGAATTAAGAAAGCCTTTCATTTGAGCTTGTGTGCTATATTTACATATTTTTAGGTGAACCCCCCGAGTCCACAATGCACATTGTGCTTGGTAGAATGGCCGTTAAACCATTCTATGCCCCCTCGTGCTACATCACAACATCATCTAGCTCCTAGAATGGCCTTAGGGCCATTCTCTGCCCCCTTTATGCCGCTCTATTGCTGTATGATAGAATCATTAATAGAGCCAATCTTCCATGCCCAATGTGCTTTAGAATGGCCTTAGGGCCATTCTACCATGTACAATGTACTTGAAAGAAGGGCCATTCTATAATATACATTGTGCTTGGTAGAATTGTCCTTGGGCCTTTCAATGCCTCCTTTTTCTACATTAAAACATCAATCTCCATGGCTGTAGGGTTATTGTTTACCTCCTTATGCCAATTACTAGTGTATGGTAGAATGGTCCCTGGGGCCATTGTTCCATTCACAATGTTGTTTAGAATGGACTTAAGGCTACATCAAAACATCAATATACTTGGTACAATGGACCTAGGTCCATTCTATACCCCCTTGTGCCAAATATTGGTGCATTATAGAATGGTCCCACAGCCATTCACTATCCCCTCCTTGCAAAATATATGATGAATGTGCATGGTAGAATGGCAATTTGGCCATTCTTTACCCCCTTGTTCATGGTAGAATGGACTTAGGACCATTTTTCCATGCACAATCTACTTTAGAATGGCCCTAGGGCTACATCAAAACATTAATCTACCATAGAATGGCGCTAAGGCCATTTTATACCTCCTTTTGCCTATTATTGGTGCATGGTAAAATTGTCCCAAGGCTATTCTCTACCCCATGAATGCATATTATATCAAGAGTGTGCATGGTATAATGGCTCTAGTTTCATTCTATATCTCCTTGTTCATTGTAGAATGGCCATAAGGGGTTCTTTCATACATAATATGCTTTAGAATGGCCCTAGGGCCATTCCTAGTGCCATTCTACCATACACAATGTGCTTAAAAGAATGGCCAAAGCACCATTCTATAATACACATTGTGCTTGGTAGTAGAATGGCCCTTGGGCCACCCAAGGGCCATTCTATGCCCTCTTGTGCTACATTAAAACATCAATCTTCCTAGTGCTAACTATTTTGTACCCCCTTGTGCCAACTATTGGTGCATGGTAGAATGGTCACAAGGCTATTCTCTACCTCCTCCATGCAATATATATCAAGAATGTACATGGTAGAATGGCCCTAGTTCCATTCTCTACCCCTTTATTTATGGTAGAATGGCCATATGGCCCTTCTTTCCATGCACAATGTGCTTTCAAATGGACCTAGGTCTATTTTAGCATGCACAATGTGCCTGAATTGGGCCATTCTATGCCCCCTTTTGCTACATCAATACATTGATCTACCTAGTATAATGGCAATTCTCTACTCTCCTTATGTACATAATACATCAAGACTGTACATGGTGGAATGGCCCTAGGGCCATTTTATACCCCTTAGTTCATGGGTGGAATGGCCCTAGGTCCATTCTATACCCCCTTGTTCATGGTAGAATGGCCCTAGGGATATTCTTACATATACCACGTGCTTTAGAATGGTCCTAGGGCCCCCTTGTGCCAACTATTGGTGCATGATAAAATGGTGCAAGGCCCTTATTCCATGAACAATGTGGTCTAGAATGGCCCTATTCTACCATGCACAATGTGCTTGAAAGAAAATGGCCCAAGGGCCATTCTGCAATGCACACATTGTGCTTGGTATTATGGCCCTTGTGCCATTCTATGCCCCCTTGTGCTACATTAAAACATCAATATGCCTGGTAGAAAGGCCCTAGGGCTATCCTATGCCTAGTAGAAAAGCCCTAGGGCCATTCTATACCCCCTTGTGCCAACTATTGGTGCATGGTAGAATGGTTCGAGGACCATTCTACCATGCATAATGTGCTTTAGTTGGGACATTCTAGGCCCCCTTATGGTGCATGGTAGAATGGTTCGAGGACCATTCTACAATGCATAATGTGCTTTAGTTGGGACATTCTATGCCCCCTTGTGGTACATTAAAACATCATTCTACCTGGGAGAAGGTCCCTAGGGTGATTCTATGCCCCCTTATGCCAACTATTGGTGTATGGTTGAATGGTCCATAGGGCCATTCTTCAATGTACAATGTGCTTTAAAATGGCCCTAAGGTTGCACCAAAGCATCAATCTACCTAGTAGAATGGCTGTAGGACCATACCCACTTGTGCAAAATATTGGTGCATGGTAGAATGGTCGTAGGGCCATTCTCTACCCCCTCCATGCTTAACATATCAAGAATATGCTTGGTAGAATGGCCTAAGGGCCATTCTCTAATGCACAATGTGCTTTAGAATGACCCTAGGACCATTCTACCATGCATGCTGTGCTTGATAGAATGATCCTACGGTCGCTTTATTCCCAATTATGAATGGACCTAGGACCATTCTACACCCACTTGTGCCAAATATTGGTGCATTATAGAATGGTTGCAACGCCATTGTGTACCCTATCCATGCATAACATATCAAGAATATGCTTGGTAGAATGGTCCAAGGGCCCTTTTACCATATACAATGTGCTTTAGAATGACCCTAGGACCATTCTACCATGCACAATATGCTTGGTAAAATGGCGGTAGGGCCATTTTATTTCCACTTGTTCTGTATCAAAGCATCAATTAGCTTGGTAGAAGGGTGGCCCTAGGGCCATTCTATACCCCTTGTTCCAACTATTGGTACATGGTAGAATGGTCTTAGGGCCATTCCTTACCCACATTATACATAATATATGGTGGAATTGTCATGGCAAAATGGTTCCAATGCTATCCTCTACCCCTTGCATACATAATATATCAAGAATGTGCATGATAGAATGGCCGTAGTTCCATCTTATACCCCCTTGTTCATGTTAGATTGGCCATAGGGCCCTTCTTCCATTCACAATATGCTTTAGAATGGCCCTAGTTCACCATTCTACCATGTAAAATGTGCTTGAAATATCCTTGATAGAATGGCTCTTGTACAATTCTATGTGCTCTTGTGCTATGTCGAAACATCAATCAAACTGGCAAAATGACCTTAGGGCCATTCCCTACCCCCTTGTTCCAACTATTGGTGTATTCTAGAATCATTATAGATCGATGTTCCATTCACAATGTGCTTTATAAAAATGGAACTAGGGCATTTCTACCATGCCCATGGTACTTATTGGAATATCTCATAATTATGATTAGTAAAATTATTAGCAAGGTAATTAGGGTTAAAAACCAGATGAATCCTAATCTTGGCTCTGATACCATGTTAAATTTGCAGCAATGTGATGAGCTATGGTGGATCAAATGAAAGAATCAACATCATTAGTGAGTGATTGGACGATGACTAGGATGAGATTAGTGAGCAATTAATTGATAGCTTAATGTAGGAATGGATACTCAAAAACCAAAAAATTACTCATTAGGCCAATGCCTCAATTTATACAAGTTTGTCCATGATCTGCTCCACTGAAATATTCCTTGATTTGGGCCACCTCCCCTACATCTGGGGGGACACCTCATCCTTGATTCACTCCACCTCTTTTGCCTGATTCTCTCCACCTCTTCACTTTTCCCAGAATATCTCCACACATCCTAGATCTTCTCATGCTACCCTTTATTCTCTCCCAGTAGATACCTCCCACCTTTTCACTGCTACCCACTCATTTACAGACTCTCTTTTACAGCCTCTTGCTAAGGGCTTGTTCCTGCACACACACCCATTCACTTGTATATTTCAACAGTTGGTATAATGGTCCCCAGGGCCATTCTTCCATGCACAATAAGCTTTACAATGGCCCTAGGGCTACATCAAAACATCATTCTTCTTGGTAGAATGTCTTTAGGGTCATTTTGTACCAACTTGTGACAATTCTTGGTGTATGGTAGAATGGTATTACAACCATGCTCTAAAATGGCATTCTATACCCCCTTGTGACAACCCTTGGTGCACGATGGAATTGTCCTAGGACCATTCTCTACTCCCAACATGTATAACATATCAAGAATGTGCATGGTATACTAGACCTAGGCCATTCTCTACCCCGTTGTTCATTGTAGAATAGCCCTAGGACCAATCTTCCATGCATAATGTGCTTTAGAATAGCTCTAAGACTACATCAAAACATTAATCTACATGGTATAATAGCCCTAGGTCTACTATATACCCCTTGTGGCAGCTATTGTTGCATGGTAGAATGGTCCTAGGGCTATTCTCTACCCCTTTCATTCATAATATATCAAGAATGTACATGGTAGAATGACCACAAGCCATTCTATACCCCCTTGTTCATGGTAGATGGCCCTAGGGCCATTTTATTCCCACTTATGCTACATCAAAACATCACTTGGCTTGGTAGAATGGC
This sequence comes from Cibotium barometz, assembly GCF_041138505.1. NCBI lineage: Eukaryota > Viridiplantae > Streptophyta > Polypodiopsida > Cyatheales > Cibotiaceae > Cibotium > Cibotium barometz. The sequence goes on along the minus strand of NC_141105.1, from coordinate 19,480,577 downwards.
CCTAGGGTTCTGTACCCCTTGTGCCAACTATTGATACATTGTACATGGCCATTCTTTACCCCCTGCATGCATAATATATCAAGAATGTGGATGGTAGAATTGCCCTAGTTCCATTTTATAACCCCTTGTGCCAACTATTGGTACATTGTACATGGCCATTCTTTATCCCCTGCATGCATAATATATCAAGAATGTGCATGGTAGAATTGCCCTAGTTCCATTTTATAACCCCTTATTCATGGTAGAGTCGTGTGTGTGGGGGGGTTCATTATATTAACCCCCTATGCAGCAGCACATGCGTTCAAGGCATATTAAAAAAAACCCCTACTTACAGATTTTGAATTTTCAAAATACCCATTCTATAACACTTTTTACAATAAAAATTCTCCTTTTGTAGAAAAATTTTAACAATTAAAAATCTCCTCACGTATGTAAATTATTTGTAGATCCACAAGAGTAAAATTCCCTTATGTTAAACTCACGTGCTATCTAAAATATTTTTGAGTGACCACTCCCCTATCCAGAATGGCCATAAGGCCCTTCTTTCATGAACAATGTGCTTTAGAATTGTCCTACCGAGCCATTCTACCATGCACAATGTTCTTGAAAGAATGGCCCAAGCACCATTCTCCAATGCACAATATACTTGATAGAATGGCCCTTGGGCTTCTATGCCCCCTTGTGCTACATTAAAACATCAATCTACTTGGTAGAATTGGTGCATGGTAGAATCGTCCTAGGCCGTTCTTCCATGCACTATGTGTTAAAGAATGGCCCTAGGGCCATCTACTTTTTGCACAATGTACTTGAAAGAATGGATGAAGGGACATTCTACAATGCACATCGTGCTTTCGTACAATGGCCCTTTGGCCATTCTATGCCCCTTTATCTATATCAAAACATTAATCTGCCTAGTAGAATGGCCCTAGGGTTATTTTGTACCCCTAACATAGGACCTCAAATATTTTTTGAAGAATAATTCAAAACTCACATGAACATAGAATTGAACCAAATTAACAAGATTGAGCATAAAATAACATAAAAATATGAGATAGAGTAGACATCACCTTTAACACAGGATTGAGTGTAATCTCCCCCCCAAGAAGTGTCGGCATACTCCCACTTTTTGGTGGGTATTTATGTCTTTATTCACAAAAATAGTCCACATGCCAAAAATAGTTGCACGCTCTTGCATGGGATTGTCTTTTACGTAAAATAAGAGTTTCTTTTACCAAAAGCTTAAAAAATCCTTCCTATCTAAATCACAAAGGAAAAATAAATATAAAACCCCAAGGGCTAATTCACGTGCAACCAAATTAATAGGTTCACACCCATGTATAACAAAAGTGGGCGACTAAAAAAATACAAAAATATCTCATAGTTAATACCATGGCATAAATACCAAAATCATTGGCTATCCCACTAAAGCCAAAATACTAAAAGGAAAACCTTACCAATAATTACTCATGCCAAATCATGGGCCGCCATCATTTCCTAGCCATATCAGCTTAGGAGCACAAGGCTTGTCAATCTTACCAACCTATAGATTGTCCATTCAAACACATTACATGTTAGCAACACCTGCAAAAATTACATGACAACAAATAAGCATTGAATCTAACACTTAGTTCCATCCATCCCTAAATTCATACATCCTACACATGGAATATTTGGAACCACCCAAGTGCCATGCTTCAAACATAGTGGTAATTAGACATCCCCCAATTATCCATAGATGGATGGACGGACAAGACGTAAAATCCCTCCTTCCTAGAATATCAAGTGTCCTCAAGTGTGTCATAACAACTATCATGTGTTTGAAAGCAAGATTGGATGAGGTCGGGATAGGTGTGGAAAAACCACTAGGGAAAATTGGATTGAGAGATAATGCATATATGCAACAAACCAATCAAATGAACATATGTGAAACGAGTCTAAGTGTCCCATACCTCAAAGGTGCATTCCACATACATACATAAGATGGAAAAAGATAGAAGACATAAATGTGTCTCGTGTAAGTGCATGACTTAAAAGTTAAGCATAATATAAATATTAATATAATGAATTACTAGTATCATTTCTAACAATATTGATTGATTAAAAAAATAAAAACATGAATTTAACTATTTCATGATAACTCTCTCTTATGAATAAAAATAAAAAGTTCAAGTTATAAATGAGTTAATGTCAAAAGACATTACTAGGGATAGGTCATATGTGATCTCTTAAGGTCATAAAGAAGGTGAATTACTAGTATCATTTCTAACAATATTGATTGATTAAAAAAATAAAAACATGAATTTAACTATTTCATGATAACTCTCTCTTATGAATAAAAATAAAAAGTTCAAGTTATAAATGAGTTAATGTCAAAAGACATTACTAGGGATAGGTCATATGTGATCTCTTAAGGTCATAAAGAAGGTCTCTAAGCTAAATAGGAATTTAGGTTTGTACAACCTTTCAATGAAAGAGTTGTGATCATGCACTTGTGTTAGTGGAGTTCTATGCAAACTCACATGTTCACAAAGAGAACATGATAAAATTTTTAACACATCTTCTAGTGTGTCTAATTCAAACTAGGCCAAACAAAACAAGCTTGTATATGTTTTTCTTTCTAGAAATGGATAAAATCTATGGCATAAATTTCATGGAATACTTGTATAAATACCTTGATAAGGTATATAGGGCATGTGTCCCCAACTTGACGAAAACAACATTATGGTCATAACTTTCCAATTAACTTACAAGTCTCCTGGGAAAATCTCTAATAGATTTTCTCTTAGGGCCACACAATGGAAGATTTTGCTAATTGTTCCACCATCTTTTGGTTTTAGAAGGTCTTGACTCATACTTTCGTAAGGGAAATAAAGATTTATGTACACAAAAGCTACTTAACACCCTTGCATAAAAATTATGCTTAAGGTTTTGGGCCACTTAAATTTTAGACTCCAGAAGCTTTAAATTCGAGTAAGATTAAAATCTTTTAAATCCGTTTAATTAACAAGGCCTTTTTTAAAAATTATAACTCTAAAAGATAGGCTTAATATCTTAGAATAATTATATTATTAACTATTAGCTTTTATAGCTATTACAAGATGGTTTGCTGCTTTTAGCTTTGTTTTGGTCAAAAGGTAACCACTAATGGGTGCACCCAAAAGGAGACAGGAAACAATAAAGGAAGAAAAGAGCCCAAAGGCAGCCAACCTTATAAATACAAAGAAATGTGAAGGGGAGCTGAATGCTTGGAAACGATAGCTTTGTAAGATTTTGAGGGCAGGTGAGAATAGAAGCTTGTAATAGAAAGGTTTTAATATTTAGCTTTTGAAAGTTGTAGGCTTTTAAAAGCTTATAACTATAATAAGCTTTTAAACTTTTCAAAGCTTAAAGTTTAGGCCAAGACCAAAATGCAAGGTCTTTTTCCTTTAAAAAAAAAGTTTATGAATTAAAACTCTTAAAAAAATCTTTATAGTAAAGCTTTAAAAAAACTTAAAGTTGGCTCTTCCACAAAATAGTGAATAGCGTGTAGCACTTTGTTTAGGAAGGAACAATGCATCCCTTTTTGCTTTTTTAAAGTCTTAAAAAAAAAATAACTAAAGCTTTTTAAAGCCTTAACTAAATCTTTTTAAATCTTTAAAGCTTTTTAAAGCCTTAACTAAATCTTTTTAAATCTTTAACTAAAACTTTATAACAAAGCTTATTAAAGCTTAAAACTAAGCTTGTTCATGCCTAAACTAAGCTTATTCATGCCTAAACAAGCACGGCAACATGCACTAAAAATTGCTAGCACTAAAAATAGTGAATTTGCAGCCCTCACCATTCAGTGGGAGGGAGAATAAAGATTAAAACTTTGTGATTTTATTAGTTATGATATAAAAACTTGTGTCACTCTTGATATAAACTTATTAATCCAAGATTAATCTACTGGGAAGGGAGAATAAAGATTAAAACTTTGTGATTTTATTAGTTATAATATAAAAACTTATGTTTCACTCTTGATATAAACTTATTAATCCAAGATTAATCTACTTCGATTATGGATTTTGAGCATACTCTGTGCTTAGAAAATCTGAAAATAGGGTATTGCTCCTCTTGACTTGTTGATTTAATCCATATAGATTGATCTTAAAGAGGTTGAAGATTGAGATGCAAGAGGAAGGATGGTTTTTGGTTTGAAAGAGGTGGTTTTCAATCCAAAGTTGAAATTAAACCATAGCCCTTCATCTAAATTTTCATCCAATGGCTCAAAAAATCCCATAACCCTTAAAGCTTTTTTCCATGAGTCCCTAAACTTTATCTTCTTTTCCCTTTGGATTTTTGTGAGCTTCCCATTTTCTTCAAATCTAAGTACCCCTATGCTCTAATACCATTTTTGTGAGCTTCCCATTTTCTTCAAATCTAAGTACCCCTATGCTCTAAATACCATTGACACGAGACCTCAAATACTTTTTGAAGAATTATTCAAAACTCACATGAACATCAAGAACTAAACCATAGAATTGAAGCAAATTAACAAGACTGAGCATAAAATAAAAAGATGAGATAGAGTAGACATAAAAACATGAGATAGAGTAGACATCACCCCATCAACATAGTATTGGGTGTAACCCCTCTAAGAAGTATTGGCATATTCCCAAAAATAGCCCACATGCCAAAAATAGTTACACACTCTTGCATGGGCTTGCCCTTTACATAAAACAGGAGTTACTTTTACCAAAAGCTTAAATAAATCCTTCCTATCCAAATCTCACAAAGGAAAAATACATATAAATCCCCAAGGGCTAATTCACGTGCAACCAAATTAATAGATCCACATCCATATAAAACAAAAGTGGGCGGCTAAAAAAATACAAAAATATATGGTAGTTAATACCACGGCCAAAATACCAAAATCATTGGCTCGCCAAAGCCAAAATATTAAAAGGAATACCTTCTCGGTAATTACTCAAGCCAAGTCACTGCCATCATGTCCCAACCATACCGGCTTATGAGAACAAGGCTCATCAATCTCACCAACCTATAAGTTGTCCATTTAAACACATTGCACATTAGCAACACCTACTAAAATTACATAACAGCACATGAGCATTAAATCTAACACTTAGTTCCAGCCATCCCTAAATTCAAATGTCCTATACATGGCATATTTGGAATCACCCAAGCACCATGCTTCAAACATAGTGGTAATTAGGCATCCCCCAATTATCCATAGATGAATGGACAATTAAGCTGTAAACAACCCCCTTGTGCCAACTTTGGCACATAATAGAATGGTCCCTAAGGCCATTCTTCTATGCACAATGTGCTTTAGAATGGCCCTATGGCTACATCAAAACATCAATTTGCCTAGTAAAATGGCCCTAGGTCCATTTTGTACCCTCTTATGCCAACTATTGTTGCATGGTAGAATGATCCCAGGGCCATTCTCTACCCCCCGAATGCATAATATATCTAGAATGTGCATGATAGAATGGGCCATTCTATACCCCCTTTGCTCATGGAAGAATGGCGCTAGGACCATTCTTCCATGCACAATGTGCTTTAGGCTGGCCCTACGGTGGCAGGCTACATCACTACACTTAAAATCCTCAATCTTGTAGATTAAAAGAGTGGTAGATAGTGAGACCAAGATCCAAAATGTGGTACCTCAAAGATAAGCAACCAGAAGAGACGTTCATGGCCTTTGAACGTCCTTGGTGGACAATCCCCTAGGAAGGAGGCCAAATGTGAAAATATGGGTTAAAGGAGAGGAGTTTGAACAACAAGCTTTTTGGTGGCACACAATTAATTATTCACAAAAAGATTTTACATAGGTGATTGAGGCTCTCAATCTGATAACAAAAAATGGGTGATTTTGTGTGAGAGCTCTCTCATGAATCTCAAAGCGGCATTTTCAAACACAGGAATGAGGATGAGCTAGGGCCGCTCCATGTATGAGGATGAACTATTGTATGAGGGCACAAGAGACTAGGGTTAGTGGATCAGCCGTAAGAGTTGCTCGAAAGATGTGGTGTCGCCTGACAGCCTCAATACTCCGGCATGCGAGAGGCCTTTATCACGTACGTTTTATCCCCAACAAGGAGAGGCAACGACCCCTTCGGCACCTTGGGCGCGGGGCAACAAGCATTGTCTGATTCATGATCAGAATCAAACAACCTCTCGTATCCATCGCTCAACCTGCTCCGATCATGAAGCTCATGAACGCTATAATGGAGAGACGTAGAAGCTGAACGTGCTACCATCTGAAACTTCTTCAGTAATTTGCCCATGCGCGGACAGGATCAGATTCAGTCGAGTTGCCAAAAGAAAGAGGCTATCAATTGCAAATTGGCCAATTATTGACGTCCCTTTGATGATTTTAACCCTCAGTAGTCTCATTTTATATATAAATCATGCTTGATTGAAGCCGCTGCCCGCCGCCACAATGATGGCGGCCGCGGCCTTTGACCGTCGGCAACGTGGTCAAAAATTGGCCCACCTGGTCAAAATTTTATTAAAATAAGCCTGATTCCGACACGTTATACACGACATGTGGACCACGCTACGGTTGAAATGGTAAACTCTCAAATAGTCTACTCCTCCAACGTGTACAATTAAAAGCTATGATACTCATTTACCTCAACAAGGGATAATTAAAAGCTATGATACTCATTTACCTCAAACAAGGGCCACAACATAACAACACAAAGATACAACAAAGAAATATACAAGAAAAAGAAATCCCTAGAGAAGAGAAAAAATCTTCTCTAAAGAAACGAGTATCTAGGACGCATAAAGCATCACACATTTTTTAATAAAGCATACCCCTCATTGAATCACACATTTTTAAATAAAGCATACCCCTCACTGCATCAGTTTGTGAGAATACCCCTCACTATATCCGTTTGTGAGAAGTTCCCCGCTTGAGCTTCGCTAACACTATCCCAAAAACTAACTTCTTTCCTTCACCACTAACATCTCCACCCCACCTCTTCCACAAAGGAACATAAGCCAACAATTGAGCAACACTATTTGTTGCTCTGCAACAACTTTTACAACATCAACATCACTATTATAGGATACTTATGTACCGACGGTGATTTCCAATGCCTCCTCATTGTCAAAAATTTTGTCTGAATGAGGGTCTAAATTATCGTCGGAATGAGCGTCTGAAAAGACGTCAGAAGTATCATCTATAATTTTGTCGGAATGAAGGTCAGAAACTCCGTCGAAAATCTGTTTTTTCCCAATTTTTTCTCCACTACTCTTTTTTGTATCTAAATCAATATATATATATATGTATTCTCACTTTTGGTATACATAAATACGTATAAGTATATATGCCACCAACAAAAAGAGGAAAGTTAGGCACGTCATGAGAATATTTGCATGCATGTTTACAAAATCATAGTTGATCATTATCAACTCTCTCACCTTCAAAAAGATCATTGGCCTCGAAAAGATCTATTTTAAGGAAAATCCCTCCATCTTCGAATTGTGTAGGACTAGAAGATGCATCTATGTCGGCCTCTAAATCTTCTAGCTCTAGCCCTAATTCCTCATTTGTTTCTGGCTCTTCATCAATACCACCACCTGCAGTGTTTGAGGTATTTCTTGTGTCTAATTATTCGATCTCTATACCTTCATCTAGCCCGTTCCCTTGCTGTACTTTGATATGCAAACTAACTTGCTCTTGTTGATGGCATGCACCAATCTGTACTTCATCTTCTGCTATTTCCATGTCCTCATATATTTGTTTACTGTGTGGTGACACATGGATTACAAACCACCATCGACGACGATCTCTTGGGTCCTCTTTAACGATCACTTGCTCACAATGATCCAGTAGTACAAATGTGTCCTTTTGGTCTCTTCATATCTTTGTGGAGGCTACTTGAACTAATCCAGATTTGTCTCTTCGTGTACGGTTGCATGTGCTCCTATTGTGACTACCTTAAACCACTTAATATCAAAGATAAACATATGAAACTTTCTAAAGCTAACCTTGATGATATCTTGGATGGTTCCAAAGTAAACAAGCATGTTCACATCCGTATTTAGATCACTTGCACTAGCCCCACTTTCTTGCACGAAATATGCTTTAACACCACAGTCGAACATTATTCTCTTCTTATGATCCGTTCCTCTCGAAAATGGCATCCATGCGACCATAATGCTGCAAAGTTTTGGTACTAGAAGAAAATAACACATCATCCGTTAGTTTATGGAGGAGTTGTAAACAATATTTGGAGAACATGTGGCCCATATTGAGGTTTAGAATGAATGAAATCACCCACACGATAGTCACAACCATATACAAGCTCCTCTTCCTCATCTGTAATAACTTCAACGAGAAATTTTGCTTCTTGTAAGGTTTGTTACAGCCATTTACTTGATGGAAAGTCTGGAAGTACAGCAAGTGATGGAGGGTATGGTTGGTGAGCCATAGTCCCACTCCTTCCAAAGGCTCGGACAAGCTTGATTCCTCTCATTCTTGACCTCTTTGTACCGCTCGATCCACTTTTGTATACTCTTTGAGTTTAAGATGAAAATATTATTGATCTTGTCTCATAAGGCCACATCCATCGTTCTCTCAATTGCTTGCCCTTTTGTAGCTCTTCTTCAACTACCCTATCATCCTCCTTTGTTAACCATAGTTTAGGCATTTTAGGGTTTGAGGTACTAAGAAACTTTGTCATGTACGCTAGGGATTCCTGCACAAGCCATCACATTGCCATACTTCCCTCTGGGCGAGCTCTTTGACAAACAAACCCTTTTAGTATCTTCATGAACCTCTCCAAAAAGAACATACAACGTGAATGGATGACCCCTGCCACCACTTCCACCTCATCCACAACATGAACTAGGAGATACATCTATATGGTTAATATGCTGGTTTGGGAGAAATTTCTCCACCAATGTAACAGCTTCTATGGCATTTAGGCGGGCTACTTCCAATGTGTCTTTTCTTATCTTCTTTAATGAAATCTAGCAGACCATGATGTCAATCTCGTATATTGTATCCCTTATGTTGTCGGTGAGGAAACACTTTATGACCCCACAAGCAAGACAATTTGCAAGAACTTGTGCCAATCATGTGATTTCAAGGTGGAGAGCTCCTCATCCTTTGTAAATGCCCCCTTTAGGCAGTGCATGCATCGAGTCGGAGAACAAAACTCATAAATGCACTTCTTAACTTGAGCTTCCTCTTCTTTCGTCAAGACCAAGGAGCTTTAGGTAGTAGCAGCTTTGGTTTGTGGCCATAAGTGTTGCATATACGATCACTTATTTGTAAATTCTTTCTTTGGCCTTTGCTCTCTTTCGCCCCATTAATAGTCTTCCAAAGCACCACGGCTATATTTTTAAAAATATGCATAGGGTCAAGAAAATGGTTAACTAGAAGACTATCCCAATATGGTAGATGGTAGAAGATGGAAAACCACTTCATTCTCGGGGTGGAGAACCTTTGTTGTCCTCCCCATGCTCTCTTCCAATCACTTGCTTTTAATAATGTAGGAGGAGGCCGACCCAAAAAACCCTCACATAGATCATGGTCCTTTGGCAGATACTTCTTGTGACCCTCATGCACCATCTTTCTTCTCAACCATCTTGAGTGGCGAGCCTCTAGTCTAGGCACACAAAGGGCATGCATTGTATCCAGAGATTGATAGTCATGTATTAAAAGAATTAATATTATACAAACATTATAAATATCAACATGGATAATAGCAAAATAGCTTACCACTCCATTCTCCATAGTGTCGCCAATCATGCATAGTCCACATTAGTATTCCTCGTAATGAGAAATCCCGTGAACATCAATTCCTTCCCACAATCTCTGTAGCTCCTCTATATTACGGGGCTAAGTACAAATTTGTTGGATACCTTGTACTTCCTAGGCACTATCAATGAGAGAAAATATTCCTAACCATGTTGGAAGATTGAAGTTCACTAGACAAATGGGCCATGTGCTCCGTGTTTAACTTCTTAAGACCAAATGGGTTCACACCATCCATAGCTCGCCTCGGGTGAATGTTGTGAGGCTCCTCGTTAAAGTGTGGCCACTTCTCTTCAATGTGTCTCCATGCAGTAGGGCAATCAACGGGCACACTCATAACATCATCTACCGTAGATCTAGTGGCTTGATGCCATCATAGATGTTATGCGTTTATAGTTGAACATTGTTTGAATCCGTGGAATGACAGAGAAGTGCCTGAGTAATTTTGCAGGAACCCTTTCTCCTTGGACATCTTTCTTATATTTGGATTCTCCACACCACGTACATTATGCAATACCTACATACTCATGCTGATATAGAGAACACAATCATTTGGACAAGCATGGTAAGAATTGTAGTCCATACTAATGGATTGTAAGATGGATTTTGCATGCATAAGGTCTGCAGGCATCTCATTACCCTTGGGCAATATTTGATCTCTTAATGACCTTTCATATTGGATAGATGATTAGAAAAGGTAAAATAAAGAGATAAAAATTGAAAGTGTAATAAGTACTTACGTAAAAAGTTTTGATATGTTAGTATCGGACCATCCAAATATTGATTGTGAGGCATGTGCACAAAATACACATACATGCACCATATGATAAAGAGGCGTACGAGCCAACCTATGTAACTCTTTCTCTTCTGTTGAGGCCTTCTCCATACATCGATGGGACACCGTCAATTTTGTGTGTTATTTCTTGCTTGAGATTCCCTGCGTCATGTAGGGGGGCGACTATCATATTATCCATGTCTTAATCTCAATAGGTCAAAGAGTCCATCATAGTTTCATCTTCAACATGAGGCTGGGTAGTAGATGGAATATGATGTGATTGGATGAGATGTGATAAGGATAAATGTGGATGAGATGTGATAAGGATAAATGTGGATAGATGTGATGAGATGGAATATGATGTGATTGGATGAGAATGGATGAGATGTGATAAGGATAAATGTGGATAGATGTGATGAGATGGAATATGATGTGATTGGATGAGAATGGATGAAGGACGATGGGAATACATATAATTGGATGTGGATTAAGAAATGTAGATTAAGGTGAAACAATGTGGAAAGACGAGAGTTCGTTATAGAAACTGTATTTATGATCTGTTTTTAAATGAATGTTTTATGTCAAGAATGCTAGGGAAGCATTTTGATCGTCTTGTGAATGAGGTCGTGGAGACCTAAGTGAAAAAGTTGCAACAGCTGACGGAGAGTCAATGGAGGACGTCTCGCAAAGCAAGGTCACGGCCGAGGTCTTGACCAGCCTCGATTCGATTTAAATGGTGAGCTTCCGGTACGGTGGATGAGGGAACAAGGAAGCAGCCTATGAGTGAAGCGCTAGGTGACATGCGAAGGATCCTAGAGGGTGCTGACCATACCATGCTCGAGCTCTGGGTCACTGAAGATACCCACGCGTGCGTCAAGGAAGAAAATGGAACAAGGTGTTAGAGTTGTTTTCTAAACTCAGGCATGGATCTGGTTGATTGACCTTGCTGGTCCTCAACGGATGAGTTCATGGCTCTTTTATATGGATCTGTTGGTTGATCTTGCTGATCTTCAATGAAGAGTCCATCTGGATTTTTATAAGTGAATATATTTCCGGGTACTATGAGCTAGGAACTATTGAAAAGGCCTCCAAGTGCAAGTTTCTTCCTTGATCTGACCATGTGACTTACAGGTTCAGTCGGATCAGTTTGGTTAGTTAAGGCTCTTGACTACATTAGAATAAAAATATCCCGGAGAAATCGCCCGTGCTTTCTGGGCGAGGGAAGTTTTTTCGGGTTCGAAGAACCGAGGGATTAATCTCTTGTCCGGATATCCGTGGGCGAGGCCCCAAGTGAGAGGCTCTGCCCTCCGCAAGAAGGCTACTTCCACTGCTAGCACCCCCGAATTTGTTGCGCAGAGGGGGTAGGGAGCTGATTTGTTGAAAAACATTTCCATGCCCCCATTTTTAAAGGAATACTCTCATGTGAAATCCTTAGAGGGCCCCAAAATGAGCTCAAACTTGCTCTAATGCTGCTATCAAGTAGTGGATGTAAATGTGGTCTTAGATGATGGCAACGAGATGAAATCTCGAATCTGTGAGTTATGGCATGTAGCCTTTGCTCACACCTACATGACTACATGGCATAAACTTGATAAGGCCAAGAAGGAATGAATCGTGAATTAAATCAAATGTGAGTTTATGCCAGCACTAGGTAGTGAAGAGGCCCATCGTTAGATGGATAAAAGATCACATGGTGACGTGATGAAGCACGTACGCAACGACATCACACGCAAGGTAAAGTCAGGGGGATAAAAGCCTTGGAATTTCTCACAAGAGAGTTGGCAAGAGGAGTGTAGAAAGCACAATGCAAATCCCCAAAGGTATAAGCAACACGAGAAAGCCGCAGCGAAGCGAATGGAGAGCATAGGGAGCTCCCATCTTGGAAGCGGTGGCTGGGATGCTTTCCATACCTACTTTGTAAGTGTTAATACACATATCACTCACTTTTTTTGGCATAATGGGTATTTCATTTTTTTAAATAAGTACTCATGCTTCATGCTTCCAGCTGTGAGTGGTTGGTTTTGTTGCGACGAGTGATGTGGAGGAAAGGTATTCCCTATTGCACGACGGGACATATGCCCTTCTTGAGCAACTTAAGCGAGAGGGCCACAACGTGAATTGGACGGATGTGGTGAATATGACAAACCTCTAGACATTTTCCACCCATCAATTAATTTTTTCCTCACTTGTTATTTCTAAGTAATTTCCCCTTGAATACTCTTTTGCAGGGACCAGTGCCAAACCCTGGGACAACGCTGATGATTAGGAGCTATGGATAGGAGTTAGGCCTCAGTGGAAGACTTATTTCTCTCAGCTCTATGCCTCTTTTTGTGTACTTTTGTTGTCGGCTCCATTATGAGCTATGTAACTTTTTATACTTAATAAAAAATATCGTTTCATGACTTTACAATAGAGAATAGGGATGTAATTTGTAACACTGGTATACAGGCACACCCACCCTGTAGGACTACACGTGGGTGTACCATTATTTAGAAAAAAAATAAAACCTGCATCTGTCTCTATATAACTGTCCTCTATATAACTGTCAAAATAAAACCTGCATCTGTCTCTATATAACTGTCAAAATAAGCGTCAAAACCAACATTCCAATAAGCGTCAAAACCGGTGTCAAAATAATGGTCGAAAAATATGATCACTTTTGACATTTATATCGACGCGCATATCGACGGTTTGTTCAATGTGCATAGCGACGTTTTTGGGGATTTTTTATATGTTTAAAACCGTCAAGAAAAATTGTCAAAAATCATCTGCCTCGTATAATAGTGCCTCTCTAAAGAAACAAATATCTAGGAGGCATGAAACATCACACATTTTTAAATAAAGCATACCCTTCAATGCATCAGTTTGTGAGAATATCCCTCAGTGAATCAGTTTGTAAGAAGGTCCCCACTTGAGCTTTGCTAACACTATGCCAAACTAATTCCTTTCCTTGACCACTAACATCTCCACCCCACCTCTTCCACGAAGGAACATCGACCAACAGTTGTGCAACACTATTTATTGTTGCAACAACTTTTATAACATCAACATCAATGCCCCATGGATCACCCTTCCCATCAATCCCAAGGACATGATTAGCTTGTAATGAACTTATGGATGGGGCAATACAAGTGTTATGAAGCCCATTCTATAAGCTCATATTGTCTCTTTGCTATGGGCATATCCTTGAAATTAACATTCATTTTTTTAGCTAGGTTTTTGAAGAAGACACCTCCACCAAGTAATTCGATCCAAAGACAATGGGTGAAGCTACTTTCAGTGCTTGGTATGAAATATTTTAAATTAAAAGGGTGGTTACTCTATTAAAAATCCATATAATAATGTGGGACCATACATGTATTTAAAGTATCCCTTTTTTTTAAATTACACTTTTTTACATAATTATTCTCCCCATCTTTGTATGTAGATATTGGATTTTAAACCCCTATATATATTTACATCGTATACGAATTGCATTAAAAAATTGTTGGTTTAATCCTCTTCTATATGTAGATGATATGTAGGTCCCTCAGTCTAAAAAAGAAACCTCCATTAACTATCACACTATGTTACATATACATAAGGTGATCCCCCATGAGTAGATGCATACATGCCATGATGATTGTGTAGTCTTTAAGGGTGTTCACACAAGTGCATACAATGTGGGGAGAACCATTATATAAAAAACTTGCAAGGTGGAAAATTTCCTGACAAGGTGTCAAGGAACTTGTTTCATTGAAACACACAAGTGCATACAATGTGGGGAGAACCATTATATAAAAAACTTGCAAGGTGGAAAATTTCCTGACAAGGTGTCAAGGAACTTGTTTCGTTGATTTTATTGGCATGAAAACCATCACTCCACTAATCATGGTATAACGAGGACCTATTGACATTCTTTTCCTCAAGGAGCATCACCTTACTAAGGGGAACACCCGCCTTTGCAGGAAGATTTTACCAGCAGGTAGGAGTCATACTTTTTGGTCTCCATCCTTCGGCCCTTCAGGGACACAGGGAGGAGTGTGTCTCTCTGTCAATGCAAAGCTTCTACCATCTGTGATAGGATCAGGAGTCACAGTTCTAGGACGTGCTTAGTTGGTTACCATTCTGGTTGGTGAGGATAGAGTTGGCTTCCTCAACATTTATGCCCCAAATGCTGTTGTAGGTAGAGCTATCTTTTGGATTACTGTCCCCGACGACAGGCCCTATCCCAAGTTGATTTTTAGTGTATGGGCAGTGACTTCAATATGAAAGAGGCCAGAGGATAGACTTGGAGGTGGCACGACCACAGTCTCACGTGCGGAGTACTCTGCTTGGGAGGAGATGATACTTATTCTTACGGGATAGGACCCTTGGCATCTCCTAGAGTTTGGACATAGCCTTGGGAGTCTTCGCTTCTCTCAATTGAATAGGTGGAGCACTGGCCCCAACCTCGCTTGGCTGGACAAGTTTTATGTTGATGAGTGGGCTTGCAGCCATGGGGAGAGACATGGTTGGTATTCTGGCAGGCACTACTTTTTTAGATCATGCCCCCATTATTTTGTCCGAAGTGAACCCATGGAGGCATGATAAGCATGTGAGCTCTAGGATTCTAGACAACCTCATTCAAGACCTCGAGATCTACACCCGGATCGAGCAGATATGGACAGGGATGTAATTTCCCTAAGGCTGTGTAGCATGCACTTCGGATGATTGCATGGGGGAGATCAATGTTTTCTTACAAGATGCAGCCCAGAGTAGATTGGAGGGATTTCGGGAGTAGGAGAGGAGTATGAGGAGCGGCCTAGCCTCTTTACAGCATCTTCAGGAGAGTTCCCTTCACTTCAGAGGAGCTGGCAAAGGTGGGGATGCAGCCCAGAGTAGATTGGAGGGATTTCGGGAGTAGGAGAGGAGTATGAGGAGCGGCCTAGCCTCTTTACAGCATCTTCAGGAGAGTTCCCTTCACTTCAGAGGAGCTGGCAAAGGTGGGGATGGCATTACCCAGGGGAAAATGCCCGAGGGCGGATGGGCTTTCTGTATCTTTCTTTTTTCGCCATTGGGACCTCATGGAAGGTGGCCTTTGCACTGCCCTCAATGAGATTATGCTCACAGGTGCCATGACAAAGAGACTCACAGAGGGCTTGATACATTTGATTCCCAAGGAGGGTGGTGATAGATTAAAGATCCGGCAATTGAGACCCATCACCCTTCTAGGGACGGCATATAAGATTTTGGCCAAGGCCATGCGACATCAACCTTCTCTCCCATACTTGAACCATGAAATTCAAATAGGTTTTGTTCAGGATCGAAGAATTATGGACAACATCTTTACCTTTTGGGAGGCGTTAGCTTCGGCCAAGATGTGGGAGGAGGACCTCATTGTGCTACTTCTAGACTTTGAGAAAGCTTAGGGTGGATTGGAGCTTTCTGGAGGGCACAATGAGCCGGATGGGATTCCCTATGCTATTACATTCATTCACATCCTAAATCATTCATTCACATCCCTTATCATTCATATTTATCCAATTTACTTCACATCTCATTGCTTCATTCTCGTTCATATCCATCACATTTACATCCACATATATTCCCCCACATACATCCACATCCATACTTATCACATACACATCCACATCTATCCTTTCACATGCATCCACATCCATACTTATCACATACACTTTCACATCTATCCTTTCACATACATCCACATCCATATTTATCACATACACATCCATATCTATCCTTTCACATACACTCATCCACATCCATTCTTTAACATACATCCACTTCTATTCTTCACATACACCCACATTCATCCATCCATTCATTCCCATCTATCTGATTTGCATCCCATCTCATCACATCTATTTACCTCTCATTCTCATCTATCTGATTTGCATCCCATCTCATCACATCTATTTACCTCTCATTCTCATCACATCTATCCATCCATTCATTCTCATCTATTTGATTCATGTCACATATCATCACATCTATCTACCTCTCATTCTCATTACTTCAATTTTCATCACATCTATTCTCTATTCATTCTCATCTATCTGATTCACATCCCAGATTCACATCCCATCTATTCTCTATTCATTCTCATCTATCTGATTCACATCACATCCATTCTTAGAATGCAAGAGAATCCTTTTTTTTAATAAAGATTCTTTACACATCTATTTATGCATAATTTCAATTTTAAGGAGAATAACACTTTTGAAATAAAAATAAATCTTTTATGCATCTTTCTATGCATAAATTCAATTTTATTGAGAATAACTCTTTTGAAATAAAAATAAATTTCTTTATGCATCATTCTATGCATAAAATCAAAATTGATGAGAATAACTCTTTTGAAACAAAAATAATTTCTTTATGCACCTATTTATGCATAAAATCAAAATTGATGAGAACAACTCTTTTGGAATAAAAATAATTTCTTTATGCACCTTTCTATGCATAAAATCAAAATTGATGAGAATAACTCTTTTGAAATAAAAATAAATTTCTTTATGCATCATTCTATGCATAAAATCAAAATTGATGAGAATAACTCTTTTGAAATAAAAATAAATTCTTTATGCACCTATTTGTGCATAAATTCAAAATTGATGAGAATAACTCTTTTGGAATAAAAATAAATTTCTTTATGCACCTATTTATGCATAAAATCAAAATTGATGAGAATAACTCTTTTGGAATAAAAATAATTTCTTTATGCACCGTTCTATGCATAAAATCAAAATTGATGGGAATAACTCTTTTGAAATAAAAATAAATTTCTTTATACACCTATTTTTGCATAAAATCAAAATTGATGAGAATAACTCTTTTGGAATAAAAATAAATTCTTTATGCACCTTTCTATGCATAAAATGAAAATTGATGAGAATAACTCTTTTGAAATAAAAATAAATTTCTTTATGCATCATTCTATGCATAAAATCAAAATTCATGAGAATAACTATTTTGAAATAAAAATAATTTCTTTATGCACCTATTTATGCATAAAATTAAAATTTATGAGAATAACTCTTTTGAAATAAAAATAAATTTCTTTATGTACCTATTTATGCATAAAATCAAAATTGATGAGAATAACTCTTTTGGAATTAAAATAATTTCTTTATGCACCTTTCTATGCATAAAATCAAAATTGATGAGAATAACTCTTTTGAAATAAAAATAAATTTCTTTAGGCATCATTCTATGCATAAAATCAAAATTGATGAGAATAACTCTTTTGAAATAAAAATAAATTTCTTATGCATCTTCCTATGCATAAAATGAAAATTGATGAAAATAACTCTTTTGAAATAAAAATAAATTTCTTATGCATCTTTCTATGCATAAAATGAAAATTACACTTTTAGAATACACAATTGGTGGGGATTACTCTTTTTGGATAATAAAAGATAAAACTTATGTTACCAATTTTTAGAAAATCTTGCCATAACCTCCTTTGTATGGCTGACCATTTTTTAATTTTTCCCAACTTAAAATTACTTAAAAATTATCCCCAATTAGTTTTAAACACTCTAAACTAATCAATAATTTTTCACTTTTAAGAGAGAGACAATATGAAAAGTTTAATTCCCACTATTAGATCACTTAACTATGATAAAGAAGGGCTGATTTTAAGAATGAGAGAGGGGCAGCAAGGCATAGCATCAGAGTGTTCAATTTAAACAAAACAAGATTAGAAAAACCATTAAAAGAATAAAGAAAAGGTAAAATTATTAACTTACAAGAATTCTGGGAGCTTTCCTTTGGCTTGATGGATTGAGGGATCTACTCTTGTTTGCATCAAGAGTGGCCACCAATTCTTTAGAAGAGGGAATAGTCAAAACTTAATGAATTGTTAAGAAATTCATAGTTCTTGATCCTGGGGTGGAGTAGAGTAACAATGCATAAAACACTATTAAGCTTCAACAAAAGGGGGAGGCTTCTATTTGTAGGAAAAAGTGAGCTCCTAATCAAGCAAACTGATTTTAGAATTTTCTAGATCAGTTTGGTCAATTTTTGACCATTTTTAGGTCAATTTAGCTTACTTTTTGGAACTAGGCTTGAATTAGGAGAGAGGAGAGATGAAATATCTCAATTTTTTATGATTTAAAACTCCATTACACATGTGAAGTAAATGCCTCATTCATGAGGGAGGAAATTCCCATTTTGAGGTGTCAAAAATCCATTTTTTAAGAATTCCTTTGGTCCTTAGTCCACTCTTCATCTTATGTGAGTATTTACTCATTTTTGGGAGGGGGATTTTCTTTATTTCTTCTATTTATCTTCTCCACACATTTGGATGAATCTGATTGGCCCCTCAAAACCTTAATTTCATTTTTTTCAAAAATCTGGACCCCTAGGATAAGGCCTCTTGAACAGAATATACTTGATTTCTAATGCACCTTCTGAAAATCTTTTTGAACTTCTGTTTTGGGGGAGCTTATTTTAATAAGAAGATATATTTTTACATCCAAAAATATTCAAAATCTAAATAATCGCTCTCTAGAATATTTTCTCTCTCTAGGCCAAACAGGCAGAAACAAGATCTTTTATATTTTTGAAGAGGGATTTGATTAAAGGGGAAGATGTTGGACATCTTGAGAGGCTGGGGAGGAATCTTACATTCTCTCCCACTTGAAAAACATGAGATGTCCTCATCTCACAAACTGGGGGTAATCCCGCAACAGTTCGGCTTCTTTCTCCCAGGTGGCATCTTCAAAAGGATAGAACTTCCATTTGACCAATAATCCTTAAGATCCAACTGATTCTGGGTTCCTTATAGTCTGGAGAACCCAATTGAATCCTGGGATAAAAATCCCTTATATAAAACTCATCATCAGATAATAATTCACTCAGATCGTAACATTCAATCCTTATACAAAAATATCTTGTAGTTAATACCATGGCCAAATGTAATAAAGTAGGAACTTTATTCAATAGGGTTAATAATGGGACAAGTCCATGTATAAAAGAGGGGACTTGGGCCATGGTTGTAACTTTTGATGATCATTTTTAGAAATTGAAACTTATGTTTCTTGGAGCTCATGGCTTCTCTCTTGGCTTGTGGAAGGCTATTTCCATTCTCTTGGTGAGAGACTAAACACACTTAGGCATCATGTTTACATGGTGATTATTCATATTTTTCATGCATTACATCCCTTCATTCCAATTGCTTCAAAGACCACTTATGGAGCATCTCATATTGCCAAGCAATTTTTGGAACATGTATTCAAGATACATGGCTTGCCACTCAACATAGTTTGTGATCGAGATACCAAGTTCATGGGGACTTTTTGGAGGTCATTATATGAGAGCTTGGGTACTCAAATCACTCCATCTACGGCCTATCACCCTCAAACGGATGGGCAAACGGAGTGCACAAACAAATGGCTTGAGGTGTACTTGAGGCACTATTGTCATGACATGCAAACATCTTGGGATGAGTGGCTTTATCTTGTTGAATTTTGCCATAATTCAAGCAAGCATCTGAGTATTGGCATGTCACCATTTGAGGCTCTCTATGGATATCAAGTACATGTGCCATCGATAGCCTTCCATGAAGACAAAGTGGTCAATCCATTGGCAAAAGAAGAGTTGGAAAGAATGAGACAACTTCTTCAACTTTGCAAGGACAATATGAAGAAGGCTCAAGATGTCATGAAGGCTAATGCGGATGTTCATAGAAGGAATGTGGAGTTTCAAGAGGGTGATTATGTGCTATTGAAGCTTCCCAAGAGTCGGCATAACACTCTCAAAGGTGTAACCAACTCAAAATTGGCTCATAGGTATTATGGACCATACTTGATTATCAAGAGGGTTGGTGATTTGGCCTACAAGTTGGATTTGCCTTCTTCGACAAGGATCCATAATGTGTTTCATGTATCTAACCTTAAGAGGTTTATGGGATCTTTGCCTCAAGAGATGGAAGAGCTTCCACCCATGAATGAAGAAGGTGAGATCATTTATGAGCCGGAGAGGGTTATTGGCAAGAGGACAAGAGAGTTGAGGAATCGGAATATTGATGAATACCTTGTCAAATGGAAGCAATTACCCATGGATGAGGCTACTTGGCAATCATTGGAGTATGTCCAACAACATGGCTTACTTGTGGATGACTTTCCGTAACCAAGTGGTATGGTTTACTTGAGCAAATTGGGTAATATGAGGAGAAGTATACATGCTGTAATTTCTGGACAGCTTTGGGAAGGTCTACTATTGGGCCTATTTTTCTACTCCAACAAGCTTCATGGCGTATCCTAATGAAAGATTATGATGTGGGCTACATATGGCTGAGTGTACATATCATTTTCAGCCCAATATATGGAGTCTAAATGAAGGATTTTCAAGGGTCTTCATCGACTAGAAGGGCTGTCATAACAGTCCCACTCATACACTTTGGGCTTGAAGCTTTGTGGACTTGTATACATCCGGATTTTCATTGTATATGTGCTTTGGATGTACTTGAGAACTCTTAACCACTTCCCATTGATTACATTAGAGTCTCATACTTTGAGATTGTACATGTTATTGATTTTGAGGACAAAATCTTTGGGAAGGGATGGTTTGTAATAAAGTAGGAACTTTATTCAATAGGGTTAATAATGGGACAAGTCCATGTATAAAAGAGGGGACTTGGGCCATGGTTGTAACTTTTGATGATCATTTTTAGAAATGGAAACTTATGTTTCTTGGAGCTCATGGCTTCTCTCTTGGCTTGTGGAAGGCTATTTCCATTCTCTTGGTGAGAGACTAAACACACTTAGGCATCATGTTTACATGGTGATTACTCATATTTTTCATGCATTACATCCCTTCATTCCACCAAAATACCAAAATCATTGGCTATCCCGCCAAAGCCAAAATACTAAAAGGAAAACCTTCTCGGGTAATTACTCAAGCCAAATCACCGCCACCATGTCCCAGCCATACCGGCTTATGAGCACAAGGCTCATCAATCTCACCAACCTACAAGTTGTCCATTTAAACATATTACACATTAACAACACCTGCTAAAATTACACAACAATAGCACATAAGCATTAAATCTAACACTTAGTTCCAGCGATCCCTAAATTCATATGTCCTACACATGGAATATTCGGAATCACCCAAGGGCCATGCTTCAAACATACTGGTAATTATGCATCCCCCAATTATCCCCACAGAGGAATGAACAATTAAGCCGTAAACAACCCCCTTGTGCCAACTTTGGCGCATAATAGAATGGTTTCTAAGGCCATTCTTCCATGCACAATGTGCTTTAGAATGACTCTATGGCTACATCAAAACATCAATTTGCCTAGTAGAATGGCTCTAGGTCCATTCTGTACCTCTTGTGCCAACTATTGGTACATGGTAGAATGGTCCTAGGGCCATTCTCTACTCCCCACATGCATAATATATCCAGAATATTCATGATAGAATGGGCCATTCTATACTCCCTTTGTTCATGGAAGAATGGCGCTAGGACCATTCTTCCATGCACAGTGTGCTTTAGGCTAGCCCTATGGTGGCAGGCTACATCAAAACATCAATTTACCTTGTTGAATGGCCGTGGTCATTTTGTACCCTCTTGTGCCAACTTTTGGTGCATGATAGAATGGTCTCAGAGCCATTCTCTACCCCCTCCATGCATAATATATCAAGAATATGCATGTAAGAATATCCCTAGTTCCATTATGTACCCTCTTATTCATGGTAAGAATGGCCAAAGGTGTTATATGTACATTATGTGTGCTATGTTATATACACATTATGTGTGCATATACTAGGAGGCTAACCCACATTAGGCTTGTGAGCATGGGAGCATGGGAAAAAGCTCTAGTGGATCATGGGTTAGGACTAACCTTAAGGGTTAAGGTTAGGGTCAGGCATTCAAGGGTCACACATGAGGGATGGAAAGTCAAGAGTCACTTGAGGGCCCTCCTATATAATAGGGGCATGGGGCACACTCAAGGGGGCTTGGAGGCTTGGAGGCTTGGAGGCTTATGCTATGGTCTCTTGTGTAGAGGTCCATATCTACTCACCTACCATTTCACACTATAGCTACATGCTATTGGATTGTGTTATACCTCTTGATGGTATGGGACATCAAGGTAGAGGTATGATGTATTTCATTTATGATTCATGTGTGCATCCCTTGGGCTCGGGGGTGGTTGGGTGGTTGAGTTTATGCCTGATTTATGCATGTTTATGCATAACAATTATCTAGAGAGATTTTAGGGTTTTAACAGTGGTATTAGAGCAATCTCTATTTAATTGTTGTTGATTTTTTTTAGTAAATTTTAATATTTACCAATAAAAATGTTATTTTGTTGATTTGCATTGATGAATTGCATGTGGATCATCGATATTGTGATTGGAATGTGTGTTACTACAATTCAATGAACGAATCTACATTGCGGGGGAATTCCGTGAGTTAATGCTATTTTTTCCTATTTTTATGATTAAAATCAAGCATTAATGGAATTTTTTACAAAAATACCATATGGTTTATGGTGGATATTTTTGATAGAATGGATTCCCTGAATTTATAGAATTTTTAAATTTTTTCTAATTTTTTGGGAATTTTTTGAGCATTTTTATGATTAAAAATGTATTTTTATACATTTTCGCGGGTTTTTTCGCGGGAATGCGATCAAATTTCTGTCAATTTCTACTGAAATTTAGTGGGGACAGCATGTTGATGCATGAGATGCTTTCCCGTGTGCGTGGGACTCTCTCCGCCTCTCAA
Organism: Cibotium barometz; assembly: GCF_041138505.1. Lineage (NCBI taxonomy): Eukaryota > Viridiplantae > Streptophyta > Polypodiopsida > Cyatheales > Cibotiaceae > Cibotium > Cibotium barometz. The sequence continues at coordinate 19,457,321 of NC_141105.1, read as the reverse complement.
ATATGATTTTTCCTTCTTTTTTCCGTGAGAAATTCTCTCAAAAGGGATTTTTTTAAAATATTAATCATAGTTAATGTTTAATTATGATTAAAACTAATTAAAACAAATTAATTATGTCTTAATCAGCCTCCTCTCTAAACAGAGAAGGAGAGGGTGGAGAAGGAAGGTTTTGGAGAAGGTGGAGAGGAGAGGAGTGAAGAAATATATTTCTTCCTCCTCCATCACTTCTACGCGCAGGCGACCCGGGGGGGGGGGCTGCGCTGCAGCAGCCGGGCGAAAAAAATCGCCTCCCTTAAAAAATCAATTCCTTTGATAAGCTAAAAAAGCTTTTTTTATTTTTTATTTTTTTAAAAAAATAAGTTTTTTATTATTTTAAAAAAAACTTTTGGAGATTTAAAAAAAAAAAGCTTGGAAAAAAAGCCAAAAAAATGTGAAATTTGAGATAAAAATCTCTGAAAATTTCTTCTTGAAATTTTTTGGCTTATCATCTTCTAGAAAACCTTTGGCTTTCTGTTTTCTTGAAGCCTTTTGGCTTTCCAAATTCCGGAAAAACTTTTGACCTTCCGTATTCCGGAAACCTTTGACCTTTCACATTCCGACTTTTTTGTCTTTTCATTTTCCCAAAACTTTTGGCTTTCCGTATTCCGGGAAAATCGTTGGAATTCCAAAATTTTTTGACCGTTCGTATTCTAAATGCGTTCGGGGTAATTTAAAATTTTCAAAAAATTCCTGAAAAATAGTGGAAAATTAGACAAAGGTAATTTTAAATTTTGAAAAAATGTGGGGTTGGCATTTATTTCTCTAGTTCCATACTTTAGGTGATTTACACAATCAACCTGATAGGTTTACGGATGGACATATGTGACTCATCGAGATGTTGATGACTCTCTATGTTGATATGGGTAACTCGGGACGTCGATTATTCCATATGCAGATGTGGGTATGTCGGGGCGTCGATGAATGCCTGGTTTCTGCTGTTATAATGCCATGCTTTCCTACTTTATTCCGAAAGGTTTACAACGAGGAAGTTACTTTGAATGTGAATTGCTCTGATCATTCGCAGTAGTCTGATGGTAGGGCAAACAGAGTGTATGAATCAGATTGTAGAGTATATGCTTCGTGCATATGTCTCTAGAAAATCATCATATTGGAAAAAAATATCTTCCAATGATGGAATTTGCCTATAATAGTTTTAAATTTACGGCTATTGGTTTTTAGTCCGTGCATACTTATGTATGGGTATCACCTCAGGGCACCAAGGACATCGAGCTTGATGCATCGAGGGATTTCTTACGTGATATGTAGGAAATGCTGACCGAAGCTCGGGATTCTATCAGGAGTGCTCATGATAGGGCACAGTTTTATGCTGATAGGGGACGCTCATCTCAGTCTTTTGAACCAAGAGCGTTGGCTTATTTTAATATTCCTAAAGATTCTCAGACTTGGTCAATGGAAAAATGCTCGAATTTATCTCCTAGATATATTGGTCCATTTCGATTTATACATCGGATTGGCACGATTGCGTTTGAACTTAAAACTGCCTCCATATGTTAGAGTTCATCCAGTCTTTCATATCAATAGATTGAAAGGGAAACTGGGAGGTGAGGATAACACAGTTACTCCTTAGGAACTCATTGAAGTCGAAGATTTATCCTATGTTCCACATGAACCTCATAAGGTTCTTGAATTTAGGGAAAGGAAAATTTTTAGTTGACTAATCCTTGAGGTTAAAATTAGGTCAAAAGATAGGGAAATTGAGGATTTGACTTGGGAGTTGGTTGAGATTGTTCAGCGTAGTTCTCCTTCTTTTCATTGCAAGAGTGTAATGTTTTGAGAGAGGGGAAGTATGTTATATGTACATTATGTGTGCTATGTTATATACACATTATGTGTGCATATACTAGGAGGCTAACCTACATTAGGCCTGTGAGCATGGGAGCATGGGAACAAGCTCTAGTGGAGCATAGGTTAGGACTAACCTTAAGGGTTAAGGTTAGGGTCAGGCATTCAAGGGTCACACACAAGGAATGGAAAGTCAAGAGTCACTTGAGGACCCTCCTATAGAATAGGGGCATGGGGCACACTCAAGGGGGCTTGGAGGCTTGGAGGCTTGGAGGCTTGGAGGCTTATGCTATGGTCTCTTGTGTAGAGGTCCATATCTACTCACCTACCATTTCACACTATAGCTACATGCTATTGGATTGTGTTATACCTCTTGATGGTATGGGACATCAAGGTAGAGGTATGATGTATTTCATTTATGATTCATGTGTGCATCCCTTGGGCTCGGGGGTGGTTGGGTGGTTGAGTTTATGCCTGATTTATGCATGTTTATGCATAACAATTATCTAGAGAGATCTTAGGGTTTTAACAATAGGGCCCTTTTTAAGAATGTACCTAGGGCCATTCTACCATGCACACTGTGCTTTAAAAAATGGCTCTAGGTCCATTCTGTACCTCTTGTGCCAACTATTGGTACATGGTAGAATGGTCCTAGGGCCATTCTCTACCCCCCACATGCATAATATATCCAGAATGTGCATGATAGAATGGGCCATTCTATACCCCCTTTGTTCATGGAAGAATGGCACTAGGACCATTCTTCCATGCACAGTAGTGTGCTTTAGGCTAGCCCTATGGTGGCAGGCTACATCAAAACATCAATTTACCTTGTTGAATGGCCATGTCGTCATTTTGTACCTTCTTGTGCCAACTTTTGGTACATGATAGAATGGTCTCGGAGCCATTCTCTACCCCCTCCATGCATAATATATCAAGAATATGCATGTAAGAATATCCCTAGTTCCATTATGTACCCTCTTATTCATGGTAAAAATGCATGGACCTCCTCTTCCATCTGGGAAGTTACTAGCATGGACATCCTCTTCCATCTGGGAAGTTACTAGCATACGCTTTTTTCGAAAAATTATCTCTAAGAGGTCGTTCATATGCGTATAGTGTCTAAACTATTTAGGGTGAACGGACACCCGTTTGACCCAACGAAGAGTACGCCAAGCCTCTTGAGGCTATAATAGGCTATGGGAGAATATATCCTCAAGCCTCTCCCTTCTCTCCCTTTCCTTCTTCCTCTCTCCTCTTTCACCATGAGAGAAAAGCATGAAGGCTTTACTTTGCATGCCATTACCCATGAAAACAACGAGGGGAAGTCAGGGACATGAAAGTGGACTTGCAAGTATTGTGGCAAGGCCTACACTAGAATGTCTCTTGGGCCATTCTATGTCTCCTTCGTGCTACATCAAAGCATCAATCTACCTAGTAGAAAGGCCTTAGGGCCATTCTGTACCACCTTGTGCTGCTGCCAACTATTGGTGCACGATATAATTATCCTAGGGTTGTTCTTCCATGCAAAATGTGCTTCAGAATGACGCTAGGGTCCATATACCATGCACAATGTACTTGAATTTATTCCCAAGGGCCACTCTATATTGCACATTGTGCTTGGGTGATTTTATGCTCCCTTGTGCTACATACCATAGGCAAAATCAAGGGACCAATAGAATAGATACTGGGGAGAGTTATGTATCATCTACAAGCCTTAGTACCTCTGAAGCATTGAGAGACATATCTTCTTGTTTTGAGCACATTCTACATGGAATAATGGTACTAGGGCCATTCTACCATGAAAAAGGGGCTATAGGGCCATTCTACCATGCACAAGGGGCTATAGGGCCATTCTACACCATGAACAAGGGGCTATAGGGCCATTCTACCATACACATTCTTGATATATTATACATGTGAGGGGTAGATAATTTCCCTTCAACCATTGTACCATACACCAATAGTTGGAACAAGGGGGTACAAAATGAACCTAGGGCCATTCTTACTAGGTAGATTGATGTTTTGATGTAGCCCTCTAAAGCACATTGTGCTCTAAAGCACATTGTGCATGGAAGAAGGGCCCTAGGGACCACAGAGAGATTGATGTTTTGATGTAGGATAAGGGGGCATAGAATGGCCCAATCACAATGTGCATTGTAGAATGGCCCTTGGGCCATTATTTCAAGCACATTGTGCATGATAGAATGACCCTAGAGACACTCTCAAACACATTGTGCACGGAAGAATGGCCCTAGAGACACTCTCAAACACATTGTGCACGGAAGAATGGCCCTATGCACCATTCTACCATGCACTAGTAGTTGGAACAAGGGGGTAAAGAATAACCTTACAGCCATTCTACCAAGTAGATTGATGTTTTGGGGGCAATGAACCTTGGGCCATTCTTTCAACTACCATGTGCATGGTAGAATGGCCATAGGTCCATTCTAAAGCACATTGTGCATGGAACATCGATCTATAATGATTCTAGAATACACCAATAGTTGGCACAAGGGGGTAGGGAAGGGCCTTAAGGTCATTTTACCAAGTCGATTGATGTTCTGACGTAGTGATGAAAAACAGGTAGAGGGAGAGGAGACACACACACAGGAGCAAACCCTAATGTATTATGAAACCCTAACCATAGAGGGAAGCCATCTCCCTTCTCACATAATGCATAAAGCCATAATCCATTAGCTACAGCACACTACATGTGTTGTGTCCACACACAGCTAACCCTAGCTAATGTCCACTCATCACTATGACCAGCTGGACGCGGTCATTTATGTCTCACACATGTTACTACCTAACATACTAGCACATAGTGTAACTGGCACAAGCTGACATCGAGCTTGAATCTCAATAGCCCCTCTCAAAGCTCATGATGTACTGCCATAGATGAAGATGTAGATGAGCTTTGATCCATAGAGGGAAGCCATCTCCCTTCTCACACAATGCATAAAGCCATAATCCATAAGCTACAACACACTACATGTGTTGTGTCCACACACGCTAACCCTAGCTAATGTCCACTTACTATGACCAGCTCGACGCGGTCATTTATGTCTCACACATGTTACTACCTAACATGCCAGCACATAGTGCAACTGGCACAAGCTGACATCAAGCTTGAATCTCAACAGCCCTTCTCAAGCTCATGATGTACTGCCATAGATGAAGATGTAGATGAGCTTGGGCTATCAAAGCTCTCAACACTCCCCCTCAAGCTCATCCCATGTACTCCCAACATAGTAGGGAAGTACTCAAACTTCTCCCTGCTAAGTGGCTTTGTAAAGATGTCGGCCACCTACTCTTCAGTCTTCACATACTGCAAATCCACTATACCATCCAATACTTTCTCTTTGATGACAAAATGATAGTGGACCTCTATGTGTTTGGTCTACGCATGAAAAATTGGATTCTTGGTCAGCTGTATGCTGCTCATGTTGTCACAATGAATGACAACCTTGCCACCAATAGGCTCACCCAAATCAGCCAAGAGACTCTTTAACCATACTCCTTCACATCAATGTAGCAATGACTGCACCCCTGTATTTAGCCTTGGTAAGCAATAGTAGGTTACTTCTTGCTACTCCAACTCACCATCTGCACTTCCAAATGTAAAGGCATAACTACTAGTAGACCTCTTGTCATACGAGCTACCTGCGTCTATGTAGCCGTGTACATCCAAGCCTTTACCATGCTCATAAAGAAGATCATAATGTGCAGTGGTCTTTACATAGCGCATAATGCGTCTCACTGCATCTAAATGAAGTTTTATGGGGCTTTGCATAAATTGGCTTACTAGTCCCACAGCATAATTGAGATCCGGGCACTGTGATAGTCATGTAAATAAGACTGCCAACCATCTTTCTATACATAGATGGATCATCCAACTCTTCACCAAAATCAGCCCATGCTTCACATTCTGCTCCAAAGGTGTACTCATTGGCTTACACCCTATCATCCTATATTTTGCCAACATATCCAATGCATATTGGCGTTGCACTAACCATGTCCCTGCATGGTCTTTGATCTCTTCAATCCCAAGAAAATATCTCAATTCACCAAAGTCTTTCATATTGAACTGCCCACTCAATGCCTTCTTGACATGCATAACATCTGCATCTGTAGCATGATCTCCTATCACAATCAAGTCATCCACATAGATGACAAGTAAGACAATCCCATGATCTGTTTTCTTCACATAGAGTGAAGAATTTGTTGAAGAGACCTGAAATCCAAGGGAGATAAAATATCGGCTTATCTTATCACTCCAAGCACGAGGTGCTTGCTTCAAACCATATAACGCTTTCCTTAATCTGCATACATGAGTGGGGTATCTCGGGTGTACATATCCTTCTGGCTGTGCCATATAAACTTCCTCTTGTAAATCACCATTTAGAAATGCATTTTTCACATCCATTTGATGCATTTCCCAACCATTTGCTGCAGCCATAGCAATGACTTCTCTCACTGTTCCCATCTTTGCAACTGGACTAAATGTTTCATCATAGTCCAAGCCTTGGGTTTGTGCATAACCCTTAGCTACCAACCGCACTTTATGGTGCTAAATGGAACCATCTGATTTGCATTTCACATTATAAACCCATTTGCAACCAATGACATTTTTGCCTTGTGGTAAGGCAGCCAAATCCCAAGTGTCATTTTGAACCAATGCATCCATCTAAACATCCATTGCCTTCTCCCATACATGCTTCCCAATAGCTTCTGTATAGCATGTAGGTTCCACATGCTTCACCAAAGAGGTCATATATGCGTAATGCATAGCAAAGTCATGATATGTCAACCTGTCAACTGGATACCTGACCCTTTGGGACCTTCGCAATGCATGCGGATCACTCTGAACACCTGTCACTCTAGCATGTGGAGGCACATATCTATCTTGCCTTGCACTTGTTGGTGTGCGTAAAATTGGTATGCCAAGTTCCTCATCCGAACTTTCTGAACTTGACGACTCATAACCTGTAATGCCAATTCCTTCAACCTTCTTTTTCCCTTTATCCACAACAGCACTACTCCCAGTGCTCACACTCTCATGTCTCAAGCGTCCTGACCATGGACGTATAGTGCTACTCTCAGACCCTGCTGGCCCCCAGACATAGAAATAGAACTTGCTTGTGGCAAGCTCACATGCACATCAACATCAACGGAATCAATGACACCCTCATCCTTTGCCTTGTACCAACTAGCAAGTTCATCAAACACCACATCTCGTGAGATACCCACTTGCCTAGTTTGTGGAATGTAACATTTATATGCCTTGCGATCCTGTGCATACCCAACAAAAATGCACTTTTTTTCTTTAGGATCCAACTTCCTCCTTCTCTCGTCTGGCACATGCACATAAGCTATGTAACCAAACACTTTGAGGTATCCAATGTCTGGCCTAAAACCTGTAAGACGCATCTCTGGCGTACTTCCATGTATGGCTGCTGTGGGTGTCTTATTAAGTACATACACTGCTGTGGCACACGCTTCTGCCCAACAATAGTTTGGCATGCTCTTTTCATTGAGCATTGCCCTGGCCACATCACAAATGACTATTTTTTCTCTCAGCAATACCATTTTGCTGAGGTGTATACCTGCAAGTTAACTGCCTTCTTATGCCATGATTTCTCAAGAAATTTTCAAAAGCATGTGAGGTGTATTCACCACCTCCATCTGTCCTCAAACATTTTATCCAAGAGCCATATTGCTTCTCTGTAGCAAAAGCTTTGAAGTCCATAAACTTTCCCAACACTTCACTTTTCTCTCTGAAGAGAAAGTAAATCCAAGTCATTCTGCTGAAATCATCAATGAATGTCAAATAATACAAGCTGCCTTTAATGGATGGGTTTTGTGCAAGACCCCATATATGAACTATCTCAACTGGCTTACTACTCATGTTGCCTTCTTTAGGAAATGGCAACCTTGCTTGCTTTCCAAACTGGCAAGCATCACAGACATGTATATTCCCATCATACTTGAATCTAGGCAGCCCACTAACAATGCCTCTTGCCTGCATGCTCTTTAACCTTTGAATGTTCACATATCCAATCCTTTTATGCCACATGTCAATGTACTGTACCACATTTCGGCTTTAAGAGAACATCGCTGATTTCAACATAGGAGTCCCACATCCAACTTAAATAACCTGCCTTCTTTCTTGCCCTTGGCAATGACTCTACATCTATTTTTGAAATCCTCAATGAAGCAGCCATGCTCGTTGAAATGAACTTGTAAACCCTGTTCCACCATTTGACCAACTGAGGCCAAACTTTTTGTAATAGAAGGCACATACAAGACATCTACCATAGACTTTGTTTCACCATTGTGCATAACCAATGGTACACTTCCAACATCTGTGATAGCATGTTGGGTATCATCTCCTGTCTCCACATAGCCTTTCACATCCATAGGCTTCATATGTTCAAACCATTTGCCATGACAAGTCATATGGTTTGATGCTCCAGATTCCATATACCAAGTGTCATCACTATCACCATTTGTCATCATAGATCCCACGACATGTTTCATGGCAAACAAGTGATTTGCACTGCCATCATTACTGCTTGATGCAAAATTTTCACCATTTGCATAATTTCCATCATGTTGTGCATAATGTCTACCATGTTGTGCTCTACCCCCTCTCAAATCATTTTGTTTGCGGAAACAATCACGTGCCAAATGCCCAAATTTCTCACAATAATGGCATTCCACAATTTGCATAGATGTTTGTTGGCCTTGCCAACGTCCGCTTGCCTCTCTGAGGTGTATATCCCCACGACCACCTCTAGCACCATATGTAGGCTAAAAACTCTATTGTGGCGACCTATCCTGCCATCCACGACCATTACCACGACCACGTGATGCAAATCTCCCCCTGCCTCTAAATCCCCTTTGTGAATAGAAAGCTTGATTTCTGCCATTATCATCATGGCTAGTAGATGCATCATGAAAAGAGTCACTGAGTTTGATTTCCTCAACAAGCAAGAGTGAAACCAACTCATCAAAATGTGGTAAACCTGTACTCCGAATAGAAATAGATGTATCAAAAGACTTGTACTCCTTGCCAAGACTACGCAAGGTAATGTCTACCAAATCATCATCAGGCACGGGGCATTGATAGTTGCCAATGCATCTGCATACTTATTTATCTCTTGAACATATTCATGGGGATACTCCTTCCTTTTCACTTCACATTATGAATCTGTTGTCTCAACTGAGACTTAGGAGTACTAGTATCTGTATCAAACAGCTTTACCAATGTATCCCATGCATACTTATTTATCTCTTGAACATAATCATGGATACTCCTTTCTTTCCACTTCACATTATGAATCTGTTGTCTCAACTGAGACTTAGGAGCACTAGAATCTGTATATCAAACAGCTTTACCAATGTATCCCATGCATCCTTGGGATTCTTAGCATCATGTATATGTATGAGTATAGCATCCGAGATACATATAGACAAGTAATGCAAAACTTTGTATGCTCTCTCTGACCATTGCTTATGAGCTACAACCTATTGTTGTGTAGGTTGTCGGGGTAGTTTCGGCTCTGGCTCCGCACCTGTAACAAGGTTCCAAAACTGTTTTTCTTTTAGAAAACTTTTAATCTTGTACTTCCATGCCTGGAAGTTCTTTCTATCCAACTTCTCACCCACAATCTGTGTACTGGGTTATCTGACATATTTACTCAATACAAATGCACCTTCTGCACACGTCCAATTCTATAAACGAGCCTTCCTCATCTCAAAACACACTCTAATAAGTGTTCCACACTCCAAAGTACTCAACAAACTTCACTGTTGATGTAGAAAATCAAACTGATTGCATTTAAATTGAACTGGCATATGCAATCCATAGTACCCTATTTTGTCGCGCTTTCTAAGGCTTCAAATTGCAATGTAGTGATTCAATAAAGTGTGGATAACTTGCATTGAAACCTAAACAAGCTCAATGTTTCATATCAACACCAACCAAGGTGCGTACATACCAAAAATATCAAATCCCCTTCTCTGTTTTGAGAAAAACCAGTAAAAACTAGTAGTAAAAGTGCTCTAAATCCTTCGATTCTTGTTCAAATTGAGAGACCAGGCATTCATTAGCTTAGCAATGATGTCTACTAACTCCATGTAAAAGGAATTAGACCAATTGTAAAAGTCAAGAGAGTAATTAGCCGATTAATGACTCTCTGTTTCACTAATCATTGTAGACAACCTCTTTAATCAGCTCAGAATCAGCTCCATAATGCATAATTTCTTCAACCAACCACATAGCAACTTTCTCAGGTGTGTGTACCACAAAGTTGCTAAGAAAATTTTGGGTTTAATCAATCACCAAAGTAGAATTTGGCCTCCACTTTGCAAGATATAGAAAAAATTACTGTGTTTTTGCACTATTGTTTGCGCCGCCTGCTGTAGGAGAGATTTGGTGAGTTTGTAATGGTAATTGAAGGCATATAAAGGTACCCAACACTCCTAGGCTTGTACACAATCCATCAATGAGGTGTTTTTTTATAAAAAACTGGCTCTAATTGCATCAACAATGGACCCCTCTTCTCTGTTTTTGTGAGGGCGTCCAAACATTGATTTTCCACTCACTTAAATGCATTAAACTTGCTCCAAATCCATTGTATGGCTTGCACATGAGTTGCCAATACATTCCCATTTTCTAGACACATGATTCTTTATCAGATTTGCAACCATTTGCCTCATACATTCACCACACTCAAGCTTCAATGGAGAGCTTGTAAAACAGAAATTTTTCTTTGCTTTGGGCAACTCAAATATGGCGTTGTTTGTGTTTTTGCACCTGCAATCTGCTCAAGGATGTTTAGTAGTCCTTACCCGGTAGGCCAAGCTCTCAGATTTGGTGAAAATCGGTGTGCTCCAAGCTTCACAGCTCCAATGGCAAGCTCCACAGCTTTCTTCACAGCTTCTTCTCCCTCTTCTCTCACTCACTCATAAACCCTAATAGATAGAACCAGGCTCTGATACCATGATGAAAAATAGGTAGAGGGAGAGGAGACACACACACAGGAGCAAACCCTAATGTATTATGAAACCCTAACCATAAAGGGAAGCCATCTCCCTTCTCACACAATGCATAAAGCCATAATCCATAAGCTACAACACACTACATGTGTTGTGTCCACACACAGCTAACCCCAGCTAATATCCACTCACTATGACTAGCTGGATGCGGTCATTTATGTCTCACACATGTTACTACCTAACATGCCAGTACATAGTGCAACTGGCACAAGCTGACATCGAGCTTGAATCTCAACATGTAGCACAACAGCACATAGAATTGTACAAGGGCCATTCTACCAAGGATAATATGCATTGTGGAATGGCATGAGGGTCATTCTTTTAAGCACATTGTACATGGTAGAATGGTGAAAGAGGTCCATTTTAAAGCACATTGTGAATGGAAGAAGGTACCTATGACCATTCTACCATGAACAAGGGGGTATAAAATGGAACTACGGCCATTTTATCATCCATATTCTTGATATATTATGTATGCAAGGGGTAGAGGACAACGTTGGAACCATACTACCATGCAAATTTCACCATATATTACGTATAATTAGGGTAAGGAATGGCCCTAAGATCATTCTATCATGTACAAATAGTTGGAACAAGGGGTACAGAATGGCCCTACCCTCCCTTCTATCAAGCTAATTGATTCTTTGATATAGCACAAGTGGGAATAAAATGGCCCTAGCGTCATTTTACCACGCATAGTGTGCATGGGAGAATGTTCCCAGGGTCATTCTAAAGCATATTGTATATGGTAAAAGGTCCCTTCTTGGACCATTCTACCAAGCATATTCTTGATATATTATGCATGGATGGGGTAAAGAATGGCCGTTGCGACCATTCTATCATGCACCAATATGTGGCACAAGTGGGTGTAGAATGGTCCTAGGGCCATTCTACTAGCAGGCTCATTGAAGCTTTCATAAACCATAATTGGGAATAAAATGGCCCTACGACCATTCTATCATGCACCAATATGTGGCACAATTGGGTGTAGAATGGTCCTAGGGCCATTCTACCAGCAGGCTCATTGAAGCTTTCATATACCATAATTGGGAATAAAATGGCCCTACGACCATTCTATCAAGCATAGTTTGCATGGTAGAATGGTCCTAAGGTCATTCTAAAGCACATTGTGCATTAGAGAATGACCCTTAGGCCATTCTAGCAAGCATATTCTTGATATATTATGCATGCAGGGGGTAGAGAATGGCCTTACAACCATTCTACCATGCACCAAGTGGGTGTAAAATGGTCTTACAGCCATTCTATCAGGTAGATTGATGCTTTGATGCAGCCTTAGGGCCATTCTAAAGCACATTGTACATGGAAGAATGGCCCTATAGACCATTCAACCATACACCAATAGTTGGCATAGGGGGGTATAGAATCGTCGAAACCTTCTACTAGGTAGAATGATGTTTTGATGTACCATAAGGGGGCATAGAATGGCCCAACTAAAGCACATTATGCATTGTAGAATGGTCCTCGGACCATTCTACCATGCACCAATAGTTGGCACAAGGGGGTATAGAAAGGCCCTAGGGCATTTCTACCAGGCATAGGATGGTCGTAGGGCCTTTCTACTAGGCATATTGATGTTTTAATGTAGTACAAGGGGGCATAGGATGGGGCAAGGAACATAATACCAAGCATAATGTTGCATTGCAGAATGGCCCTTGGGCCATTATTTCAAGCATAATGGCCCTTGGGCCATTATTTCAAGCACATTGTGCATGGTAGAATAGGGCTATTCTAGACCACATTGTTCATGGAGCAATGGCCCTAGGGCCATTCTACCATGCACCAATAGTTGGCACAAGGGGGTATAGAATGGTTGCATGCCCATCCTACTAGGCAGATTGATGTTTTTATTTAGCACAAAGGGGAATAGAACGGCCCAAGGTCCATTCTAAAAAAGCACAATGTGAATTGTAGAATGTCCCTAGGACCATTCTAAAGCACATGGTGCATGTAAGAATATTCCTAGGGCCATTCTACCATGAACAAGGGGGTATAGAATGGCCCTAGGACCATTCCACCATGAACAAAGGGGTATAAAATTGCCCTAGGGCCATTTCACCATGTAAACTCTTGATATATTATGCACGTAGGGGGTAGAGAATTGCCATTCTTCTAGGTAGATTAATGTATTGATGTAGCAAAAAGGGGGGCATAGAATGGCCTTTAGGCCATTCTTTCAGGCACATTGTGCATGCTAGAATAGACCTAGGTCCATTTCAAAGCACATTGTGCATGGAAGAAGGGCTATATGTCCATTCTACCATGAATAAAGGGGTAGAGAATGGAAATAGGGCCATTATACCATGTACATTCTTGATATATCTTGCATGGATAAGGTAGAGAATAGCCGTTTGACCATTCTACCATGTACCAATAGTTGGCACAAGGGGGTACAAAATAGTTGGCACCAAGAAGATTAATGTTTTAATGTAACACAAGCGGGCAGAGAACGGCCCAAGGGCCATTCTACCAAGCACAATGTGTATTGTAGAATGGCCCTTCGGCCATTCTTTCAAGCACATTGTGTATGGTAGAACGGCACTAGGAATGGCCCTAGGGCCATTCTAAAGCATATTATATATGAAAGAAGCCCCTTATACTATGCATATTTTTTTATATAATATGCATGCACAAGGTAGAGAATAGCCTTGGGACAATTCTACCATGCACCAATAATTGGCAGAAGGAGGTATAAAATGGCCTTAGCGCCATTCTATGGTAGATTGATGTTTTGATGTAGCACTAGGGCCATTCTAAAGCAAATTGTGCATGGAAAAATGGTCCTAAGGCCATTATACCATGAACAAGGGGGAAAGAATGGCCATAGGGCCATTCTACCATGCACATTCTTCATATATTTTGCAATGAGGGGGTAGTGAATGGTTGTGGGACCATTCTATAATGCACCAATATTCGGCACAAGGGGGTACGAAATGGACCTACTAGGGACATTCTACCAAGTATATTGATGTTTCCATGTAGCCCTAGGGCCATTCTAAAGCACATTGTGAATGGAAGAATGGCCCTAGGGACCAATCTACCATGCACTAGTAATTGGCACAAGGAGGTAAAGAATAACCCTACTGTAGCCATTCTACAAAGGAGATTGATGTTTTGATGTGCCAAAAGGAGGCATTGAAAGTCCCAAGGAAAATTCTACCAAAGCATAATGTATATTATAGAATGTCCCTTCTTTCAAGTACATTGTACATGGTAGAATGGCCCTAAGGCCATTCTAAAGCACATTGGGCATGGAAGATTAGCCCCATGAACGATTCTACCATACACCAATAGATGGCATAAAGGGGTACAGAATGGCCCTAATGACATTCTAGGAGGTAGATAATGTTGTGATGTAGCACAAAAAGGGGCATAGAATGGCCCAACAGCCATTCTAACAAGCACAATGTGCATTGTGGACTTGGGGTTGTGGACTTGGGGGGTTCACCCTAAAAATACGTAAATATAGCACGCGAGTTCAAATGAAAGGGTTTCTTAATTCAAAAATTTAAGATAAATTTACATAAATACATTTACAGAAGGGGTTTTTGAATCATTTAAAAAAAAACTTATAAATCTATAAAGAAAAAGAAGTCATTTTATTCATGAAAAACTCACATGTAGGAGGTTTTTTAAATACCCCTTGAATGCACGTGATACATAGGGTTTCTTAGTAGTGAACCACTTGAGATTGTGGAATGGTCCCCCAAGCCATTCTTTCAAGCACATTATGCATGGTAGAATAGCCCTCGGGCCATTATAAATCACATTGTGCATGGAAGAAGAGTCCTATGTTCATTCTACCATGAACAAGAGGGTATAGAATGGAACTAGGAAAATTCTACCATGCATATTCTTGATATTTTACTATATGCAAGGGGTAGAAAATGTCCCTGGGGAACCATTCTACCATGCACATTCTACCATATAGTATGTATGCAAGGGGTAGAGAATGGCCTTGTGACAATTCTATCATGTACCAATAGTTAGCTCAAGGCACAAAGAATTGCCCTAGGGCCATTCTACCAGGCTAATTCATGTTTTGATGTAGCACTACTAGGAATAAAATGACCCTAGAACCATTCTACCGAGCCTAGTGTTCATGGTGGGTAGAATGGCCCTATGGCCAGTATACTAGGCACATTTCTTATATATTATGCATGTGAGGATAGAGAATAACTCTGCAACCATTATACCATGCACCAATATTTAGCACAAGGGGATGGTTATAGAATGGTCCTAGGGCCATTCTACTAGGAAGATTGATGCTTTGATGCAGTCCTAGGGCAATTCTAAATCACATTGTCCATGGAAGAATGGCCATAGGGACAATTCTACCATACACCCATAGTTGGCACTCACAAGGGGGTATAGATTGGCCCTAGGGTCCTTCTGATAGGACAATTGATGTTTTAATGCAGCACAAGGGGGTATAGAATGGCCCAGCTAAAGCACATTGTTCACTATATAATGGCCCTTGAACCATTCTACCATGCACCAATAGTTGGCACAAGGAGGTATAAAATGGCCTTAGGGCCACTCTGCAGCAGATTGATGTTTTAATGTAGCCGTAAGGCCATTTGAAATCACATTCTGCATGCATTAATTATCATAGGGCCATTCTACCATAAACAAGGGGTATAGAATGGACCTAGGGCCATTACACCATGTACACTATTGATATATTATGCATGTTGGGGGTAGCAAATTGCCATTTTACTAGGTAGATTGATGTTTTCATGTAGCACAAGGGGCCATAGGATGGCCTCTATGAAGGAAATTTTTATTGTAAAATGGCTCTTGGGCCATTGTTTCACGCACATTATGCATAGTAGAATAGACCTAGGGCCATTTTAAAGCACATCATGGAGAGAAGAAGGGCCATATGGCCATTCTACCATAAATAAGGGGGTATAGAATTGAACTATGGCCATTCTACCATGTGCATTCTTAGTATATTATACATGGAGAGGGTAGAGAATGGCCTTGGGACAATTCTACCATGTACCAATAGTTGGAACACAGGGGGTACAAAATGTCTCTAAGACCATTCTACCAGGTAGATTGATGTTTTGATGTAGCACAAGAGGGCATAGAATGGCCCACTTAAAGCACATTGTGCATTATAGGATGGTTGGCACTAGGAATGGCCCTACCAGGTAGATTGATGTTTTGATGTAGCACAAGAGGGCATAGAATGGCCCACTTAAAGCACATTGTGCATTATAGGATGGTTGGCACTAGGAATGGCCCTAGGGCCATTCTAAATCATAATATTCATCACAAAGAAGGCCCCTGTGGCCAGTCTTCAATGAACAAGGGGGTATAGAATGAAACTAGGGCCACTCTACCATACACATTCTTGAAATAATATGCATGTAGGGGGTAGAGAATAAGACAATTCTATCATGCACCAATAGTTGGCACAAGGGGGTACATAATGGACCTGGGGCCATTCTACTAGGTAGACTAATGATTTGATGTAGCCCTAGGGCCATTCTAAAGCACATTGTGCATGGAAGAATGGCCATAGGGACCATTCTACAATGGACCAATAGTTCGCACAAGGAGGTAAAGAATAACTCTATAGCCATTCTACCAAGTAGATTGATGTTTTGATGTAGCAAAAGGAGGCGTCAAATGGCTCAAGGACAATTCTACCAAAGCACAATGTGCATTATAGAATGGCCCTTCTTTCAAGTACATTGTACGTGGTAGAATGGTCCTAGGGCCATTCTAAAGCACATTGGGTATGGAAGATTAGCCCTACAATGATTCTACCATGCACCAATAGTTGGCACAAAGGGGGTAGAAAATGGACCTAAGGCCATTTTACGAGGTAGATGATGTTGTGTTGTAGCACCAAGGGGCATAGAATGGCCTAAGGGGCAGTCTACTAAGCACAATGTGCATTGATGAATTGACCTTGGGCCATTATTTCATGCACATTATGCATGATAGAATACCACTAAGGCCATTCTAATGCACATTTTGCATGCAAGAAGGGCCCTCTTTCCATTCTACCATGAACAAGGGGTTATAGAATGAAATGAGGGCCATTCTACCATGCATATTCTTGATATTTTATTATATGGAGGGGGTAGAGAATGGCCTTGTAATGTACGTAGGGGGCAGAGAATTGCCTTGGGACAATTCTAGCATGTACCAATCTTTTGCACAAGGCGTACACATTAGGAGAAATATGGACTCTCATTTTTGCCCCTTAAGGACTTCCACACCTCCTCTCTCTAGAAAAATGGGCTCATGGTAAATTTTTTGCAAATCAAATCAATCTTTTTTTGGAGATTGCACATTTGGAATCTACTCATTGAGACATTTCCAATGATACACAACATGATGGGAACTTTTGATTATTTAAGAAATTGGTAATAATCAATTTTTCCATCATATTATATATCATTGGAAAAGTCGTGACGATGAGTAGATTCCAAATGTGTAATCTCCAATAATTTTTTATTTGATAACGGGATGCTTACGAACCATATGTATGAAAAATCCGTCTTACAATCCATTGATATGGACTACAATTCTTACCATGCTTGTCCAAACGATTGTGTTCTCTATCGGCACGAGTATGTAGATATCGCACAATGTACGCAGTGTGGAGAATCTAGATATAGGAAAGATGTCCAAGGAGAAAGGGTTCAAGAAAAATTACTCAAGCACTTCTCTGTCATTCCACGGATTCAAACAATGTTCAAGTGTAAATCCATAGCATCTATAATGTCTTGGCATTGAACCACTAGATCTACGGTGGATGATGTTATGCGTGTGTCCGCCATTGATTTCCCTGCATGGACTCGACACATTGAAGAGAAGTGGCCAGTCTTTAACGAGGAGCCTCACAACATTCATCTCGGGCTAGCTATGGATGATGTGAACCCATTTGGTCTTAAAAGTTCAACACGGAGCACATGGCCCATTTGTCTTGTGAACTACAATCTTCCACCGTGCTTAGCACTAAAGAAGGGGCATACTTTGCTCTCATTGATAGTGCTTGGGAAGTACAAGGTAGCCAACATGGATGTGTACTTAGCCCCGTTAATAGAGGAGCTACAAAGATTTTGGGCATATTTTGCTCTCATTGATAGTGCTTGGGAAGTACAAGGTAGCCAACATGGATGTGTACTTAGCCCCGTTAATAGAGGAGCTACAAAGATTGTGGGAAGGAATTAATGTTTACGACATGCCAAAGAGGTTTGGACAAAGGGATTTCTCATTACAAGGAATACTAATGTGGACTATGCATGATTAGCCAAGCTATCATGAGAATGGAGTGGTAAGCTATTTTGCTATTATCCATGTCGATATCTATAATGTTTGTATAATATCAATTATTTTAATACAGGACTATGAATCTCTAGATACAATGCATGCTCTTTGTGTGGGCCAAGATTAGAGGCTCTCCACTCAAGATGCTTGAGAAAGATGGGGCATGAGGGTCACAAGAAGTATCTGCCAAAGGACCATGATCTACGTGAGGGTTTTTTGGGTCGGCATCCTCCTACATTAAAGGAAAGCGATTGGAAGAGAGCATGGGAGGACAACGAAGGTTCTCCACCCTCAAAATGAAGCACTTGTCCATCTTCTACCAACTACCATATTGGGACAACCTCCTAGTTAACCATTTGCTTGACCCTATGTATATTTTTAAAAATATAGCCGTGGTGCTTTGGAAGACTATTAATGGGGCCAAAGAGAGAAAAGGCCGAAGGGAGGATTTACAAATAAGTGAGCGTATGCAACCCTTATGGCCACAAACCAAAGCTAATGGTAAGGTGCTACTACCTAAAGCTCCTTGGTATTGACGAAAGAAGAGGAAGCTCAAGTTAAGAACTGCATTTTCGAGTTTTGTACTCTGGCTCGATGCATGCACTACCTAAAGGGGGTGTTTACAAAGAATGACGAGCTCTTCGGTTTGAAATCACATGATTGGCACAAGTTCTTGCAATTTTTCTTACCTGTGGGGCCATAAAGGGTTGCCTCACTAACAACATACAGGATACAATATATAAGATTGGCACCGTGGTCCGCTAGATTTCATTAAATAAGATAAGAAAAGACACTTTGAAAGTAGCCCACTTAAATGCCATAGAAGCTGTTACATTGGTGGAGAAATTTCGCCAAAACTAGCATATTAACCATACAGATGCATCTCCTAGTTCATGTTATGGATGAGGTGGTAGTGGTGGCAGGGGTCATCCATTCATGTTGTATGTTCTTTTTGGAGAGTTTCATGAAGACACTAAAAGGATATTGAGAGAAACGATGGATGTGGCCTTATAAGACAAGATCAATAAAATTTTCATCTTAAACTTAGAGAGTATGCAAAAGTGGATTGAGCAGTATGGAGAGGTCAAGAACTAGAGGAATCAGGATCGTTTGAGCTTTTGGAAGGAGTCGGCGGACACCAACCATACCCTCCATCACTTGTTATACTTCAAGACTTTCCGTCAAGTAAATGGCTCTAATAAACCTTACAGGAAGCAAAATTTCATGGTGAAGTTATTACAGGTGAGGAAGAGGAGCTTGTATATGGTTGTGACTATCGTGTGGGTGATTTCATTCATTCTAAGCCTCCACATGTTCTCCAAATATTATTTACAACTTCTCCAAAAACTAATGAACGATGTGTTATTTTCTTCTAGTACCAAAAATTTGCAACACTATGGTCACATGGATGCCATTTTCGAGAGGAATGGATCAATAAGAAGAAGAGAATAATGTTCGATAGTGGTGTTAAAGTAAATTTCATGCAAGAAAGAAAGGCTAGTGCAAGTGATCTAAATATGGATGTGAACATGCTTGATTACTTTGGAACCATCCAAGATATCATCAAGGTTAGCTTTAGAAAGTTTCATATGTTTATCTTTGATGTTAAGTAGTTTAAGGTAGTCACATGCAATCATATGATGTTAAGTAGTTTAAGGTAGTCACATGCAATCAAATATATGAGGACATTGAAATAGCAGAAGATGAAGCAGAGATTGGTGCATGCCACCAACAAGAGCAAGTTAGTTTGCATATCAAAGTACATCAAGAGAAAGAGCTAGACGAAGGTATAGAGATCGAACAATTAGACACAAGAGATACCTCAAACACTATAGGTGGTGGTATTGAGACGAAGATCCAGAAACAAATGAGGCACCAGGGCTAGAGCTAAAAGATTTAGAGGCCGACATAGATGCATCTTCTAGTCCTACACGATTCAAAGATGGAGGGATTTTCCTTGAAATAGATCTTTTTGGGGCCAATGATCTTCTTGAAAGTGAGAGAGTTGATAATGATCAACTACGATTTTGTAAACATGCAAATATTATCATGACATTCTGTCATGAATTCACATGTGCTTTGAAAGCTTGGATGGGGGGCAATCATTCGTTTAACAAATAAACCCAACTAAAAGTGTCCTTTAAAAAGCACCCTATGATAGTACTTCAATAACTTTAGTCTTCCATAAAATTAATCAAGTAAGCCAACCGAAAGTGACCTTTAAAAGCACCCTATGATAGTGCTTCAACAAATTTAGTCTTCCATAAAATTAATCAACTTCAAATCCAATCCTGGTTAAGGGCCAACCATTGGGCAGCCGCCCAAGGTCTGGTAAGGAGTTGGGCCTATGCAAGAGCCTTCAGGCACGCTGTACATACTTCTGCTATTTGGGGTCTCTTATTAATGTAGGCTAACCACTAGCTGTAGGCCACTCTCCCCTTCACTTAAGCATTCAACCCCACTCCAGCCCCTTGGCCATAAAGAGCAGAAAAATGAAACCCTCGTTAATTCAAGATTCTGATAAATTTAAAAATAAAATAGAATAAAATCTCACCTAGCCCTTACAATCATTCTGTGCTTATTTTCTATTTAGTGAATAGGGTGTGTGCACAGGAACAAGCCCTTAAGCTGTGAAAAGGTGAGAAGTATCTACTGGGAGAGAATAAAGGGTAGCATGAGAAGATTTAGGAGGTGTGGAGATATTCTGGGAAGAGGTGGAGAGAATCACATCTTAATCATCGTCTAATCTCTTTGTTAATGATGTTGATTCTAGCATTTAATCCACCATAGCTCATCACATTGCTGCAAATTTAACATGGTATCAGAGCCTAGCTTAGAATCCATCAAATTTATGAGCCATTATCTTGCTAATCACCTAGTTAATTAGAATTAGTAGATAATCAAGTTTTTAACCTCCTTTTTCAAAGAGCTTCTGTGCCCCCAGCTCGTGGAGGGGCTTGATCTCCCTCCAGTCTTAACAATAGGCTTCAAGCCTTTAGCCACACATAGCCACAAGCCCTATGCTCCAGCACAACTAATCAATTTGTCAAACTGCCGAGTGCTGCAGCTGCAAATCGCAAATTCGCCAACGCTAGTTTTCTCAAGAGAACTGCTGATCTATACTTACACAAAAGACATTGCTCTAATTCCTCTTATCCCTAAGGGTGCTCTACAAGCTGGTGAAGACAGCTTTTGATTTCATCAAGTCTATAGTGAGATCCAAGCTCGCCATCAAATCTGTAGGTGACCTTGGTGAAATAGAGATTAAGCATTCAATGTTTGGTCAAATCTTATGTTTCTTGGCTTAATCCTCTAATAGACTAATTGCTATTGATGGCTTTGAAAGGGATTGAGCTCATTTGAACTCTAAGGCCCCAAATCTGGACTCCCCGCATACTCTGTTTTCTGCACACAAAATAGAGGATTATTTTGCTAATCATTACTAATCACTATATTTTGGTGCAATTGAGGGTTCAAATTAACCATTGGGTATCTGATATAGATCCCTATATTTTCAGATTACAATTCGGAGATGGTTTGATACTCCAACCATTCAGAACAGATTTGTTACCCTTGGTTTAATGTAATTTATGAAAAATTTATGCTGATAAATCTATTATAATCATCACCTAAACACCAGATTGAGTTGTAAAAGGGTAGACACTGCCCTTGAATCTTGAAATTGGATCGAGGTAAGATCCCCTTCACATCATCATGAGCACAGCATATAAGATAGCCAAATTTAATGGGAAGCAGTTTTATACATGGCAAACAAAAACCATGTATTTGCTCATGGGAAAAAAATCTGTAGGGGATAGTTGAGGGAAGAGATGAATGCCCAGAGGTGAGTGGGGAAAATGAGTGGAAGAGCACGAATGAGAAAGCATTAGGACTTATCGCACTCAGTTTAAATGTGATCAAATCATTCTCACATCACAAGGATACAATGGGCAAAAGATGCATGGGATGAACTCAATAAATTATTTGGCACTCAAGCAAAAAATTCAAAGATAAATCTGTTAATGCAATTCTGCAAACTGGATATGAAGGAAAGTGAACCTTTAATCACACACTTGAACAAATATAAAAGCATTAAGCAACAACTAGCAGCCATTGGCAAAAAGGTAGAAGATGATGAGGCACTAGCAGTGCTTCTGAAGAGTGTGGACAAAGGTGAATATGAAAACATTATAGCAACATTAAAGAATGTACGTAAATTGAAGCTTCACGAGATAGAAGGATCTTTACTAGAGCAAGAGACCAGGGTCAAAGAGAAGAAATGGCTGGACTCAACAACAGGAGAAGAAAAAGCATTGTTCACCCGAGGAGGATTCTCTCGAGGACAAGGACGAGGAAGAGGTAGAGTAGGAGGAAATGCCCGTGACCTTGACTAAAGTGCTCTACCACATGGCCTACATCATCGGTGGCTCAGAGGTGGTTTTACTCTGTTGAGGCAAGTTACATTGGGTTGTGGGGTTTCTCTCTCTCTCTCTCTCTCTCTCTCTCTCTCTCTCTCAGAAAAGATGATCTGACTCCACTTCCTTAGGAGCCTCCATGAAGTTTACCGATGTCGTTCCTTCTCCATTGGGTTTGCTATAGCAGTCTCTTGCCATGTGTCCTAGCTTTCCAGAGTTGTGGTAAGTGAAGGCCCTTGGGCACTTATAGTAGCCTTGGACACATAGAGAGAGAGAGAGAGAGAGAGAGAGAGAGAGAGAGAGAGAGAGAGAGTGTGTGTCAAGGACTATGAGTTTAGGGACTTGAGGCACTGGTCGCGGACTACCAAGTAAGAGAGAAACTTGGTATAGGGTCCAGGTGTGCTAGGAGTATTCACTTAAGGGGAGGTGTTGAAATATACAAGTGAATAGGGTGTGTGCGGGAACAAGCCCTTAGCAAGAGGCTATAAAAGAGAATCTGTAAATGAGTGAGAAGCTGTGAAAAGGTGAGAAGTATCTACAAGAGAATAAAGGGTAACATGAGAAGATTTAGGAGGTGTGGAGATATTCTGGGAAGAGGTGGAGAGAATCAAGCAAAAGAGGTGGAGTGAATCAAGGATTAGATGCTTGGATGTAAACTCTATAAATTGAGGTATTGGTCTAATGAGAATTTGCTGGTTTTTGATTATCCATGCATACATTAAGCTATCAGTTAATTACCCACTAATCACGTCTTAATCATCATCTAATCTCTTTGTTAATGATGTTGATTCTAGCATTTGATCCACCATAGCTCATCACATTGCTGCAAATTTAACATTACAGACGCTCATTCCGACGATAATTTAGACTCTCATTTAGACAAAAATTCCAACAATAAGGAGGCGTTGGAAATCGTTGTCGGTACATAAGCATCGTGTAGTAGTGATGTTGATGTTGTAAAAGTTGTTGCAACAATAAACAGTGTTGCACAATTGTTGGCCTATGTTCCTTCGTGGAAGAGGTGGGGTGGAGATGTTAGTGGTCAAGGAAAGAAGTTAGTTTGACATAGTGTTAGCAAAGCTCAAGTGGGGAATTTCTCACAAACGAATACACTGAGGGGTATTCTCACAAACTGATGAAGTGAGGGGTATGCTTTATTCAAAAATGTGTGATGCTTTATGCATGCGAGATACTTGTTTCTTTAGAGAAAATTTTTTCTCTTCTCTAGGGATTTCTTTTTCTTGTATATTTCTTTGTTGCATGTTTGTGTTGTTATGTTGTGGCCCTTGTTGAGGTAAATGAGTATCATAGCATTTTTTTTTGGGAACAATAATAATTATTTATATATAAGCAAAAAAGGCCAAAAAATACTACATGACAAAAGACTATTCAATGACACTCCTACAGTCCCCTACACTTCACATTTTACTTCATTTAAGAGTTTATAGAACAAATTCCATCTCTCCTCTTCTAACAAGAAGCTAGAGTGCTCCCAAGAGAGACCTGGTAACACTTTGGAGCACTCCATGACACCGGTGCTCTTGATAATTGTACACGTTGGAGCACTCTTGATAATTGTACACGTTGGTGCTCTTGATAGTATGGAAACAAAGAAGTAGAACCTAGAGAAGGAAGAGATTGTGCCAACATCAACCCAAGGCTTGTCAGAATGGCGGTGAAGCCCTGCGTAGACTTCAAATTTGATCTCGAAGACGCTGAGGTATGTTCCGTGTCAAAGCATGCATACGTATTTGGTTTAACCCTTGAGAGTGTAGATTATTTCAGAGTTCACCATTTCAACTGTAGCGTGGTGTCACACCATAGGTCCACATGTCTGAATTACTAAATCGGCTTGGAGTCGTGTATAACGTGTCCGAATCAGGCTTATTTTAATAAAATTTGACCAGGACCATGGAGAAAGCTGATTGGAAAATATATAAAAAACTGAAACATCGCCGATTTTTGACCACCTTGCCGATGGTCAAAGAGAGTCGCCATCATTGTGGCGGCGGGCAGCGGCTTCAATCAAGCATGATTTATATATAAAATGAGACTACTGAGGGTTAAAATCATCAAAGGGACGTCAATAATTGGCCAATTTGCAATTGATAGCCTCTTTCTTTTGGCAACTCGACTGAATCTGATCCTGTCCGCGCATGGGCAAATTACTGAAGAAGTTTCAGATGGTAGCACGTTCAGCTTCTACGTCTCTCCATTATAGCGTTCATGAGCTTCATGATCGGAGCAGGTTGAGCGATGGATACGAGAGGTTGTTTGATTCTGATCATGAATCAGACAATGCTTGTTGCCCCGCGCCCAAGGTGCCGAAGGGGTCGTTGCCTCTCCTTGTTGGGGATAAAACGTACGTGATAAAGGCCTCCCACCTCAACCACCCTCTTCTTTCAGAGCTGCTCCAACAATCTGCTCAGGAGTTCGGCTATTCGCATGCCGGAGTATTGAGGCTGTCAGGCGACACCACATCTTTCGAGCAACTCTTACGGCTGATCCACTAACCCTAGTCTCTTGTAATACCTGCTTTGATACAATAGTTCATCATCGTACATGGAGCGGCCCTAGCTCATCCTCTTTCCTGTGCTTGAAAATGCAGCTTTGAGATTCATGAGAGAGCTCTCACACAAAATCACCCATTTTTTTGTTATCAGATTGAGAGCCTCAGTCACCTATGTAAAATCTTTTTCTGAATAATTAATTGTGTGCCACCACGATGACACAAGAAAGCCATGATATTAAAGTTATCCCATATCATGGCGCACAGAACAACCTTTGTTAGTCATGCAAACTGGGGTACAAGGCTTTTTCCCACTGCCTTAACTGGGAGGGGAATGAGCTTTTTGCATTAGATGAGATTTTTGCACCAAATGAATTTGAAGGGCACATTTTGCCAGGTGTGCCCATTTTGGCATAGTTGGGAAACCCACGGGCCACGATACACTAAACTGACATATTTTTGCTGCAGTTAATTGTGTCGTGTGAAGACCTCTTAAGTCCTCCACGGTGCATCACTTTTAGCTTTAACTTTTTATGATCATGGAACTTAGTGCGTGCACCTATGTATTAAGGTTTTTTTTCGTAAGATAGAGATACCTATTTTGCATACTAGGCTTACATCCAAGACTTACTCCCATTTTCTATTCAACAAATTACATACTAGGTCCCACATTTCATCCTCCCATACAAAGGAAGACTTCCCCTATGAGAAGTGGAATCCCAACTGCATATAGGCAATAAGAATCACATGAGAGGTGTATCCTTGGGGGACTGTTGTTCAAACTCCACTCCTTTAATCCATATTCTCACTGTTGGCCTAAGTTCCGAGGGGATTTTCCACAAAGGCCATGAAGGTCTCTTCTGGTTACTTATCTTTCAGGTACCACATTTTGGATCTTGGTCCAAATTTGGGAAACTTAGCTCTAGCATCATCCCATGTATATACCTGCCAATGATCAAACTCATTAGGCTAACCCAGTATGCATTAACATTTCACCTTCCTTGATTTATATCACCTAATCCTAGATTGTAATACCTAGACAGCCTTAGTATATATATTATTATTCATCCTATTGATATGATACATCGACCAAGAAAAATTTACACTTCTAAACATAACTTCAGTGGCCTCTATTCCATGTATGTTTCCCTTGCCAAAAATAAGCTCATTTCTAGAGACCCAAATCACCCACAGGCACTAATACCTAATGATGCAGAAGATTGGTTCAATCTCATCAGTTATCTTGTATAATTTTCCCACCAATAACCAGCCCCACCAAGACCCCCTCAATCCTAAATTGTCTTCTACCTATCTATCTATTTTCCCCCAAAATCCCCTTAAAGCAAGACACTCCTAGAAAGCATGCCTCCCTTCCTCAATAGCAGTTTTGTATTTGGGGCATGTCCCAACACTTCAGTTCCTTTGGAGTAGCTTAAACCCAAGAGGTAAAGCCAGAAGGCAAACTCTCCACAAGAACACTTGGGCTTTCATCGGGATCAAAGCATCCCATAGCAGATTCCACCTTTTCTTCCCAATGTTTCTATCCTAGCTAATTCTCCAGACTGTATTGCAATATTTGATATTCATTTTCCCTTTACGTACTTCTTCATACAATGTCTTTGTATTGATTCTATCAAGTTTAGTTTCGAGTTCTGAAACCAGGAGTCTTCATTGTATGCTATAGTAGAACACCAATTCTTTTCCACCTCAACAAGGACTGAGCTGAGGACCTAAATCTCACTTTGTTGTAATGTGAACTATCTCATAACCTACTATATCTCTTTCCATCCTACTTGAGAGAAGTCCCATATGTCGTCTAATCTCCTGAATCTTCCCTTATTATTCAGTCTTCTAGAAGCCTTGGTATCCAAAAGGACTAAAGGGAGGCTTAAACCTTAGGACTGGGGAACGGTTAATCATTCAATGTTTTACTAATGATTCTGTGTTATTCTTGAGAGATGACAATGAAAATGTGAGGAATGCCCTACCACTAGTGCAAGTATTTGCCAAAAGCCTCAAGATCTAAATGCAATATCTATAAATCCAGAATAATAAGCCTAACAGAAGAAGACAACTTTGACATGGAAAGATGGGGCCGTGATGTCATTAAAAGAGGAAGGATCATTAGACGTCTAGGGGTCCCCATGGGAGTGGGAGTAAGTAACCAAGAACCTGAGTAAATGGGCTATTGAGAGATTCTGTACTAAGCTTAGGAAATGGGAAGGGGTGAGGGTACCCTTTCATGGATAGGGTTGCTATAGTGAACACAGTACTCAATGCATACATCTTGTTTATCTACCCTGTGATGATAGAGTTCAAGAAAGGACATTGGAAAAAAATTATTGCTCCTATCAAGGACTTTTTATGGAGGAATGTCTACAATGGAAAACATGCCCTCTCTTGGGTAGCTTGGGACAAGGTAGCTCTCCCCAAAAATGAGGTAGGCTTGGGAATTCTTCACCTCCCCTCTCATACTAAAGCTAGAATATTAGCTAGATTCCCTAAATTTCTTAAACAAGAAAGTATCTAGGCTAGGATGTTGAGAGAAGAGATAGAGGGGATAGAATTCCAACTTTCATTGATGAAATTGTAAACAATATAAGTACACAAAGAAAGGTCTTCAATTAAACACGAGGAAACTTATATACAAGAGGGATACTTTTATTAGCCTTGAATTCATTCAAGACGTTTCTTTGAATTTTCAAAATCCATAAAAGATGGTTTCTTTTTAACACTCTATCAAACTGGTCTATAAATAGGATGAGACGGGCCTGAAGATGCAGAGAAAAGAAGCACTAAAGGTCCTACAAAAGAAGATGGAGGAGGTGAGACAGGTAAGATATCAGTCTCTCTCCCTATTAACTTTGTGAAAGAATGGACACTTCTTTATCCTCACGGGGTATACTTTTAGGAAGACCTACATACAATGTGCATTCAAATAATGGACACTTATTTATCCTCAGGGGGTATAGTTTTAGGAAGACCTACATACAATGTGCATTCAAAGAGTATTAAAAAATAACCTTTTGTGAATTTTGGCTTCATAAAATGACCCCTTTTTCTTTATAAACATACAGGTTTTTCTAAAAATGCCATTTAAAACCCCCTTATGTAAGAAGATTTTTGTAATTATAAAAAAAAACCCTCCTAATGATCACACCTAGTAGACTTACATATTTTTAAGTGAACCCCCTAAGCATGGGTGTTAGTCAGTCTTTGTCAACAATCCCTAACCCCCTACATAAGTTCTCAAATCTTGAGTTAGAAACACCTAGAAAGCGAGGGGGATTTTCGTTGAGCATACCCAGTATCTCCCTTAATAACTTCTTATGATTTCTTATCTTGTAAACAAGAAGATATGTCTCTCACTACTTTGGGGGCATGTCAATAGATGATATGCAACTCTCCCCTATCTCTGTTCCATTGGTCTCATGATTCTCTCCACAATCCTAAACCCTCCAAATGTCTAGTTTGGATAGAGTTACATGGTCTCCCCCTTCACCTCTACCCTCTAATGAAGCTTATAGTGGAACTGTTGGGCAGGCTTCTTAGCCAAAGACCCCAATCTGACATAAACCCACTACGGTAACCTTAAGTCTTATTGAAAATAGATATCAGCTTCCTTCGACCCTACTTATTAACCTTGGGGATGAAAATCCTACAATCCATAGTTTATAAGAATCTCTTAAATGCATGTTCCCACTGTGGAAAGCATGAGAACCCTATCCATAATAACTCTAAATAATTATAGTGGAAGACTATATTGCTAGTAATCACAAGTAGAGAGAGAGAGAGAGAGAGAGAGAGAGAGAGAGAGAGAGAGAGAGAGAGATTGTGCAACAACACTGTTGCAAGCAAAATAGGTAACTGATGAGGGTGGCCTAAAAAGATTCCCTCCCAAAATGTGTGAAATCTCAAAAATGGCTTAAAAACATAGTTTTTTGAAAACACATCTAGAATTCCATGTATAAATTTAAAAATTATGTGAATTTTGCTTTTTTTTTCAAGATTGAGAACACGTGTGACCTTCGTAGATTTATAAACTGCTGTTGTTTGTGACATAAAAATAAACTTGACTTACAAAATGACATAGGAGTCTACATAACTTAAAGAAATATCAATCTTTTTCAAATAAAAAATTATTTTATAAATTTCATGAATGTAAGACACTTTTTTTAATGGACTTTCTTGGGACAAATTCTACCACTATGCATAAATATGCATATTATTTGACAAGCACTCAAAAAAATATTAGAATACATAACAACATAAGCTCCATAATTTATGAAAAATTCTACAAACATCCTTGAATCTATTTCTAGACCCAGATAGCAAAGCCTTTAGTATATACTTATCTTGACAGTTTGCATGACATAATTATTTGCTCTATTATTTATAAGCAGATAGTGGGCATGATATACAACCAATGCTAAGAGTTTAAAGAGCAACTTATCCGTGTGCAAAGGTAGACTTCTATTCATATATATATGTAGAAGATGGTAACTATGGAGGCTTTGAGTAAACCTAAGCATGTTAAAAGAGTAGAAAATTAAAATATTTTTTCGGTGGAACAATTTTAGAGGCAGACATCATATAGCCTATAGGTGTAAATTTCGACCCACATAGGCATTTGTTTTCATGAAGGAAATTTGTGTTATGCAATATGGATAAGGGTGGCGGGAATAAATTAAAACCTATATCATGTACATATGTGGTGGTGGCAAAAATTCATAGTATGCATATGTTGATGTTTGATCCATATAGCTAGTATCATGAATGTAGGTGATGGTATATCTAAAAGTAGTGTAGGAATGAGCTCTAGTTATAATTATTTAGAGTACATCTGAAGGATGTTGAGAGATGGTATGTCTAGGGGTAGTGTAGAATGAACTTTGGTTATAATTATTTGGAGGACATGCGAAGGATGCTGAGAGATGCAATCTTCGCTCGCGACATTGTCTTTGTGTACAAAGAAAAAAGAGAGGAGCTTAGGGCTTCTGGAATGGTGGTAGAGAAGAGCATGGAGCTTTCACGAGATGACGATAGATTCAGGGTCCCCTATGCTGGAGAGCATACTACTGCACATAGGCATGGTAGAGTCCAGGCTCACATGAACCCCCCTCCTTGACATAGATGGTCCCACAAACGTGTATTTGGTTCTAGGTCTTTAGCTTTAAAATTGAATTGTCGAACAAAAATCAGGATTGACGAATCAATTGACTCGTGGTTTTCCAAATCAATGGAGCCTTGCACATCTGGATTAAAATCATTGGATTATAGGTCATCATGGATTATCTCATCTAGCTCTTCTGCTATCATGAACTTTTGGCATCTACTATGTAGCAATATTATTTATGATACAAAGGTTACATAGTTACATAGACAAGCATTTTTTTTAATGACCTCCTCTCAAATTTGTAGTCAAAGGTTGCGACCATATGTGTTTTTCATGTCCTTAACCCTAAATCTATGTTCTACCTATATCACCTTTTCCCCTAGGCATATGTTTTCTTTAATTCTATGATTTATAAGTTTTTTTTTTAGATTTTTTGAGATTTTATTGGCTACTAACTACTATTTGGAATGAGCTTTTACATATTCATTGGTGATAAAAATAAAAACAATTCTCATAAAAAATGTAAAAATATTTCAAAGTTAAGAAAAAAAAAATCAACTCTACCACACAACTCGATGTTTTGGATTAAAGTTGATGCAAAACATCAACTCTACCACAAACCTTGATGTTTTGTATCAAGTTTCGGATGCTCTGAAGAAAGTTGGAGGATCGGAGGTGGATTTTCACATATGGCATGTTTTAGCAATTTCATTCACTGAGACTTGCTCACACAACCTATTCCACAAATTTTGAGTACCAACACGACTATGTTTCAATGCGATGTGCAAATGTCACAAAATGATTTACTGATACAGTAAATCGTTATGTTTTAATGCGATGTGCAGATGTCACAAAATGATTTACTGATACAGCAAATCGCTATGTGACGTCTACACATCGCATTGAAACATAGTTATGTTGATACTCAAAATTTATGGAATAGGTTATTTGAGCATGCTCAAGCGGACGGAATTGCTAAAATAGGACGTTTGTGAAAATTGACCTCCTCCGATCCTCCAACTTTGTTCTCCAGAGCATCCGAAACTTGATGCAAAACATCAAGTTTTGTGGTAGAGTTGATGTTTTGGATCAACTTTGATGCAAAACATCAACTTTTAGCCTTTTTGGATCCACTTTGATGCAAAACATCGAGTTGTGTGGAAAAGTTGATGTTTTGCATCGAGTTGATGCAAAACATCAACTTTTCCACACAACTCGATGTTTTGCATCAAAGTTGATCCAAAACATCAAGTTTTATGAAAAAGTTTATGTTTTACATCGAGTTGATGCAAAACATCAACTTTTCCACAAAACTCAATGTTTTACATCAAAGTTGATGCAAAACATCAAGTTTTGTGGGAAGTTGATGTTTTGCATAACGTTGATACAAAACATCTAGTATTGTAAAAAATTTAATCTTTTGCATAGAAAGTTGATGTTTTGCATATAAAGTTGATGTTTTACATCAACTTGATGCAAAATATCAAATTTTCATAAAAGTTGATGTTTGTATCAAGTTGATGAAAAACATCAACTCTTAGTTGAGAAGTTCGAAGGGAAAGATTATGTAACTCTATCCAAATTGGACATACCATGGGAAAAAATAAAGGGACCAACGGAATAGAGACAAGGGAGAGTTGTGTATCATCCATAGGCCTGCCCCTAAAGTAGTGAGAGACATA
Organism: Cibotium barometz; assembly: GCF_041138505.1. Lineage (NCBI taxonomy): Eukaryota > Viridiplantae > Streptophyta > Polypodiopsida > Cyatheales > Cibotiaceae > Cibotium > Cibotium barometz. The sequence goes on along the minus strand of NC_141105.1, from coordinate 19,425,383 downwards.
TCTTCTTTTTTTGAAAGATAAGAAATTAGAAGAAGTTATTGGGGAGATACTGGGTATGCTCAACAAAAATCCACCTTGCTTTTCGGGTGTTTCTAATCCAAGATTTGAGAACTCATGCAAGGAGGCAGGGACCATGACAGAGACCGACTAACACTCGTTCTTGGTAAACATGGGTCCATTCTTTCACCAAGTTAATAGGGAGAGAGACAGATATCTTACCTATCTCACCTTCTCAATCTTCTTTTGTAGGAGCTTTAGTCTTATTTTCTCTACATCTTCAAGCCCATCTCACCCTGTTCATAAACTAGTCTGAAAGGGTATTAAAAAGAAAGTTCCATTTTTTATGGATTTTGAAATTTTAAAGAAACCTTTTGAATAGATTCAAGGTTAATAAAAGTATCCCTCTTGTATATAAGTTTCCTCATTTTTAATTGAAGAGCCTTCTTTATGTATTTATATTGTTTGTCATTTCATCAATTAAAAAACCCCTTCTATTAAATTCTCATGATATCGTATGTCATTTTAAGTGAACCCCACCCCCTTATGAGAACAACCTTAATACATTGGTGCATACACTAGTGGGGCTGATATGAATCGTAAAAGTTGTTGCCATATTCTTATGAATGATCTAAGTCCCAATTTGTGCTTATTTTCTTTGATGAAATCTTAGTATACTCCAAGTCAGTGAAAGAGCATGAGGAGCATGTGCGTAGAGTTATGCAATTGTTGCACAAACATAAACCCTACACCAAGAAGAGCAAATGTACCTTCTTTACTTATCAGATTGAGTATCTTGGATTCATTATCTCCCAAGATGGTATCTCAGTAGATCCTATGAAGGTCAATGATATATTGGAATGGCCACCTCCTAAATCGATCTGTGAAGTTCGTGGATTTTTGGGAATCACAGAATGGTATAGGATTTTCATCAAAGATTATGCCCTGGTAGCTGCACCCTTGACGGATCTTCTTAAGAAGGATTGAAAAATATTGTGGTTACCAATCTATCAAGTCAGCTTTGATAAACTCAAAGCCATCATTACCTCAGTGCCAGTCTTGAAACTTCTTGATTTCACCAAGGAATTTGAGGTGGTTATTGATGCCAGTAGTCTAGCACTTGGTGGTGTCCTAGGACAAGAAGGAAGACTAGTGTCTTATACTTCTCGCAAGCTCAAGCAAATTAGGCCACCCATGATATTTGGAGCTCTTAGCAGTTATTCATAGCCTCAAATTAAGGAGACATTATCTCTTGGGAGGCAGGTTCTAGCTCGTAAAATTGACCACAAGAGTCTGAAGTGGATCTTCACCCAGCCTAACCTCAACATGAGGCAGAGGAGATGGATTGAAATCCTACAAGAATATGACTTCAACATCAAATTCCGATGTAGGAAGGATAATGTAGTAACGGATGCACTTAACCGCAAATCTTTCTTGAGTGCAATTTTGATTCCAAATGATCCCATACTATACAAGGTCAAAGAAGTCTCATCTCATGATCCTTATTACTAGAGGATGGCATAGTTAGTAGAAGAAGGGGGAACTTTGGAGCAAGAGAAAAATCTAATGAAGGGGTACTTCATCCATGATGGAAGCCTTTACTTCAATCACAAACTATGTATTCCTAAGGATCCATGATGGAAGCCTTTACTTCAATCACAAACTATGTATTCCTAAGGATCCTACTCTAAAGAAACTAATCGTCCATGAAGCTCATGATAGACCCACTCCAGGGCATCCAGGCTATGCAAAACATTGAATGTTGTAAGGAGGAGCTATCATTGGGCGGCCTTGAAAATGATATCCTTCAATACTTAAAGCAATGCCTCTCATGTCAAAGGATCAAAGCTAAAAGAGTCAAGATGCCTGGGAAGCTTCAACCCTTGGATATTCCCCACATGAAGTGGAAATGCATTAGTATGGATTTTGTGACAAGTCTCCCTACTGTACAAGGAGGATATGATTCCATTTTAGTGGTGGTGGACTTGCTACAAAAGTAGCTCATCTTATATCAGCAAAGAAAACCTTTAAAGCTTCTGATGTTGCTAAGTTATTTGTCAAGGAGGTCTTCAAGTTTCATGGTCTCCTGAAGAAAATAGTCAGTGATGATCGGGATTCTTCTTTCACTACAAAGTTATAGCAATGCTTATTTCAAGCCTTGGGAACTCAACTTTGCTTTAGTATAACTTATCATTCAGATACCGATGCTTAGAATGAGAGAGTCAACCAAGTAATTGAAGACATTCTCAGAGCATATTGTGGATGGGAGCCAAGAAGATGGATTCAATACCTTCCTCTCGTAGAATTCGCTTATAATACATCTTATCCTCATCAGAGCATAGGGATGTCGCCATTCAAAGCACTCTATGGGTAAGAATGTTTATCTCCTCTAAATTTTATGATCTAACCATAAGAGTTGAGGCATCCAGAAAACTTTTCAAAGAGATGGAGGAACAGACCAAGGCGATCCAACAAGATAGTAAAGCTACTCAAGATCGACAAAAGCATTATGCTGACACAAGGAGGTCTGAAAGGATCTTCAAGGAAGGAGACAAAGTTCCTCTATGAGTGCGACCCAAGCGTAGTTCTCTGTCACTTGGGAAATATAAGAAACTCAGCCCAAGATATTGTGGGCCCTATACAATTATCAGTGTTTGGGTAAAAGTGCCTATAAGCTCCAGCTCCCAGCCCATATCAAGGTTCATAATGTATTTCATGTAAGTTTGTTAAAGCCTTATGTACCGAGTCTTGATCATATTTGTGATGATGAGCACAGTGTAATCCCAACTCAGGGAGTTCTTGAGTTGCAGCCTAGTAGGATCATAGATTCTAGAGGAAGGAAACTCCATACTAATAGACCTCTTGTAGAACATCTAGTACATTGGAAAGATTACCCTAATAGACCTCTTGTAGAACATCTAGTACATTTGAAGAGGATGCAACTTGGGAAAATGAAGTGACACTCTTAAAGGATTACCCCAAATTCATGATGAGGAGATGAGAACATCTCGATTTATTTAAGGGGGAAAGGATGTAACATGCCCATCTTCAATAATAATATATTTATGGGTCTTTGTGGTGTAAAAATCAACAATTTTAATAAACGAGCTGCTTCCACTTAGAATCTTAGAATTATGAGTCCAAATTTAGAATCTGCGTGCAATTTCACCCCAATATAGGATTTTACAACATCCAAAAAGGACACAAGATCCAGCCTATACGTAAAAATTTTAGTTGTTTTTAGTTAAAATATGGTAAATTTAAACCTTAATCAATGCACGACTGGGTGTCCGATTGACGGACGATCTGCATCCTACGACCAAGGACACCTCGAACATTTTGCCAAAATTTGTTTTCGCACCGACGGGTTCTCCGGTACACATATCGAGGCCGGCACCCCAAATTTGGGATCCTCGCCCCAAAAAGATGTCATACACACACCCGGATGCCCATACAATGCCCGACAAGGACCAAAGGCCGATTGCCCTAGCGTATGGTCCACTTTCACCGTTCACCATCCTTTACACCCATGCTTTGCTCTCCCTTTCCTTGCACCCGTACATGTACCTATATAAACCCCCCAGCACCCCGTGGTCTCGAGACACCCTACACTCTGCTCTACCCACGCCCAACACTCTACATAGTGACCATACCCACCACTCTATGTGGGATTGTACTCGACAGCCCTCCGCACTGCTCTTCCAACAAGCCATTTTTTCCCATCTCTAAGAAAGCCCTCTGCAGAATATTTTTTACCTCCTCTCACCCTTGAGGATAGAGTGTCCTTAGCTGCTCCCCCCATGTGAATAGACTTTGGGGAGGACTCCCCCTTCTCTCGCTCTAGCTGTAACCTTATTACCTAAAAATCTAGTTTAAGGACACCTTCCCTTCCCCCCCCCGGCGACCCGATTAGTGGTGACTTTAGTAAGGGCTTTTAGACCCCTAGAGGTGGTTCACACCTAGGAGTTTTTTGCTCATAACTTGTGCAAACAAGCTCTGATTTGTTATTAAACTAAAGCATTGGATTTGCGGGGTGACGTGTGCTACAAGAAGCCAGGAACAATGGATCCTTCAAGAAAGCACCAAAATATCACCTCGAGAGATGCGCACAACAATGAGTCTAGAGAAGTTGCTCCAGATGCCGCCCCATCTCTCCCCTTGGGAGCCCCACAAGGAATTAATGACCAGGTTAGCTTGGTCATCATTTAAAAAGAGATTTTTGATTCATCTTTAATGTTAACTTTAAGAAATTAAGAAAGAATATGCCACTTTTCTTTATACGAAAATTTCTGTGAAATTGTTGTTTTCTCAAGAAAGTGATGATATCTATCATATTTTGTGGTTTAGTTTATAAATTGTTATCTTGATTGAGTTAAGAAGTACAAGTACATCTTCTTCCTGCCTCGACGCGCTAACCTCGTTTTCGTGCTTGTGTAGCCGAGAGGTGACGTTAGAGCGAGGCCTGGAGTCGACCTAAGGTATCCCTTATACCATTGGGAGAATGAGATTTTGCCAATGGAGGCGAGTATTGTGATGCTTCCTAGTTCTGTGGGCCCAGGATAGTGGAGTGAATAAGACCTCCCTAGTGCGTAGACATCCCTTTGTGAGGGGAGGGAGGATCAAGCGATGGATCGTGAGAGGAAGACATGCGGATTGAGTCCTCGCTAGGTAGCTGCCAACGATGAGGTGTATGGTCCCATAGGGATTGCACATTCTATAGAGGTTGGAAGGTCGAATTCTAGATCATCGGTAGAATAAAGTAAAGAGCCTCGATTTGGCTATGAATAATTCTGAACATTGTATCTTCTTGTTTTTTTAATCCTGTGTTTGTAAGCATTGTTGTATCATTGATAAAGATTGTTTAAACGAGCAATGTGTAAGGCCTTTAACTAAGGAATTTGTTTATATATGTCAAACAGTGTGGTAGGATTAATTAGAAAACAAATTGATGTGTGAGTTGGGTGGAAAGTGGGAGGATGCAATACACTGACAGCAACATCCTATGGACGGGTAGACTCGATTAGTCGGGTAGTTTTTCAATAAATTAATTGAAGCTCCACATTAGATAAATAAGTCCCTGGGCAAGCCTACTCTAGAGGACTAGGTTAGCAGTTGTGCCTTGCATAGATGAGGAAAAAAGCATTGTTTCTAGAAGTCAAGAATAGAGGTTGCCCGAGTAAAGGTTGATCACTCTATGAGTGGTCTGATTTTAGAAATCCTTTAGAAAGACAAGGCCCCCCATGTGGGATAGTACTAGGTCTTACCTACTAATCGTATCCTTGTATCGTCGACGAGTAGGAAATTATCCCAAGTTAGACGACTTAGTAGACTATCTTAAAGGTTTTCCCAATTTAGGAAGGGGGGGATCTTACAATATATTACAAATATTTTTAATTTTCCAATTTTAGAAGCACTACCTTGGAAGGAAATGCCTCTTTTTTTAGCTTACGGCCTTCAAATATTGAAAGTCATGCACATAGTACATTGGAAATGATGTACTATTTTTATAGTGAGTTATTTTGATCAATAACTTTATCGATTGATAAAATTATCCATCGATAATATATCGATTGATAAAGTTATCGATCAAAACGTAAGGGCCTAAATGTATAACTCAAAATACGTGATGTGTCACTATATATTGTGTTTGTATAAAGAGGGCAAACGTATAAAATGGATATTATTCATGTATAAAACAGATCTCGTTTAATGTATAATGCAACTTAGAGCACAAGAGAGCACATAATGTCCCAAAGCTAAAGCACATTGTATATGGTAGAATGGACATAGGGCCTCTCTAAAGCACATTGCACATGGAAGAATGGCCTTAGGGACATTCTACCATGATCAAGGGGGTATAGAATGGCCCACGGGCCATTACACCATTTACATACTTGATATATTATGTATGTAGGGTGTAGAGAATTATTGTTCTACTAGATCAATTGATGTTTTGATGTAGCACAAGTGGGCATAGAATGGCCCAACAACCATTCTATCAAGCATATTTGCATTGTAGAATGGCCCTTGGGCCATTCTTTCATGCACATTGTGCATGGTAGAATCGACCTAGGGCCATTTTAAAGAACCATTTGTGCATGGAAGAAGGGCCATATGACCATGAATAAGGGGGAATAGAATTGAACTAGGGCAATTCTACCATGTATATTCTTGTTATATTATGCATGGAAGGGTAGAGAATGGCCTCGGGACCATTCTTCTATGTACCAATAATTGGCACAAGGGGGTACAAAATGGCCCTAAGGGCCATTTTACCAAGCATAATGTGCATTCTGGAATGAGCCTCAGGCCATTCTTTCAAGCATATTGTGTATGGTAGAATGGCCCTAGGGCCATTCTAAAGCACATTGTGCATGGAAGAAGGACCCTATGGCTATTCTTTTATAAACAACAAGGTGTAGAACGAAGCTATACCATGCATATTCTTTGTATATTATGTATGCCGCTAGGGGGGGGTACCAAATGGCCCTGGAACCATTCTACTATACACATTCTTGATATAATATGCATGCATGGGGTAGAGAATGGCCCTGGGAAAATTATACCATGCACAAATAGTTGGTACAAGGAGGTACAGAATGGCCTTAGGGCCCTTTTACGGTAGATTAATGTTCTGATGTAGTCCCAAGGCCATTCTAAAGCATATTGTGCATGGAAGAATGGTCCTAAGGCCATTCTACCATGAATAAGGGAGTATAGAATGGCACTAGGGCCATTCTACCATGCACATGCTTGATATATTTTGTAAGGAGGGGGTAGAGAATGGCCCTAGGACCATTCTACCATGCACATTCTTGATATATTTTACAAGGAGGGGGTAGAGAATGGCCCTAGGACCATTCTACCATGCACTAATAGTTGGCACAAGGGATACAAAATGGACCTAGGGCCATTCTACCAGGTAGATTCATGTTCTGATGTAGGGCTAGGACCATTCTTACTCACATTGTGCATGGAATAATGGCCCTAGTAGTGACCATTCTACCATGCACCAGTAGTTGGCACAAGGGGGTAAAGAATAACCCTACAACAATTCTACCACGCAGATTGATGTTTTTATGTAGCACAAAGAGGCATCAAATGTTTACGTTTGGTCGAGAGACGACCCGACACTTACGTAGTTCCAGACCACCTAGTCAGCCACTAAAGAGTAGTGACTAACCATTCTGTGCCCAATGCATAAGCCGGTGCCAAATGTTGGTTCCGGACCACCTAGTCAGCCCACTAAAGAGAAGCGACTAACCATTATGTGCATAATGCATAAGTTGATGCCAAACGTTGGACTACTAATATGCCTAAGCACAAGGAAAGTAAGAAAGGTTAAGCATAGGCTAGTTCCTAATTCTTTCTTGCATGCAACATAGAGAGGAATGGAATCATGTAGTATAGTGTAGCAGCAAGAGAGAAAAACCAACTCAAAAGACATTCTTTCCACATTACTTCTCAGACTCTCTTGCAAGCATACACCACTTTGTGGCCTCTCTCGATGCCCGTGGAGTTCCCTTTTTTCCCTTACATACATGCAAGTACTAGTTGTATCCAGGAAACTGTTACAAAGTTGTACAAACCACATAGGATAATTCTGTTCCTCAAGTAAGAATCTTGCCATTGGCCAGATGGGCTAACCGATCGCTAACACCTGGCAACCACGGTGGCTGTTGCGTCAACAGCATAGCCCACATTTTCTTGTTGTCATTCTAAACATTTTTGGATCTAGTGTCAAGAGCAAAGCCTACCTCTATTGGCATTCTGAAAAAACTTCGGATCTGGGTTGTCACCATCTTCAGACTATGTTGTCCAGATGCTTCATGGCCGGTCCCAACCTCCTTTCTTTTCCTCAGTTCGGTTGGGTGGTAGTGCCCTCGATACAAACTGAATTTTCCTTTGTTGGTTGTACCTGGGTTCATAGGCTCTTTTTTGACTGCTCACTAAATCATGTCCTAGCCCTGTTCTCTCATTATTCCTCCACAATTGCACTTCATTATTCCATGTATTCGGATACTTGGCCTTTTCTCTTATCATTGCAGCCACTACCATATCAGCTACAAAAGCATGGGGTTGTGTTTTTCAGAAAGATGGCATTATCCTTCAAGATCTTCTATTATGTTTCTCTTGTGTTTCATCATGAGTCGATGTGGGTGATTCAATGTAGTCACCTGCTTTCGGTCCATGTGTCATAGAAGTTAACTTCATCTCCCAAAGTATGTCTCGAAGAGTCAAAGAGTTTGTTCTAGTCCAAGAATTCACACAACAAGTTCTCCCATGTGTCCGGAAGTTACAACACCCAACATGTTACTTTGTTCTAGAAATGATCATTTTTCCTATGATTTCCTTATTCTTTTAACATTTTCATTTTGGTTTACATTCTACTTTCCTAGACTTACAGGTGACTCGATAGGGACCTCATGGGCCTCTCCTCTAGCCCTCATGCCTCTCCTCATTCTATCAGGTAGATTGGTGTTTTGATGTAGCATAAGGGGGCATAGAATGGTCCAAGGGTCATTCTTCCGAGCATAATGTGCATTGTAGAATGGCCGACATGCCGTTCTTTCAAGCACGTTGTGCATGGTAGAATGGCCCTAGGGCCATTCCAAAGCATATTGTGCATGGAATAAGGAACCTATGGCTACTCTACCATGAACAAGGGGTACAAAATGGAACTAGTGCCATTCTACTATGCACATTCTTGATATATTATGTAAGAAAGTGATAGAGAATGGCCCTGGAATCATTCCACCATGCACATTATACCATATACACATCCTCATACTCCTTCAACAATTCCTTCATACCTTTATGCATAACTTCACCCTTTTGAGTCATTTCCTTCCTCTTTGCAAAGCTATAAAACATATATGCATCTCATCTTCTTTAGCTCCCTCTTGAGTTGTGTGGCATTAATCATCTTGATACTACTAGGCACGTGAGTTGTGTGGCATCTTGATACTAGGCACATGAGTTTTGGCCAATGTAACCTCATGATTTCCATGCATAAAACTCATATACCCTTGTTGTAAATTCATGTGAAACAACCCAAGAGTTGACAACCAATCGCATCCCAAAATAATGTCAATGGGACCCATATCCAATACAAGTAAATCAACATAGCAAGTATATTAATTTGTGAGAATCAACCTCACATCCTTGCATACCATTGTGCAATCCATCTTTGCCCCATTACCTCATGCCACAAAGATAAAGTTACGGGCTGTAATTTGAGACTGCACATGGATTTGTGTGCTTCCTCTATCAAACAAAACATGTGCCACCCTTCCATTAATGCATGCCTTCAACCTTAATGTATTGGCTCCTTTGCAACCAGCCGAGGCATCACTTGAGATGTTGTATAGAGTAGCCATATTGTCTTTGTCAGAATAAGCACACGTAGGCATTGGTAACCCATCATCATAGTTCCACTCAGGGGCCTTTTTGATAGTTCCTAGCTCATAGTACCCGACAATATATTCACTTATAAAAATCAAAATGGATTCTCTGTTGAAGATCAGCAAGATCAACCAATAGATCCATATAAAAGAGCCATGGACTAATCCGTTGAGGACCAGGAAGGTCAATCAACGAGATCCATGCCCGAGTTCAGAAACAACTCTTACTCCTTGATCCAAATATCTTCCCCGACGCACGTGTGGATATCTTCGGCGACCCAGAGCCCGAGCACCGTATTGTCAGCACCCTCTAGGATCCTTCGCAGGTCACGTAGCGCTTCACTCATAGGCCGCTTCCTTGGTCCCTCATCCACCGTACTGGAAGCTCACCATTTAAATCGAACCGAGGCTGGTCAAGACCTCGGCCGACCTTGCTACGCGAGACGTCCTCCATTGACTCTCCATAAGTTGTTGCAACTTTATCAGTTAGGTCTCCACGACCTCATTCACAAGACGGTCAAAATGCTTCCCCAGCATTCTTGACATAAAACAGTCATTTAAAAATAGGTCATAAATATAGTTTCTATAACAAACTCTCGTCTTTTCACATTGTTCTACATCAATCCACATCCATTTCATATGTATTCCCATCCAATCACATCATTTTTATCTCATCACATTTATCCTCATCAGATTTCATCCACTCGCATCTACCCATATCCACATCTCATCAGATTTCATCCACTCGCATCTACCCATATCCACATCTCATCAGATTTCATCCACTAGCATCTACTCATATCCACATCTCATCACGTCACATTCATTCACATCTCATCCATTCATATCTATCCCAATCCACATCACATCACATCACATCCATTTCACCTCACATTTATCCTCATCAGATCTCATCCACTCGCATCTACCCATATCCACATCACATCACATCCATTTCACCTCACATTTATCCTCATCAAATCTCATCAAATCTCATCCACTCGCATCTACCCATATCCACATCTCATCATATTTCATCCACTCGCATCTACCCATATCCACATCTCATCAGATTTCATCCACTCGCATCTACTCAGATCCACATCTCATCACATCACATTCATTCACATCTCATCCATTCATATCTACCCCAATCCACATCACATCACATCACATCCATTTCACCTCACATCTCATTCATTCACATCTATCCTGATTCACATCACATCCATTTCACCTCACATCTCATTCATTCACATCTATCCCGATTCACATCTTATCCATTTCACCTCACATCTCATTCATTCACATCCCGATTCACATCACATCACATCTCATCCATTCACATCCCATATCATTCATTCACATCCCGATTCACATGACATCACATCTCATTCATTCACATCCCGATTCACATCACATCTCATTCACTCACATCTATCCATTTCACATCACATCACCTCCATCCATTCACATCCATCACATCACATTCATTCATATCCATCACATTCATTCTCATCACCATCTCATCACATACATTCTATCCACATAACATCACATCACATCTATCCACATCATATCTCATTCATACACATACATTCTATCCACATAACATCACTCACATGTATCCATTTCACATCACATCACCTCCATCCATTCACATCACATCACCTCCATCCATTCACATCCATCACATCACATTCATTCATATCCATCACATTCATTCTCATCACCATCTCATCACATACATTCTATCCACATAACATCACATCACATCTATCCACATCATATCTCATTCATACACATCTCATCTCGTTCATCCATATCCATTCTTTGACATACACATCCACATCCATTCTTTCACATACATATCCACATTCATTCTTTCACATACATATCCACATCCATTCTTCACATACACATTCACAATCCATTCTTCACATACACATTGACAATCCATTCTTTCACATACATATCCACATCCATTCTTTCACATACATATCCACATCCATTCTTTCACATACATCCACACACATACACATCCACGTCCATTCTTCACATACACATCCACGTCCATTCTTCACATACACATCCACATCCATTCTTCACATACACATTCACACCCATTCTTCACATACATATCCACATCCCATATCATTCATTTACATCTCGGTTCACATGACATCACATCTATTCACATCACATCCAATCCATCCATTCATTCACATCTATCTGTAACACATCTATTCACATCACATCCCATCCATCCATCCATTCACATCTATTTGATTCACATGTCATCACATAAAGGTAAAGAGAAAGTGGTTGAGCCCCTTGGTATGCTTGATATTTCTATAGGGCATTCTCTTGTGGTGGATGGGGAGTCTAATGGCTCGGAGGTGAGCTGTGAGACCCCTTTGCCCCCTCCAGCATTCTGGCGTAAGACAGTCCTTTAAGAAAACAGGGTTTCTATGCAAGTTTTCAGTTTGATTTTCTTTTGAATAATACAAGGAGTATTTCTTTTGAATCAGTATCTCCAAAACTTCTTGATTGAAATTTGGAATTTTATACCAGAATTCCTCGAATTCTATAACCTTGATCCACAAATCAATTTGAAGGGTCTTAAACTTAGTTTCAGATTTGGCGGAGTTTTGAATGTTATTTTCTAAACTGGTCACACCTTCTTTCCTTGAAACTGACGAAAGAGTTTGGTCTTGGTCATAGTCTAATTCAAGGTTCGAGTTGGATAACATTTTTCTTGAACTATCTTTCTCAAAAAGGTTTGATAATTCAGTTATTATTTTACTGAATTTCTTTCTTTGAATATTCACTTAACTGATTTCTAAATAAGTTACGAGCTCCAATGAGGAATAAATTAATCATTTATCTGAATATTTCGATCTCGATAGATTTTTTGAATTTTCTTTTTTACAATCTGAGTGAATATAAAATGATAGAATTTTCTCTCTTAGAGTATTTAATTATTCATTTATCAAATATTCAAAGAATTTAAACATAGAATTTAAGAGAATTCTAATTTTGATATAAAAATTCTTTATGCATCTATTTATGCATAAAAATCAACTTCAATGGGAATAACACTTTTATAAAAAAATCCTTTTATGCATAAAATTAAATTTCATAGGAATAACACTTTTAAAATAAAAAGAATTTCTTTATGCATAAAAACCAATTTTTATAAGAATAACGCTTTTATTAAAAAAAATCCTTTATGCATCTTTCTATGCATAAAAATTAAATTTAATAAGAATGACACTCTTATAATAAAAAAATTCCTTTATGCATCTTTCTATGCATAAAAATCAAATTTAATAAGAATAACGCATTTATAATAAAAAAATTCCTTTATGCATCTTTCTATGCATAAAAATCAAATTTAATAAGAATAACGCTTTTATAATAAAAAAAATTTCTTTATGCATCTTCCTATGCATAAAAATCAAATTCAATAAGAATAACACTTTTATAATAAATAAATTTTTTTATGCATCTTTCTATGCATAAAAATCAAATTTAATAAGAATAATGCTTTTATAATTAAAATAAATTCCTTTATGCATCTTTCTATGCATAAAAACCAAATTTAATAAGAATAACACTTTTATAATAAAAAAAATCCATTATGCATCTTTCTATGCATAGAAATCAAATTTAATAAGAATAATACTTTTATAATTAAAAAAAATTATTTATGCATCTTTCTATGCATAAAAATCAAATTTAACAAGAATAACACTTTTGTAATAAAAAACATTCCATTATGCATCTTTCTATGCATAGAAATCAAATTTAATAAGAATAACAACTTCATAATAAAAAAATTCCTTTATGCATCTTTCTATGCATAAAAATCAAATTTAATAAGAATAACACTTTTGTAATAAAAAAATTCTATTATGCATCTTTCTATGCATAGAAATAAAATCTAATAATTACATTAGGACCTCAATGGAAGGCTTCTTGGGCCCTTTTATTTGGCAGTTTAAGGGAGTCAAACCTTTTCTCTTAAGAAGAAACGTTTTCTAATTAGAAGCTTCAAAACGGCTACTTTATTCGAATTTGAATTTTGGAGAAAAAATAAAATTTAAAATCTAGCGAATAAAACCATATCATGTAACATATCTATGGAAAGCTCTTGATGCGTAGATCACGGATCTGTAATCTCCGCTCAAATCGGAGCTTGCATGTAGAAGTTATGGAGGTCCGAAAATTGTAAAATTGCCCCCTCCCCCTTTTTGGAGAAAAAGTGCACCCTTTGACCACTCTTACACCTCTCTTAAAAACCCAACATTTTAGTCCACATGGCAACCCCCCATTTGGCTATTCCTTAATCACCTTGATTAGGCTTGGGCAAATTAAAGGGCCCAAGAAGACCCCATTCACTTCCTAATGATATGAGTGATATCCATGCATATTCATAGGTGAATATGTACATGGAGTAATTAGAATATTTCTTTTAGATGCAAAAATGGTGGGAATTACTCTTTTGCAATAACATAAAAACAAACTTTCTTTTTCACAAAATTCTGGAAAATTTTACCATAACCTCCTTTGTATGGCTGACCATTTCTCATTTTTATCATAACCTCCTTTGTATGGCTGACCATTTCTCATTTTTATCTTTCTACTATTAACTTAATTAACCCAATTTAGAATTATAGAAATCTAATCTATACAATTTTCTAAATTCAAGAGAGTAAACAATAAGAAGATTTTAATTAATCATTTAGTTAATCTTTCTAGGATTAAGAAGGGTTAGAATGTAAAGAAGAGAAGGGGGTGGCCTTTTTCATTAAAGGCATAGCATTTGAATTTAATTCAATCATCTACAATTCATAAAAATCAAGAAAACCATAGATTTTTCATTGAAATTTGTAAACAAAGTAAGAAAATTAGCTTACATGGAGCTTGTAAGCTCTCCTTTGGCTTGAGGGATTGAGGGTTCTACTATTGTTTGAAGCAATAGTGGCCACCAACTCACTTTGGAGAGGATTAGGCCAAAAATAATTGAATTATTAAAAAATTTAATGTAGGTGGCTCAAGACAGGAGTAGAGTAACAGTGTATAAACACCATTCAGCATTTACAAAAGGGGAGGCTTTTATTTATAGGAAAAAGTGAGCCTCTAACCAAGCAAACTGATTCTAGAATTTTTGACCATTTTCGGTCAGTTCAGCTTACTTTTTGGATCTAGTTTTGAAATAGGAGAGAGGAGAGATGAAAATATCTCATTTTATTGATTAAAAATTGGGGGTAATGATGAGAAAAAGGCGCCTACTTCATGAGGGAAGATCCCCACTCTGAGGGATCAAAATTCAGTTTTTATTATTCTTTTCTTTGGTCCTTAGTCCACTCTTCATCTTATGTGAGCATTTACTCATTTTTTTGGGGGGGGAGGGGGGGTTCTTTTATTCTTCAATTTATCTCCTCCCTACACTTGGATTGATCCTAATGGCCCATAGGAACCTTAATTGGACCATAATCCAAAAATTTCTGAAAATCTGGACCCTTAGGCTATGGTCCTTTATACCTATTTTTTATTAATTCCAATTGCACATGGGAAAGTTCTTTTTGAATTTTTGATTCAAGGGAAACCATTTTAGACACTAGGAGGATTTTTATATCCAAAAATATCTCAATTTTGAATTACCTCCCTCTCAACATTTTCTCTCTCTAGGCCAAAACATGATCTTTCTTTTATTTCAAAGAGGGGAATAACTATAAGATTAGAAGGGAAGGTTCTTACACCTACACACCTCAAAAGCTGGAGGGAGGAATCTTACATCCTACCCCACTTAAAAAACGCGAGATGTCCTCATCTCGCAAACTAGAGGACAACTCTTTCCCTTAAGATCTAACTGATTCTGGGGTTCCTTAAAGTCTGGTCAAACCAACAGAATCCTGGGATAAAGATCCCTTATATAGAACTCATCATCAGATAATAATTCATTCAGATCATGTCATTCATATCTTTAACACAATAACGGTCCATTAGATTGAAATTTCCATCTGAATTGTCCTCCATGGGAATTTCAATTATATAGATTTTTAATTTTTCATCCCTTAGCTTGATCCACTGGGTCAAGTGTTAACAGTAGCAATCTGTCAGCACAATCCACTAATTTCATAGTGATTTGCTAAAGTCATTATCGTCATTCGAGTTATGAACATCATCACAGGGACTCATCCCATTCATCCTCATTGTGGTTTTGCTCAGCTTATCGCTTGTCAACCAAAATTTAGAAATCATCATTTTTCAATCAGAATCTAAATAAACTAATCAATTCTCAGGCATAGCATTTGAATTCAATTCAATCATCTGCAGTTCATAAAAATCAAGAAAGCCATAAATTTTTCATTAAAATTTGTAAACAAAGTAAGAAAATTAGCTTACATGGAGCTTGTAAGCTCTCCTTTGGCTTGAGGGATTGAGGGTTCTACTATTGTTTGAAGCAATAGTGGCCACCAATTCACTTTGGAGAGGATTAGGCCAAAAATAATTGAATTATTAAAAAATTTAATGTAGATGGCTCAGGAGAGGAGTAGAGTAATAGTGCATAAACACCATTCAGCTTTTACAAAGGGGGAGGCTTCTATTTATAGGAAAAAGTGAGCCTCTAACCAAGCAAACTTATTCTAGATTTTTCGAGATCAGCTTGGTCATTTTTTGACCATTTTGGGTCAGTTCAGCTTACTTTTTGGATCTAGCTTTGAAATAGGAGAGGAGAGATGAAAATATCTCATTTTATTGATTAAAAATTGGGGGTGATGATGAGAAAAAGGCACCTACTTCATAAGGGGAGATCCCCACAGTGAGGTGTCAAAATTCAGTTTTTTAATTCTTTTCTTTGGTCCTTTGTCCACTCTTCATCTTATGTGAGAATTTACTCTCTTTTTTGGGGGGGTTCTTTTATTCCTCAATTTATCTCCTCCCTACACTTGGATTGATCCTAATGGCCGATAGGAACCTTAATTGGACCATAACCCAAAAATTTCTTAAAATCTAGACCCTTAGGCTAAGGTCCTTTATACCTATTTTTAATTAATTCCAATTGCACATTGGAAAGTTCTTTTTGAATTTCTGATTCAGGGGAAACCATTTTAGACACCACGAGGAATTTTATATCCAAAAATATCTCAATTTTGAATTACCTCCCTCTAGATATTTTCTCTCTAGGCCAAAACAGGGAAAAACAGGATCTTTCTTTTATTTCAGAGAGGGGAATAATTATAAGATCAGAAGGGGAGGTTCTTACACTTGCACACCTCAAAAGCTGGAGGGAGGAATCTTACAGGCTGAAACAAAGGTTCTCCTCATCTCATTCGTGAAATCATGCCAAACAGTGATCAAATAGCCATGAGCATTCAAGTGCCACCAGCACGCATGAGCATAACCTTCTAGATGCAAAGTAGAAAACAAAACCTTGGCCCTATCACTACGAGGACTAAGTTAGAATAAAGCTCCATCTTATCAATCCATTCTTCAAACTCCTCATTGGTTGAGCCTTCACCCTTGACCTTGGTAAAAGTCAACTTGTCCTTCACTCCCTTAAACTCATTTTCATCACCACCTTGATGATGATAAGCATGCGGTCTATGCTCCCTTGGTCTAACATGGTTTCCCCCAAACTCATTGAAGTGATGAGGTAGGTTCCATCCCATTAAAATGATGATCCATCTCATCAAAGTGATGACTACCCATGTGTGAAGGATGATGACCCATCTCATCAAATTAATGTCCACTCATGTGTGGATGATGGTCCATCTCATCAAAGTGATGTCCACTCATGCGTGGATGATTCCAACTTCCATTCACTCTTGAATCTGCCAAAACAATGCCTTTGCTTTTTTCCACATTTCTCCCTTGCATTGAAGACATCCCATTCATAGGACCATGCATGGGAATCCCATAACCACCATGTTGCATCGGCATTCCAAATGTGCTTGTTCCACCTTATATTGAAGAAATTGAAGAACTATACAACATATCAATGCCTCATACACTTTATGTAGTTTTGGAAGTCTTGATGTAGCTATGGAAGTCTTCAATGGTAGTCATTCACTGTAGCTAGGCAGCCCGTATGTGGAAGAAATGCAGCATGAAGCCGCCATTGATCCACGCCATGATACCATTGACTAGCTTCTAAGCATGCCTAAGCTTAGGTAAATTTTAAGCTTGGCTTTCAAGCTCCAAAACACCAAGAAAAGCAGACAGAACCACACAGCCTATGGGGGGTAGCAGCGCACAGTCCTCATGCCCTATTGAAGTTAAAAAAACATGAAGAGTGGCTTTCACAAGCTTCACCTAAGACTCAAAATTCTTGGCATACTTAATGAAGCCCTCAAACACCAAGGAAATGAGAAACATAAAGCATCAATTGCATTCTGACGGCCAAAAATTCCCCATGA
Source organism: Cibotium barometz (assembly GCF_041138505.1). NCBI lineage: Eukaryota > Viridiplantae > Streptophyta > Polypodiopsida > Cyatheales > Cibotiaceae > Cibotium > Cibotium barometz. The sequence goes on along the minus strand of NC_141105.1, from coordinate 19,407,553 downwards.
AAATCTCCATGAATCCCTCCATAATCAAGCTTTGAATGAAGCTTAAATGAAGATATATCAAATCCCTAAGCTCATGACACCCAATGGCTATGGATTGAAGCCTTATTCTCTTGAAGATCAAACGTGAGGAAGAAGGGAAAAAACATAAGCATTTTGGATTAGCAACTAATCAAGATTAACAATAATTTTCCCCCAATTTTTGTCCCCTTATTCAAATTTGGAGTGGCTACCCTAGATTTTGGTCCATATAGTGACCCATAGCACACCCCCCCGCCCCTCTTAAAGCTTAGAAAAAATAAAAAATCAAAGAGATTTCCATCATCCCACAATCACCATGCCCATTTCTTGATCAAGAAATAAAGAAAATCAAGAAAGTCCAAGAAAATCAAGAAATCCAAGAGCTTCTCAAAGTTTCTTGAAATCAAGATGAAAATAGATCAAAGACTAAGCTACTAATGAAAGAAAGTGGAAACCTAGATTTAGCCTAATTAGCCTTGGATTATCCTAGATTAGGATGATTAGCTTAGGTTTAGAGCAAGAAGAGAAAGTAAGATAATTGTGTATTCTTAATTGTCAAAAGGTACCAAAACATGGTGTATGTGTCCTATATACAAGACCCCACTTTTCACACTATCATAAGTGTTATCCATGGGCATGGTCAATTGGCCTTGGGCCCATTATTCATATGAGACCATTCCACTTTGTTACACTACAAAATGGCTCTATGGCCCTTCTACCAGGTAGATTGATCTTTTAATGTAGCACAACAGGAAATAGAATGGCACAATGGCCATTCTAGCAAGCACAATGTCAATTGTAGAATGGCTCTTGAACCATTCTTTCAAGCACATTATGCCTGGTAGAATGGCCTTAATTCCATTCTAAAGCACATTATACATGCAAGAAGGGCCATATGGCCGTTTTACTATGAATAAGGGGGCATAGAATGGAACTAGGGCCATTCTACCATGCACATTCTTGATATATTATGCATGGAGGTGGTATAAAATATCCCTAGGACTATTATACCATGTACCAATAGTTGGCATAAGGGGTATAGAATGGACCTAGTGTAATTCTACTAGTGGAATTAATGTTTTAATGTAGCACAAGTGGGATTAAAATGGCCCTAGGACCACTCTACCATGAAAAAGGGGCTATAGATGGCTCGAGGCCATTCTACCATGCACATTCTTGATATATTATTCATGCAAGGGGTAGGGAATGGCCCTAGGGCCATTCTATCATCCACATTCTTGATATATTATGCATGCAGGGGGTAGATAATGGCCTTGGGACCATTCTATCATGTACCAAATAGGTTGCACCATGGGGTACAAAATAGCCCTAGGGCAATTCTGCCAAATAGATTGATGTTTATCTGTAGGGCCATTCTAAAGCACAATGTGCATGGAAGAATGGTCCTAGAGCCATTCTACCATGAACAACGGGGTATAGAATGGCCCTAAGGCTATCCTACCATGAATAAGGGGGTATAGAATTGCCCTAAGGCCATTTTACCATGAACATTATTTATATATTATGCATGTACAGGGTAGAGAATGGCCTTAGGACCATTCTACCATGCACCAAAAGTTGGTACAAGGAGATACAACATGGCCCTATGGCCATTATACCAGGTAGATTAATGTTTTGATATAGTCCTAAGGCCCTTCCAAAGCACATTGTGCATGAAATAATGGTGCTAGAGACCATTCTGCCATGCACTAGTAGTTGGTACAAGGGGGTATATAATAACCAGATGACCATTATACCAGGCATATTGATGTATTGATGTAGCACAATGGGGCATAGAATGGTCCAAGGGCCATCCTACCAAGCAGAATATGCATTGTAGAATGGCCGTTGGGCCATTCTTTCAAGAATATTGTGCATGGTAGAATGGCCTTATGGCCATTTTTAAGCACATTATGGATGAAACAATGGCCCTGGGGAATTCTACCATACACCAATAGTTGGCTCCGAGGGGGTACAAAATAGCTCTATGGCTATTCTACCACAGGTATATTGATCTTTTGATGTAGCACAATCGGACATAGAATGGAACAAGGGCCATTCAACCAGTGAAAAGATGCAGGGGAGAAGAGAGCTTGAGTTCTTGCAAGCACACACACACACACACTCACACAAACCCTATAAGAGAACACACAAGTTAAGAGGCTAAAAATTCTTCTCTTCTTCATACAACAAAAGAGGTCTACAAAGAAGATAAAGTGACTAACACACATAATAGAGTATATACAAGCGGTCCATAATGTGAACACACTAAGAGGAGTGGGTAGGTGTGGACTAGTCGGTGTAGTCCAATTGTAGAATCTCTAGCAAAGATATGTTGGTACCAGCTACCAAACCCGCCATAGTGATATAAATGTTGAACAGTCATGGAGGGGCCTTGTGAGTGTCAGCTCATGTTGAGCTTGACATCTCAACACTCCCCCTCAAGCTCAACTATAGCTCATGAACTCCAAGCACATCTCAAAATCTGTGGAGCTTCTCATCTCCCAAGTCCTTCGTGAGGATGTTAGAGACCTGATCCTATGTGCTAACGTAGGCCAAGTCAATGTCGCCTGCCAAGACTCTCTCCCTGATGAAGTGGTAATGTACCTTAATGTGTTTCATCCACGCATGGAAAACTGGGTTCCTGGCCAACTATATACTGCTAAGATTGTCACAATATATGACAACCTTTCTCTTCACATATGCAACCCCAAATCAGCAGCAATAGCTTACATAACCAAGCTACCTCACATGTTGCCACCGCAGCTCCTCTGTACTCGACAAGGCAACTATGGGCTGCTTCTTGCTGATCCATGTCACAGCAGCACTCCCCAATGAAAACATAAATCCATTGGTAGATCTCTTGTCTGAGATGCTACCTGCCCAATCTGCATTTGTGTACCCATATAGCTCCAATGGTACACCTGCTGCATAAAACAATGCATAGTCAATAGTGGCCCTCAAATATCAAAGTGTGCATTGCACACTGTCAAGATGTGGTTTGTGTGGGACCTGCATAAACTCGCTCTCTAAGCCAATAGTGTAATGCAAATCTGGCCTCTTGATTGTGATATATATCAAACTCCCCACAATCTTCCTCTACATAGTGGGATCCTCCAACACATAACCTGCATCTACACTAAGCTTGCCATTTTGATCTGGCATGGATATTGGCTTACAATCAGCCATCCCATACTTGGACAACATGTCCAATACATACTGTCTATGTGACAGCCAAATACCATCAGGTGTACAAATGACCTCAATTCCCAAAAAGTAGCACAGATCTCCCAAATCCTTCATCTCAAACTTCCTTTTGACAAGACTTTTCACATGCTCAATCTCATCCAAGTTGTCACCCTCAACAATAAGATCATCTACATATATGGTGATGAGATCACAATACCCTTATCACTCTTGTGCACATACAAAGAGTGATCTGCATCTGCCATATGAAAACCAATCGTGACAAGATACTTAGAATTCTTGTCATCATGCCATGCTCGTGGAGCTTGCTTTAGTCCCCATACAAAGCCTTATGAAGCTTACATACATACTCTGGGTGACCTATATCCTCAAAACCATGTGGCTGATCCATATACACTTCTTCTTGCAAGTCACCATGCAAGAATGCATTTTTTAAATCCATATGATGTAAAAATTAACCTTTAGATGTAGCCACCGCAATTACAACTCTCACAGTTGCCATCTTTGCAACTAGGGTAAATGTATCCTCATAATCAATCCCATGTGTCTACGCATATCCTTTGGCTACCAATCTAGTCTTACACCTACTTATGGTACCATTACTATTATATTTCACCTTATATACCCACTTACAGCCAATAGCTTTCTTGCCTTCAGTCAATGGCACCAAATCCCAAGTCTCATTTCCATACAATGCATCCATCTCCTCATCCATAGCTTTCTCCCAACACACATTTTCAATAGCCTCATCAAAACATGTGGGTTCTACAACCTGCACAATTTTTGCCATATAAGCATAGTGATGTGCCACATAACCATTATAAGTCAACCTCTGTAGTACATGATTTTTGACTCTTCTAGATTGTAACTTTGCATTCATGGCTTCCATAGCCTTCTTCACACCAGGTGTCCTCATTGCTGGAATCCCGAGCTCCTCATAAAGTCTCATCTCTGGGCCACTAGAATCTCCATCAACAAGAGAACGCCCTATAGAAATATCAGGCATACCAAGGAGCTCAACCACCTTCTCTTTGCCTTTATGTGATGTACCAACTACATTTTCAGGACTGGTATTATGATGCAGCCTGCTACTCCATGGTCTATCAACAAAACCCCACTGGATGAGGACTCTCCTGGTCCACTCAATGATTGTTATTGCTGACTTGCATTCTCTAAAACCATGTTTCCACTTACATCAGCCCCAACAACATATTTTTCAGCAGCATATGAGCTACTCATCTCATCAAATACGTTCATCCCCGCTTACCCTCAATTCACGTGTAGTAGGATTATAGCATCCATATCCCTTCTGCTCAAGGGAGTACCCAATAAACACACATTTTTTTACCTTTGGATCCAGCTTGGTATGAAACTCTTCTGGCACATGCACATATGCAATACATCCAAAACTTTTAAGTGAGACAAATCAAGTTTCCTGCCAGTAAACTTCTCCTTTGGTGTTACATCATGTATGGCTATAGTAGGAGTCATGTTCATGATATAAACTGTTGTAGACATAGCCTCAGCCCAATAGCTATGCGGCATATTCTTCTCTCCTATCAATGCTCGTGCTATCTCTACAATGTGCTTGTTTTTTCGCTTAGCAATTCCTTTTTGCTGTGGATTGTATCTAGATGTAAATTGTCTCTAAACTTCATTCTTTCGAAATTCAGAGAACTCATTGGAAAAGTATTCTCTCCCTCCATCTGACCTTAGGCACTTCACTTGTTTTTTATTTGTTTTTCAGCCATAACTCTAAAATTTTGAGAATGAGTGAACACTTCACTCTTCTCCTTCATAAAATACACCCACACTTTCCTCGTGTGGTCATCAATGAATGTTACGTAGTACCTGCAACCACCCATAGACATAGTCTTTGTAGATCTAAATGCATAACATCTAGTACATTCCTACTCATATTTGTGTCATGTGGAAATACATGCTTTGTTTTCTTTCCAAATTGACATGCTTTACATACTTTTTGCATACCTTCAACTTTAAACTTAGGTAGCTCTATCACAATTTCTTTAGTCTGCATAGACTTCATTCTTTGCAAATTTACATGCCCAATTCTCTTATGCCAAATTTTTGTATCTGCAACAACTCCTGAACCATTTTCAAAAATTACAGCACTCACTTCAGGCATATTTACATTAGAAATCCAATACATGACTTTCCTTGCTCCTTAATTCCAATCCTTGAATTCTTTTACATCTACAACAGTTGGATTAATCTCCGGTATCTTTGGTGTCTCCTCATGTTCACCTTCAATGTAGTCCCTTTAGTAACCTTGTCCCATCAGGAAATTGGTCAATCTAAAGCTCCAAGCATGAAATTTGTTCTTGTCAAGCTTCTCTGCAAACAATCTGGTTTATTCCATCATTTGACATCTTGTCTTTGCAGAGCGGTACTATACTGCACCCAAACTGTCACAATCAGTGACCTCAATTTGCATACATATACCCAATGGAAACTTTCAGACCTCTTTGCAGTACACATAGTTTTTGCACAACCAATCGCCCTTCGGGTAGTTCCAAAAATAGAGTTCTGTAGAGAATCAAAACTTACCCGTAGTGCGAACTGAAAAACGGAGGTCCAAACGTGCGTGAAATTTTCAGCCTGGAAATTTTTACCCAATGATTTAACAGCAGACTGTATAGTTGCCCTATAGCTTTTCTCCCATGAAGAAAGCTCCTCAATCGTAGCTCATTTTCCGGTGCCTCCTGAAGAGCTCCCGACAAGGGTGTAGTAGCCAATGCAAAGTGGAAAGAGTAGATGAAGCTCTTACCCTCGTACCCCTTCTTGTGCTTCTATTGCTTATACTGCTCAGCCCTTAGCACATGAACCAGGCTCTAATACCATGAAAAGATGTAGGGGAGAAGAGAGCTTGAGCTCTTGTAAACACACACACACTCACATAAATCCTAGAAGAGAACACACAAGGTGAGAGGCCAAAAATTCTTCTTCTTCTTCACACAATGAAAGAGGTCTACAAAGAAGATAAAGTGACTAACACACATAATAAAGTATATAAAAGTGGTCCATAATGTGAACATGCTAAGAGGAGTGGGTAGGTGTGGACTAGTCAGTGTAGTCCAGATGTAGAATCTCTGGCAAAGATATGTCGATGCCAGCTACCAAACCCGCCAATGATAAGAGGAGTGGGTAGGTGTGGACTAGTCGGTGTAGTCCAGATGTAGAATCTCTGGCAAAGATATGTCGGTGCCACCAAACCCGCCAATGATATAAATGTTGAATAGTCATGCATGCACCTCGTGAGTGTCAGTTCATGTTGAGCTTGACATCTCAACACCAAACAAAATGTCAATTGCAGAATGGCCCTTGAGCCATTCTTTCAAGCACATCATACATGGTATGGTGGCCTTGGTGCCATTCTAAAGCACATTACGCATGCAAGAAGGCCATATGGCCATTTTAATATGAATAAGGAGTGAATAAGGGGCATAAAATGGAACTAGGGCCATTCTACCATGCACATTCTTGATATATTATGCATGGAGGTGGTATCGAATAGCCCTAGGGCCATTCTACCATGTACCAATAGTTGGCACAAGGGGTGTAGAATGGTGGTAGGGCCATTCTACCACTCTAATTAATGTTTTGACATAGCACAAGTGGAAAAACAATGTCCCTAGGTCCACTATACCATGAACAAGGGGGTACAAAATGCCTCCAGTCCATTCTGCCATGTGTATTCTTAATATATTATACATTCAGGCGTAGAGAATGGCCTTGGGAGCATTCTACCATGGATCAATAGTTGTCACAAGGGCATATAGAATGGCCCTAGGGCCATTCTACCAAGAAGATTGATATTTTGATATAGTCTTAGGGCCATTCTAAAGCACACTATGCATGGAAGATTTATCCTAGGGCCATTGTACCATGAACAAGGGGGTATAGAATGACCCTAGGGCTATTCTACCATGCACATTATTGATATATTATGCATACTCGGGGTAGAGAATGGTCATGGGATCATTTTACCATGGATCAATAGTTGGCACAAGGGGGTACAAAATGGCCCCCCCTAGGTTTATTTTGTCCAGGTAAATTGATGTTTTGATATGTAGCCTATGCATAAATCTTGCATAATATCTATGCATAATCCTTATGTATAAGTTACATGCATAAAGCCTTATGTATAAAGCTATATGCATAAAGACTTATGCATTAAGTTTTCTTAAAGCTCTATGCATAAAGCCTTACGCATAAGCTCCATGCACCAGTCTTATGTATAAAGCTTGCATAAAGCTCTATGCATAGAGCCTTACACATAAGCTCTATGCATAAAGCTTGCATAGGCTTACGCATAAGTTCTATATATATAGAACCTTATGCATAAGATCTATGCATAAAGCTTGCATAGGGCTTACGCATAAGTTCTATATATATAGAACCTTATGCATAAGATCTATGCATAAAGCTTGCATAAGGCTCTGTGCATAGAGACTTACACATAAGCTCTATGCATAAGCCTTATACATAAATCTCTATGCATATAGCCTTATGCATAAGCTCTATGCATAAGCCTTATATGCATAAAGCTTGCATAACTTGCTCTAAGTAGTATAAGGATCTATTCTTTAAGCCTTATGCATAAAGCTTAAATCATGCATATAAACTCTATACATAAGCCTTATGCATAAAGCTTGCATAAGCTCTATGCATAAATCTTGCATAAGGCAATATGCATAGAGCCTTACACATAAATTCTATCTATAAGCCTTATGCATAGAACTCTATACATAGAGCCTTACGTATAAGCTCTATGCATAAAGCTTGCATAAGGCTCTAGGAAAAAAGGCTTGTGAATAGAGCCTTACACATAAGTCTCTATGCTTTAAACCTTATGTATAAAGCTTAAAGCATGTATGTAAGATCTATGCATAGAGATTTATACATAATAAGACGCATGAAGCTTGTGCATAAGCTTTATGCATTAAGCTAAACCTTAAACCTAACACCCAAGCATTCAATAAACATAGAGCTTCCATTAACAATTATATGAATAAAAGAGATTACCTCTTTATTGTCAAGCCGAAGGAGGGGACAACAATTCAAGACGTATAGAATAGAACATTTAGAAAAAGTGATTAGTAACATTTTTATGAAAAAAAGAACATACCCCTTCTATGCTTAAAGCTTTATGCATACTTTAAGCTCTATGTATAAGGCTTTATGCATAAGTTTTAAGCATGCATAGAGCTTTATGCATAAGTTTTAAGCATGCATAGAGCTTTATGCGTAAGTCTCTATACACATGCTTAAAGCTTATTGCATTAAGCATGTATTAAGCTCTATGCATAAAGCTTTATGCATAGAGCTTAAAGCATGCATAGATATCTATTCATAAGCCTATAAGATTTAAGCTCTATGCATAGATATCTATTCATAAGCCTAAAGCCTAAAGCATGCATAAGATTTAAGCTCTATGCATAAAGCTTTATGCATAATCTTTAAGCATGCATTAGGCTTTATGCATAAAGCTTCATGCACTAAGCTAAACCTAAACCCGGCACCCAAGGGTGCAATAAACATAAAGCTTGCATTAACAATTACAAGAAAAAGAGGGCTTACTGCTTTATTATCAAGCCAAAGGAGAGGATTAGGGCAAGAACTTCAAAAAATAAAATTACAAAAGAGTGATTTAGTAACACATTTAATGAACTCTACCTACCAAAAATAAGAGACATACAAAAGACCAATACACATTAAGCATGCTCACAAAAAGGAGAAGGAGAAGAAGGTAAAAGAAGGTTAGTACTCTAAACTTTAATCTTAATCTCATTATGTACTCTATTAAATCATTAGGGTTAAGCATAATAGAAGAAAAGTTTCTTGAGGAGGTCACACCATAGCCATAGAGTGATGAATAGGAAGAGAAATATAAAGGGGAAGAGAAAGATGAAGAATGTAACAAAGCCATAATGGGCCATGAGCCTATGGGGCTAATTGGAAGGCCAAACAAGTGTAAATAGTTGAATGGGGGCCCATGGGCATGGTTAAGTGTGAAGGCCATGAGTTAATAAGTGTGAATAAGGGTCCAAGTATAAAAGACAATGTGTAATAGTCTAATGAGAATTAACCAACAATAATCAAGATTTACAGCTTTTAGCTCTCTCAAGCTTCAATGGTGGCTTCTCCCTTGAGAATGCATGTGAGCCCTCCATTCTGAGTGTTAAACCCTAACAGTTTCGTGCAGTGTTATCAAAGCCTCCACTTTGATCCATTTCTTGCATCTTTTCTCAGTTTTCTTCTCTATTTCCAAGCCCTGTTTGTAGCCTTCATTTCAATCCAAGAAACCCTAGCTATGGCCATTGATTTGCAAGAATTTCCATCTGCAATATCACTAGGTCAAACTACACATTATCCATATGCTTGGGAGTATCATTAGGAATTGATTTGATGGCCACAAAGTCTACTATAAACTGGCGCTAAATCGTAATTTCCAGTAGTATATAAATAGTCTTTTGTGATGTTTACATTAAATGTGATGCTTAGTGAGAGTTAAGCCATGGCTATTACACATATTAGAGATACTTTCTTGCAAAATGGAGCCTTCTATTGCATGGATTGAAGACTTGTGATCAAGAGGCCAAGAGGAGTAGGGGATTTCCAAGAAAGCTACATTCTCAACAATCTCTGCAAATCTGAAGCTAATCAAGCATTGGTGAGTACCTACATTCAATTCCTCATTGAATTTGGTGATTCTTGACATCTAAGGGCAAGATTTAGAGTTTATCTTAAGAAAACCCCAAATTCTTTACCTAGAGTTGAAATTGAAGATTCAGTTATGCTATTGGCATCTACTATGCATGTAATATGTTTCATATTAATTGGAATGGCTACCACATGAGCCAAATGCCAACCCTAATTCACTAGATTGGGGATTTATGAGAATTGAGGCTATAAACTTGCCATTGAGTGATTCAGAGGCCATTCACATGCCATTGAGCCTTATGGATGTGTGATTACATGCTATGTGTTGTTGGGATGCATATATTTCACATGGGATGCTAATGGGGAGGCCATATGATGTGATATGATGCTTTTTCATGCGTCACATTGTCTTTTGGTGGAGTTGATGTGATTGGAGCTATTTGGGAAATGAGTGGGCATGAGTACATGCCAAGTTTATGATAAATGAGCATGAGTTTATGCTAATGTGTATGTAAGTCACTCTACCCTACATTCTGGATTACATACCACTCTCACACGCACATTGTACTCACTTTGATTCATAGAATCTAGTATGTGTGTGAGGGTACCCTTGGAATTGGTGGAGAGGCCAAGGGGGAGAATGGCTTGAACTCTCCTTGTCGTGAGTGCTTTTGGTAAAGCGGCAAGGAGGGGGATTATGTACTTGGTGCGAAGACTTGTCCCCAACCTTTGCCTTGAGGTTTAAACTCGATAAAGGGATGGGAAAGCTTGGCCGGGAGATCAACAAAGCAAGAGCTCTCCACCATCAACACAATCTCCATCGACACTATTGAGTTTTGCATGAGGGTAATGGGGACTTAACATGAGTATTGCATTGAACAAAGTGGATGTATACATGCTATTAAAAAAGGCATTGTGGATTGAGGCTATTCTATTTTGAGATTTGGCTCAAAATACAAAGGAGACTGCTGAAATTTTTTGGGAGTCATTTGCAGAAAAAAAGACATTGCAAAGGGGTGTCATAAGGTTGCTTGCCATTACCTATTGCTTATTAACACTTGCCAAGTGGTTGTGCACAAGAATTACACACTTTTTGACCCAAAATAGGATGTTTTACTGAATCTGAAAAGTGCAATTCAGTCTGGGAGGTTAAAGACTGAAGTGAAGTGGTTTATACCCTTGGTGGAGGGCGTAAAGCTATCAAAATTGTGATGGCCAGAGGGGTGCAAAAATGTTGTGTTAGTACGGGGGCCTCGTGCAGGCCATTTTTGCACCCCTCTAGCCCTCCTAAATTTTTTTTGTAGTAGGGCCCCCAATCCATCATGCCTTGTTTCCTTGAATCCTAGTAGACGCACCTTCCAATGGTGCTCAACCACATCTCGATGCCGAACTCAATGTAGTCCAGTGTGGCACACTGGGCTGTAAATACACCCAATCTCGCTTTTGAAATTATTTTTTAACCCAAGCATCATGTTCATCCCTGGTATTGTGCATGAGCAGAGCCCCAACCTCGTTCCTTGGCCTTCTCCTCAACAAAGATGCACTACCCTCCATAGTGTGTTCAACTAGAAAGGTTTTAGGGGGGGAGAGAAAGAAAGAAAATTGCACAGTACAGATTAGAGGTTATTGGGGAGATGGAGATAGATGTGGGTGTGAGGAGATTTGAATGTGTGCATGCGCGTGTGATAGAGATAGAGAATGCTACAAATTTGAGCACAATAGAGAGAGAGAGAGAGAGAGAGAGAGAGAGAGAGAGAGAGAGAGAGAGAGAGAGGGTTGCATCGTAGAGAGATAGTTTTAAGATCTACTCTCACAGTATAGAGAGAGTATGAGAGAGAGAGAGAGAGAGAGAGAGAAGGTTGCATAGTAGAGAGAGAAAGAGCTATGGAGATTTAAGGTTTGGGGTGAAGAGGATGATGTTAGAGAGAAGAATAATGTGTAGGGAGAGAAATCTGAGGTGAAAAAAGAAGTTTTTATATATAATATGGGTTGGGTTGGGTTTTAAGAGGGAAAAATGCACTTTTGAAGAGTCATATTTTTAAGGGTTTTTTGACCCACGAGAATGATGGGGTTGAAATTGGTGGATCCCTCTACTTTTTAGAAGCTACCCCCTTGCTTTATGGCACCCTCCTACTATTTTCACTCCACCTCCCTACTTTATGAAGGCCACTCCCTAATTTTTGAACCCCCACAAATGTAGTAATGAGAGAGACAAGCCTAGTTGCCACCTGCTTTTGGAGGAGACCAAACGTGCACACTCCTCTCGTCCTATTAGTCCATTGCTAATGATGGTCATTAGCAAAGGGCCCAAAAGATGTCCAAAGGTTTCCTAATGGGGATCATTTGAACCAATGCCATCTAACATAATACGTCAAGCCAATTCCTCAGTTTGTATATAAAGTTATGAGATGATATGTATACTCATGGTTTCACATATGTAATGTTGATTGCCATTTTTTAATATGGTTCATTAGGATGAGGATGGCATGGACATTCGTGCACAAGTACTACACAATATGCCTCATTATTCTTCCATTGGGGGGGGGGGACTTGAGGAAGGAGTGGAGCATGTTCAGTACATTTGGAGGACCTAAGATTTGTGCCACGTGAGATAGAGGAAGAGGACGTCATGGAGAAGATGATCACTCACCTTTTTTCAAATCAAGGGTGAGGAAGAGACACTTAACTTCCAAACTTCTAATAGAGAGGATGTGTTGTTACACAAGGACGCTAATACACCATTATATTAGGGTGTAAAGTACTCAACTTTGCGAGATGAAAAGATGCAAGGGAGAAGAGAGCTTGAGCACTACACACTTACACAAACCCTAGAAGAGAACACACAAGGTGAGAGGCTGAAAATTCTTCTTCTTCTTCACACAAGAAAAGAGGTCTACAAAGAAGATAAAGTGACTAACACACATAATAGAGTATATACAAGTGGTCCATAATGTGAACACATTAAGAGGAGTGGGTAGATGTGGACTAGTTGGTGTAGTCCAGTTGTTGAATCTCTGGCGAATATATGTCAGTGCGAGTTACCAAACCTATCAGTGATATAAATGTCAAACGGTCATGCAGGTGCCTTGTGTGAGTGTAAGCTCATGTTGAGCTTGACATCTCAACACTCTCCCTCAAGCTCAACTACATCTCATGAACTCCAATCATATCTCAAAATTTGTGGAGCTTCTCAGCTCCCAAGGCCTTCGTGAAGATGTCAGCGACCTGATCATGTGTACTGACATAGGCCAAGTTGATGTCACCTGCCAAGACTCTCTTTCTGATGAAGTGGTAATGCACCTCAATGTGTTTCATCCGTGCATGAAAAATTGGGTTCCTGGCCATCTGTATACTGCTAAGATTGTCACAATATATGACAATCTTTCTCTCCACGTGCAACCCCAAATTAGCAACAAGTAGCTTGTGTAACCAAGCTACCTCACATGCTGCCACCGCAGCTCCTCTATACTCTACCTCTTTACTCGACAAGGCAGTTGTTAGCTACTTCTTGTTGCTCCATGTCATAGTAGCACTCCCCAATGAAAACATAAATCCACTGGTAGATCTCCTATCTGAGATGCTACCTACCCAATCTGCATTTGTACACCCATATAGCTCCAATGGTACACCTGCTGCATAAAACAATGCATAATCAAGAATGGACCTCAAATACCGAAGAGTGCGTTGCACAGTGTCAAGATGTGGTTTGCGTGAAACCTACATAAATTGGCTCTCTAAGCCAATAGTGTAACTCAAATCTGGCCTGTTGATTGTGATAGTGTAACTCAAATCTGGCTTGTTGATTGTGACATAAATCAAACTCCCCACAATCTTCCTCTACATAGTGGGATCCTCTAACACATTACCTACATCCACACTAAGCTTGCCATTTTGATTTAATGGCACCGAGATTGGCTTACAATTAGCCATCCCATACTTGGACAATATGTCCAATGCATACTATCTCTGTGACACCAAATACCCTTAGGTGTGCGAATGACTTCAATTCCCAAAAAGTTGCACTCCCAAATCCTTCATCTCAAACTTCCTTTTGAGAAGACTTTTCACATGCTCAATCTCATCCAAGTTGTCACCCCCAACATTAAGATCATCTACATATATGGTGATGATCACAATACCCTTATCATTCTTGCACACATACAAAGAGTGATCTGCATCTACCATATGAAAACCAATAGTGACAAGATACTCAACAATCTTGTCATGCCATGCTCGTGGAGCTTGCTTTAGCCCATACACGGCCTTACGAAGCTTACACACATACTCTGGGTGACATGTATCCTCAAAACCTAGTGGCTGATCCATATACACCTCTTCTTGCAAGTCACCATGTAAGAACATATTTTTTACATCCATCTGATGTAAAAACCAACCTTTAGCTACAACTGCCGCCGCAATCACAACTCTCATAATTGCCATCTTTGGAATTGGGACAAATGTCTCCTCATAATCAATCCCATGTGTCTGCGCATATCCTTTGGCTACCAATGTAGCCTTGTGCATGCTTATGCTACCATCACTGTTATGTTTCACCTTATACACCCACTTATAGCCAATAGCTTTCTTGTCTTCAGGCAATGGCACCAAATCCCCAAGTCTCATTTCCATACAATGCATCCATCTCCTCATCCATAGCGTTCTCCCAACACATATATCCAATAGCCTCATCAAAACATGTGGGTTCTACAACTTGCACAATTTTTGCCATATAAGCATAGTGATGTGCCACATAACCATCATAAGTTAGCCTCTGCACAAGGTTTTGGACTCTTCGAGATCTTCATAACTTTACATTCATGGCTTCCATAGCCTTCTTCACACCAGGTGTCCTCATTGCTAGAATCTTCGGGTCCACTCAATGACTGTGATTGCTGACTTCCATTGTGTGCAACCACATTTCCACTTACATCAGCCCCAATAGCATCTTTTTCAGCAACATACCAGCTACTCATCTCATCAAATATAACATCCTTGCTTACCCTCAATTTACGTGTAGCAGGATTATAACATCTATATCCATTTTTCTCAAGGGAATACCCAATAAACACACATTTTTTTGCTTTTGCATCTAGCTTAGTATGTAACTCATCTGGCACATGCACATATGCAATACATCCAAAAACTTTCAAGTGAGACAAATCAGGTTTCTTACCAATAAACTTCTCATCTGGCGTTACATCATGTATGGCTACAGTAGGAGTCATGTTCATGATATAAAGTGTTGTAGACACAACTTCAGCCCAATATCTATGCGGCATATTCTTCTCTGCCCCCATCAATGCTCATGCTATCTCTGCAATGTGCTTGTTTTTTCGCTGAGCAACTCCATTTTGCTGTGGAGTATATCCACATGTAAATTTTCTCTGAATGCCATTCTTTTGCAAAAATTTAGAGAACTCATTGGAGAAGTATTCTCCCCCTCTATTTGACCTTAGACACTTCACATGCGTTCCTATCTATTTTTCAGCCATAATTCTCAAAGTCTGAAAATGAGTGAACACTTCACTCTTCTCCTTCATGAAGTACACCCACACTTTCCTCGTAAGGTCATCAATGAATGTTACGTAGTACCCACAGCCACCCATAGACATAGTCTTTGTGTAGGACCCCATACATCTGAATGCACAACATCTAGCACATTCCTGCTCACATTTCTGTCATGTGGGAATACATGTTTTGTTTTTTTTCCAAATTGACATGCTTCACAAACTTTCTACATACCTTCAAATTTAAACTTAGGCAGCCCTGTCACAATTTCTTTAGTGTGCATAGACTTCATTCTTTGCACATTTACATGCCTAATTCTCTTATGCTAAATGTCTATATCTGCAACAACTCCTGAACCATTTGCAAACATTGCAACACTCACTTCAGGCATATTTACATTTAATGTAAACATTATGCCCACTATGTTGCCTTTTGCCAACCAGCTTGAACTTATCTTTGAAGTTTACATAACAGCCATCAAGGTTAAACCGAACCTGCAAACCCTGCTCAATCATCTGGCCCCAACAGAAACCAAATTCTTTGTAATGTTCGAAACATGAAGTACATCTGCAAGGTACTTCACTTTACCATCTTGCATAGACAATGGCACGTCTCTAACATGGGAAATCAGATGAGCAGTGTCATCCCCTTATTACAACAAAACCTAGTCTTTCAAGACTCTTTATATCCTTGAACCACTTACCATGACTTGTCATGTGGTTCGAGGCACCTGAATCAACATACCATAAATCATCCTTACATGCTGCTACATCATTTCCAGACACATCATTAACCACATGTTGCATAACAAACAACCTCTCATTATCCTCATTATTTTTGCTAGAGGATGTATAGTTGTTTTGCTGCACTTTTCCATTTTGCATGTCACTCTGCTTCTTATAGAAATCTGCCTGCACATGCCTAGGCTTACCATAGTAAAAATAGCATCGTGTATTGTTATGCTACCTTTGCCAATTACCATGACCTCGTTGACTCCCCCTGCCTCTAAACTGGCCTCTTCCACCTGTGTGATGTTGTGAATCTTGGGACTATTGCTGCTGTTGACCATAATTCTGATTACCTATTCGGCCATCTGTGTGATGTTGCGAATCTTGGGACTGTTGCTGCTGGTGACCATAATTCTGATTACCTATTCGGCCACCACCTTGGCGATGTCCACGACCTCTACCTCGTCCTCTAGCTACACTTGTGTAGAAGGCCTGCTGCTCTGAACTGTTTTTATTTTGTGAAGATTACCCAAGTTCTTCTCTTTAATGATCAGCATTGACACTAAATCTATGAAGTTGGAAATGTTCTCCTGAGTCTAAATAAATGTCTCAAAATCCTTGTATTGTGGCCCGAGACCACGCAGACACAATTCCACCTTATCATCATCATTAACAGAAACACCAATTGATGCAAGGGATTCCACAATGTCCTTGATTTTTAAAGCATAATCATTCACATGTATATTCTTTTTCTCCATAGTATGAAGCTCATTCTTCAACTCAATCTTTTGTGCCTTGGTATTGGTTTCATACAGCCTCACCAAGGTGTCACATGCCTCCTTAGGTGACTTGGCATCTTGTATATGCCCAATCATAGTGTCATGTATGCTGATAGAAAGCCAATACATGACTTTCCTTGCTCCTTGATTCCAATCCTTGAACTCTTTTATATCTGCAATGGTTGGATTAATCTCCGGTATCTCTGGTGCCTCCTCATGTTTACCTTCAATGTAGTCCTAGTAACCTTTTCCCATCACAAAATTCATCAATCTAAACCTCCAAGAATGGAAGTTATTCTTATCAAGCTTCTCTACAACAATCTGGTTTATTTCATCATTCGACATCTCTTCTGCAACACAAATTTACCAACAACCAACAGCACAAACTACTGTATTCTCTACAAGCGGTACTATCACAACCAGTGACTTCAATTTGCATACATACATCCAATTGCAACTTTGAGACCTATTTGCAGCACACACAGTGTCTGCACAACCAATCGCCCCTCCTGCAGTTCCAAAAAATAGAGTTCTGTAGAGAATCAAAACTTACTCCCAGTGCCCGTGAACACTCGTCGCTCGCGAACTAAAAAAAGGAGGTCCAGACGCACTCGAAACGCATTTTCGAACTGAAAAAAGTTATCCAACAAATAAAATAGTTACCATGTATCTCTCCTCCTGTGAAGAAACCTCCTTAATCATCGTCGGAGTTCGTTTGCTGGTGCCTCCAGAGCTCTCGATAAGGGTGTAGTAGGCTGTAGCCAACACAAAGAAAGAAGAGTAGATGAAGCTCTTACCCTCATACCGCTTCTTGTGCGTCTCTCGCTTGCCGCTCAGCCCTTAGCATGAACCAGGCTCTAATACCATGAAAAGATGCAGGGGAGAAGAGAGCTTGAGCTCTTGTAAGCACACACATACTCACATAAACCCTAGAAAAGAACTGACAAGATGAGAGACTAAAAATTCTTCTTCTTCTTCACACAAGAAAAGAGGTCCACAAAGAAGATAAAGTGATTAACACACATAATAGAGTATATACAAGTGGTCCATAATGTGAACACTCTAAGAGGAGTGGGTAGATGTGGACTAGTCACTGTATCCAGCTATCGAATCTCTGGCGAAGATATGTCAATGCCAGCTACCAAACCTATCGGTGATATAAATGTCTAACGGTCATGCAGGCACCTCGTGTGAGTGTTAGCTCATGTTGAGCTTGACATCTCAACACGAGAATGCTTGGAAGCTCTCAACTTGCAAACAACATATGGATGGAGCGATAATAGTGTGAATAGCCTACAATTATTAAAGAAGATGCTCCCAAAACAAACAATTTGATACCCACAACAAAAACTGGTGCTCTTTCCAAGCTTGGTATGGATTTATGCATGCCTTAATGATTGTGTACTATTTAGGGGTGCCTTTTTCAATGTCATATATTTAGGGGTTCCTTTGCCAATGTCATATAATGTTAAATTTACGGAGAGGAGTTAATGACATGGCATGTGAACCATCATTCAATGGCCTGATAAGGATTCCCACCAACTCACTGGCTTGGGATCACATTGAGGATAAATGGCCAGAGTTTAAAGATGAGCCCTGTAATCTGCGACTTAAATTAGGTATGGATGGGATGAACCCATTTGGATTAAGTTCTACATCATGGTCCACATGGCCCATTTTTGTTGTGAATTACAATATTCCTCCATGGATGTCCATTAAGAAGGGTCATGTAATGCTTGTGCTTCTTATGCCTAGGAAGCACAAGGTAAAGAATATGGATGTATACCTTGAGGCCTTGATTGATGAGCTCGAGTAATTATGGAGAGGCATAAGGGTGCATGATGTTTCTCATCCAATTTCATGTCATAATGTGATGGTCAAGGGTATCTTGATGTGGACTATACATGATTTTCTAGGCTATACAGAGTGCTTAGGTACATTAATAAATAAATCGATTGTTATCTATGTATGTATAGCTCTAATGTATTCTTATGTCTATTAACTTTCAATTCTTACAGGTCATTTTGGTAGGTCTCACAACTACAGAATATAATGCATGTCCAATTTTGGACCATCACTTGTAACAAAACAAGCACATGCACTAAATAAAGTGGTGTATGATGAACATCATATATTTCTTCCTCCAAACCGCCCTAATTATGCTCCATCAGAGGTTTCTCCGATTGTGATGAGAGATGCAGAATAGGAATCCATGTGGCGTTCGCCTCCTACAATGAAATTGGAGGGAAGATGGAGAGTGGGATGAGAGATGAAGGGTGACTCCCATCATAGTACCCGTAGGCATGAAAAAGTACTAAATCTTCTATCATTTACCATATTGGATAGAGTTAAGAATAAATCATGTTTTGGATCCAATGCACATTTTTAGAATGTGGCATCAATGATTTGGGATCATCTAATTGGTAAAAAAAGAAACCAATGCAATAGGGGATGACCTAAATGATTTTGGATGCATGGAAAGGGCATGGCCAATGGTAGTCAATGACAAGGTGGTTTTACCAAAGGCTCCATGGACGTTGACAAGGAAAGCATAAAGAATGTCAAGTCAAATTTCATTTTTTCGTACACTAACCGGTGTAATGCACTCATTAAGGGTGCATTTACAATAACAAAGAATAAGGGAGAGCATCAACTGTATGGTCTCAAATCACATGATTGGCATAAGATGATGCAGGTACATACATAACTATGTCTATGTTTTGGGCACTTTGATGTTTATGTTGAGTGTACTCTATATTGATCTTTTAAAAAAATTTTGATTACACTAGTTCATATTTTCAATATCAATTGGCGGGTTTGGAGGAGAGAAATCTCAGAATGCCATCTATAAAATAGGTGGACTGGTAAGGTGAGATTTAGTCAAAACTATAGATTTGTGCTTTTGGTATAATAAATAGCTTTGAAATTATCTATTCTTCTTTAAGTTATCATTTCTTCCATTGTTGAATAGGTGGATAGTGTCAAAGGAGATTCATCAAGATTCCATTAAGAAGAATCAAGTTGAGTCAATTGAGGCAGTGTGTATGATTGAAGAAAGGTTTCCAAGAAGCATACTCACAACTCAATTGCACCTTCTAGTACATTAAGCAAATGAGGTGGCTATATGTGGCATTGTTCATAGCTGGTGGATATTCTTTCTTGAATTCTTCATGAAAACCTTTAAGGGATTTGTGAGGCAAAGGGCAAGTCTAGAAGGAAGCATGGAAGAGGGATGATTGGTGCAAGAATCCCTCGTATACATCTTAGAATATTTGAAACAAATTAATCCATCTATGCCTAGATTCGTGCATAACGATGAGGATGAATAAATGGTGTCACATGTGCCATATGGAAAAGGATGCATTCAAAATATTGATGAGTCCATGCGTGAAAAGGTCGTTACATTTTGTCTTCTTAACACTTCTATGATGGAAAAGTGGATTGAGAAATATAAAGATGAAGGAAAGATAAGGATAGAGGAGATAAGAGCATTTAAGAGATCAACATAAAGGCACATGGCATACCAACCCAACCTCAAGGCTCTTCCAAAGGATTGCAATATTGAATGGCTTAGAGATGCCCTAGAGTAAGCCAAAAGGACGAGAGAGGAGATTACAAGAGAAGAATGGAAGTATACAAGGGGATGCAACTACAATGTAAGTAAAGATATTTTTAATATTTAACTAACATATATTGTATTTTGCTAAGATATATAATGTTGAATACTAAATTGCTTACATATAAGCTATATTTAAGATTTTTAATTAGGTTACAGTATAAAGTGCATAATGCAATGTGGTCAGAAGGTCGACATTTTTGCTCTCAACGTATGGAACCCAAGAGGATCACATATAATTGTGGTGTAATGGCAAGTTTTGACCAAGATAGTTGATCTAATAGAAGAGATATTAACATTATAGTGGAGAAACTTGAATATTGTGAAAACATTCAAGATATCTTGGAGATTGTATTTAGAGCTTTCAAAGTGTTCATCTTTGATATTAAATGGTTCAAAGTGGTATATAGAGGTACTCAATCAACCATCAAGAAGCATCCAAGCATATTTATTGCAGCTTACTCAACTAAATTCTGGCAAGATTCAAGAGACACATATGTTTTACCACAACATTGTGAACAAGTTTGTACTTGATTTTTAATTTTGATAAATAAATCTATAGATAAAAGGAAGACATTGTATATATTTTCTTGTAAATATTTATGGTTCTTCTTTTTAGGTTGTGTTTCATCCGAACCAAAAAGATCCTAATTGGTGGTATGTAATACAAGTTGCTCCTCAATCCAAACATGTATCTTAAGATCAAGATATTGAAGAAGAAATGCAGATGGATAATCAATGGAAGATGCAGCTAACAATCTATATGACCACCATAAGGGACAAGAAATGGAACAAACCCATTCAAAAATTGAGGAATGTAATACAAATGAAGATCTACTACCTTTGGTTTCATCAAATGAAATCAATGAGCATATGTATTAAAACCAGAATGATAATACCTTTACATCTTCTTCAAGCAATGGAATAGGACTTTGTATTGATATAGGAGGCATTAAAATGATCGACTTAGAGATAGACCAATTGGCATGCATGTATTTATTGCAAGATGGAATTGATGATCGTACTAATTAAATATATATATCATCATAACATATGTGTGTATTGATCGATTTGTAACAATTTGGTGAATTTTTTAATTTATTTCAAAAATATTTGGATGTTTGTAAAGCTTTTTGGACTTTAATTTGTTTTAAGTTTTAGTTTCCACTCAAGTTTAGTTTAACTTTATGTTTTTTTAAAGTGCCGTTGAGCGACATTTATAGCAGCACTTATATAGGTGTTAATACAATGATGCTTATACCGGTGATTTTTCAGAGCCGCAACCCTTATAATGGTGCTTATAGCAGTGTAACTTAGAACGCCACTAAAACCTCACAAATAAATGCCGCTAATGCTTGCTTCTCTTGTAGTGATTTCCTAATCTCTTAAATTAAGCTATGTATTTTCAAATCTCTAAAGTTCAGGTATATTATCTTATGTGTATGTAGACTTATGAAACAGATGCTTCCTTCAGACAATAAGATACTAGATAGGACGACGCATGCGAGAAGAGTGTTGACAAAACTTGGCATGGATTATGAATGCATTCATGCATGTGTCAATGACTATATACTATTTAGGGATATTCACAAAGATGCAACCCAATGTCTAGAGTGTGGTGAGTCTCGTTTTACTGAAGTGATTTGTAAGGTAAGATGGTTTCTCAAAAGGTACTAAGGCATTCTCCATCCATCACCCACATTTAACACATGTTTTAAAGCAGTTCTATTGCCAAACTCATGACATGGCATGAGCACAATCACTCCATTGATGGAATTATGAGGATTGCCAATGGATTCATCAGCATGGCAACACGTAGAAGAGAAGTGGTCAAAATTCAAGGAGGAGCCATGTCACTTATGGCATGGATAGATTCAATCGATTTAGTCTTAAATCAATATCATGGAGCATATTGGATTGCGGATGGAGGGATTCAATCCATTTAGTCTTAAATCAACATCCTAGAGTGTAGTGGTAGTAGTAAACTATAATCTCCCTCCATGAAAGTCCATAAAGAAGGCCCATGTAATCCTAGCACTTCTCATTTCTAGAAACAAAAGGTCAAGATCATGGATGTGAATCATGAGCATTCAATTGAGGAGATTGAGATACTAAGGCATGGCATCCAAGTGCATGATGTGCCTTTGACCGCTTTCACACCGTATTAGTGAGGTGAAGGTAATTTTAATGTGGACAATGCATGACTTTTTAGGATATAGAGAGTGCTCTGGTATGCTTTCTATCCTCAATAATTGACTTAGAATTTTTGACTTTGACTTTGATGTATAAAATATCAATTGTATACTCTAATGATATTATGTTTGTCTCTTGAAAACATTTAGAGCTCACAACTTCCAACCACAGTGCTTGCCCAATTTGTGGACCATCACTTGTTACATCATGGAGGAATCATCTCAATAAGGTCGTGTATGAAAACCATCACCATTTTTTTTCATATGATTATGAGAAGTTTGTTCCGTAATAGTAGATGATTGGGAAGTTGTGTGGAGAGGATCAACCCAAATGCCATGCTGGGAATGACAAGGTACTCAATCTTCTTTCACCTTCCATATTAGATAAGGCTAAAAATCAATCTTCTTCTAGTACTCAATCTTATTTTGCCTTCCATATTAGACAAAGATAAAAATAAATCATCTTATACATCTAATGCACATGATAAAAAATGTGGCATTAAACATTTGGTATAAATTAATTGGTAAGAGATATTATCTTCCGGTTTGGGAGGACTTGAGATTGATTGATCGTCTCTCCCAACCACTTGGCCGAGCATTCAGGAGAATAAAAAGGTGGTTTTATCCAACCACAACATCTTAGATCTTGACAAAAAATTATTGTAAGAGAGTGAAGGATAAAATTGCATCCTTTAATACAACTATATGTGTCATGCGCTCTTTAAAAGGGACATTTATAAAAACAAAGAAGAAAGGAGGAACACAATTTTATGGACTAAAATCACATGATTGGGAAAAAATGTTATAGATTTTTTTAATTTTTATATATTGTTTTCATGATTATTCAATTATTATAAAATAACATTAATTATAACATTTTATTGTATATAGTTCATTCTTCCCATATGCATTAGTGGGTGTGGAAATTAAAAAGAGAGCAAGACCATATACAGAATGGGGGTGGTGGGATGATCAATTTTGGGCAAGAAAAATTTGAACATGGTTTTCTTTTGTTGTTATGTTAGTTCAGAAGGTTGGTTGTGCTAGTTAAATTGAGTCATATCCATCTTAGATACATAAGCTCCAAGCTAGTAGATACATCCGTCCACTCTTGAGGCCACTCGAGTAATGGTGATGGAGGTAATATGTATGATTGAGAACTTCCAAAGATCTTTACTCACTAGTCAATTACATCTTGTAGTACACTTAGCAGATCAATTATACATGTTCAATGGTGTACATGCTCAATTGATTTTTGAGTGGTTTGTGAGGACCTTGAAGGATTTTGTTAAGCAAAGAGATTGGCGAGAAGGAAGAATAGCAGAGGGGTGGTTTGTGCAAGAAGTGCGCATGCTATAATCTTTTAGAAATGATGCAAGGTTCGGTGGCACCTTGAACGCGTCCTAAATACTCTTCTCTCCTTATTTCTAATCCCTCTTACCTCTTCATACTTTGCCAAAAACCTCTCCATAACTTCACTATTGAGAATGCATAATGTATTCATCTTGTTTATCATTATTCTATCCATTCTCTTAGATCTTCCTTTGCCTTGTGGTACATGCGACATCGTCCTCTTATCATCCTCATTGCTACATAATTGTGGCATTGTGGGATATTTTTCATGGTCTCCTTTAAGGGTTAAAAAAGTAAAAAAGTTTCTCAATACTATCTTTTACAAGACTTCATGTATATTCTACAACATTAAATCACATGTCAATATTTAGTATATGAATATGTTCTACAATACTTCATGTATATTCTAGAACATTAACTTGCATGTCAATATTTAGTTTGTAAAGATATATGGTGATGTTTGAATAAAAGGGTTTTGATACCTATCACATGTTTCTATCATTTGGTATATTATATATATATGGTGATTTTGAATATAAGGATTTTGATATTATAAACTATCACATGTTGCTATATCATGTATATTATATTTATGTTATATTTCATGTAATATATTATGAATATTACATCACATGTAATATATAATTTATATGACATTGAATTAATTGAGCATAATATATGTAAGGGTGTTTTTAAATGCCACATATTTCAAGAGAACAACAATAACTTAAAATTACAATCTTGACAATGTACAAAATAATCTTATAATATTGTATAGTACAATGAAAGGATAGTTTTTTTAACTCCTTTAAGGGTCCAACAGTAAACAATGTTTCTTAACACTATCCTTTCTTCAAGTTTATCCATATCTTAAAACATTGACTCGTATGTTAAGTTTATCCATATTTTTTCATGCTTTTTGACATTTGTGAATTTAAATATTATAATTATACAAGTATCACATATTGCTATGCCATGTATATAATAGTGCATGCAATCATATCATGTATATATATAACACGATGCTTTTTAAATCTTATATCATTTTCAAAAGATCCTCTTTATTTTACAAAAAGTTCCAAATCTTGATAATTAATGCATTGATCTTATATAATTGTATATATTAGTACAATGAGATGATATTTTTCATTTACAATGAGATGATATTTTTCATTTATCTACTTTAAGGGTCGAAATATCTTCCCCATTGATATGATATTTTTCATTTAGAATGAGATGATATTTTTCATTTATCTACTTTAAGAGTCAAAATATCTTCCCCAAGAGTATTTTATCTATATCTTGCAATTTTAACTCACATCGTCAATATTTATTTCATGAAGACGTATGAATATTTTAAACAAAATGGTTATGAAGACGTATGAATATTTTAAACAAAATGGCTATAATAATGTAAACTACCACAGAATGGTATAACATGTATAATACATATATACTACATTGTATATCATGTATATTACACTACATTTACTAAATATGAT
Organism: Cibotium barometz; assembly: GCF_041138505.1. NCBI lineage: Eukaryota > Viridiplantae > Streptophyta > Polypodiopsida > Cyatheales > Cibotiaceae > Cibotium > Cibotium barometz. The sequence continues at coordinate 19,381,966 of NC_141105.1, read as the reverse complement.
GTATGTAAAGTGTTTTTTAAGAACCACACATTTCAAGAGATCATCAATATCTTACATCAAACTTTTAATCTTGACAATGTATGGCCATAATCATGTAGCGTGTTGTATCTCGTATGATAAAATGTAAAATGATAGTATGATAGTTTTCTTTAAGCAAAAGTATATCTTAATACTACCCTCCCAAGAATGTATCTAAATCTTGCAACATTGATTGAGATTAATGACATTATTTATGTCATGAATATGTTTTGGGGGTATGTGAATAAAAAGATTATAATAATCTAATAATCTTTTACAGGTTAAGATCTCAAATGTATCTTTTAACCAATTGTGTAGTTACATTACCTTGTATTTGCATTGTTATGTAGCTCGGTACAACTCAGAAACCACAAAGAATGACCTCACAATATACACTACCTCACAATATGCACCTTACTACCTTATATATGATGCATACAAACTAGTGAACCTTACACGGTTATGTAACCACAAATATGGCAATCAACCTAATGTTGGCGCAACTGATTGCTCTATTGCTTCATTCCCTAGCACAAGGAACTGTGGCAAGCTGCTCATATTTACTATAAATTGGCCTAAGTTGTTCCGCTATACTCACTTATAGAAATTCTGCAAGCTTTCCCTACCCTTCTTGTTGAAGCTCACACCGCATTAATGTCTACGCTGATAGACCAGCTCCGTGCTAAACATGCCCCTTCTTGCATACACAATGCCATACTAGTATCACAATCATTTAAGCATATCTAGCCCTTGATAAGGCGTTTATGTGTACAAGTTCTTTCTCTAGCTTCAACTACATATTGCCAAATTTAACCTACTAGTTTTAATCTTTTAAATCTAGTCTACATCTTAAAGTTAGTATTTTCTTTAATGATCAATATATAGCATAATCATTTCGCTACTTTAAGAAGATTGTTTAATTGTTTGCTACATTAAACGACTTAACATATTTGTATTGGAAAATACCTTAGGTTACTACTTGCTTGTTTAGCTCATGCCTTTACAAGTGTAAGCCTTTTTATTTTCCATTACAAGTGTAAGTCTTTTTACACTACAACACATGGAGAGAATAGCTACATTTAGAACCGTGCGACCATAAAAGATCAATCCATTTATGGAAAAAACTTCACGCGGCTATATGTGTGGCTAGGGATACACGGTTATAGCCACATACATAACCATGCCTATGGCCGCACTAATAATATCGTGTATAGCCATGCACTGCTATAGTTACAGTAATAACAACTTATATAGCCGCACTAATAACAATGTATATAGCCGTGAAATGCTATAGCTGTATGCTATTATAGCCATGGACTGTCTGCAAAACAAAATGGAGATAGAGTGGGGGAGAGATGTGTCCCCGTGTCCCTCCCCCATTCTATCCTTGTTTTTTAAATCACATTTTTAAACACAAATTAATCACATTTTTTAAAACACTTAATCACTTAAAACATACATTATATATAAATACAAAGAACAATTACAATACAATGTCATGGGCATTATAACAAAACTATTATATTGCAAATTACATAAGTTGATTATGTCCAAAAATGACAAAAGATGAAGATAACAAAAAAAACTAAGTGAATTAATTCATCATCTTCATCTTCATCAAGATTCTCCCTGCCTACATCTTCACCATGTGCACCACCACCTTCATCATCACCACTTTTAGCATCATCTTCTTGCATTAAATAATGAAACAATGCAAAAAAATTAGCCATAAGAAAACAACATAATAATTGAGACACTTGGGTGATAATTAAAATTCAAGTTTAACTACTCGCAAAGTTTCCCTGAGCTCATTGGATATCTACATCAGTGACCACTCTCTCTTGTTTGAGCCACTTCCAAGTCTTGGCTTTGTTTTGTGATGCTTGCAATACCTTTTCTCCGGAGCCATTGGGGCATGACCTATTACCCTTTCCTACAAAAAATTACAACGTGCATGAGATATGAAATTCATGAGGACAAATGAACTAAACTTAGTGATGCATGGCAAAGAAGAAACTTACAAATCATGCAAGCCAAGTTGCCTTTCCTCCGGAGCCATACTTATTGTACCTCTGTAGCTTTTGCTAAGGGTATTGAGTATCCTCCCCAACTTCTTTCTTTGCTTTCTTTCCCTCCATAATTGTGCAATTGGAGGGTATTTGTGAACCATCTCTCGCACACCTTCTTGCATGAGACCTCCTATTATTGAGTATCTTTATTATGCCATTTCTCACCACTCATCAAAAAAATGCATGTGTGGTGGGTTTGGGAACCGCTTATACATGCACTACACCACATATATGAAATCTCTATCCTTCTTCTCTCCCCATGGTTTGAAGACATCTTTATAGGCCTGGTTGACTAATTGACAAAAGGTATAATAAACTCTCTTCCGCGTCTTGACCACCCCATCTTGTCCATAGATTGTATAATAAACTCTCCACTCATTTTTGTCCATAAAAGGTCCTCTCTTCTCATTAAGAGTATAGTAAAGAATATCATCCCTGGGCACATTGTTTGTCACCATAGGTGAAGATGACTATTCATCTCCCCCAAAGCATCTGTTGCACCCGGCCGCCACTACTAGATCACCAATGGCTCTAAGAAACCCTCAAGCTATAACCACCTGAGTGGTGTCGTGTGAGGATGCCGCATGCTAGGGACATGGCACCGTGGATGTGATCGAGGTCTACTGTCTGGAGGGGACATGAGAGCATTGAGCACTAGGAGAGAGTTGTGGAGGGTGAGGAGTAGGGAAAGTGGAAGAGTGAAGGGTAGGAAAAGTGGAAGACAGAGGAAAAGGGAAGGCGGTGGGATGCATGGAAATGGGTGACTACGGGATATCTGAAGTGTCTGGCACATAGAAGGCGAGAGGTAAGCCCGTGCAACTCAATTGCTCAACCCGGTACCTAGAGTTTAGCTGGTTTCAACAAGCCCCATGTGCCTCAAAAACACTATGTAAATCGGGTCATCTACAAGTATGGGAGATGTATTAGAGGATGCTGCTTCATATATGAGATCTTGATCCTTTTGGTGATCCCCATGATGGCCACATCTATAAAACTTAATGTTGTTAGTATTAATCTTAATGTATTAATAATAATGCGTTAAGCTTTAAGCTCTATTCATGATCTATATGCTCACATAGAGCATGCATTAATCATCTTCTAAATCCAATGTACATCATTAAAAATGTAGCATCGGATATTTAGGATCACATAATTAGTAAGAGAGATTCTTTAGCGGTTTGGGAGGACTTGAGACTAATTGAATACCTGATCCCCACAACTTGGCCAATAGTTCAAGAGAATGGGAAGTTAATTTTATCTAAAGCACCTTGGATCTTATCAAATAATGAGGAGAAGAGAGTGAAGGATCAAATTACATGCTTTCCTACCCCTATGGGTGTCATGCATTTGTTCAAGAGGGTATTTATAAAAACAAAGAAGAAAGGAGAAACTCAATTGTATGGTCTAGAAATGCATGATTGACACAAGATGCTACATGTATTTTCAATGCTTACAAAAGCTTCATGATGGTCTTGCATTATAATTACATAATATTGATTACAATGTTTTATGCTACATAGTTCATTCTTCCCATATGCATCTGTGGTGGGTATGGAGATCAAAAAGTGTGCAAGGCCATCTACAAAATGGGGGAAGTGGTGGTGAGGTATGAAAAATTCAAATTCTAACATACCTTTATTTTATTGTTGTAGATTAGTTATGCTAATTAAATGGACTCAAATCTATCTTAGGTACATAAGTCCCAAGGAGACGCATCCATCCACCGCTATCAATGTAGTCCAAGTAATTGCAGTGGAGGTAGTGTGCATGATTGAGAAAAACCTCCCAAGAACTATCCTCACTAGTCAATTACATCTTGTGGTGGTACACTTTATAGATGAAGTGTCGGTGTGCAGTGTTATGCATGCTCAGTAGATTCTCTTCCTTGAGTGTTTCATAAAGACCTTGAAGGATTTTGTTAGTCAAAGAGCTAGGCCAAAAGGAAGAATGTTAGAGGATTGGTTAGTGCAAGAAGAGTGTGTCCACATTTCATAGTATATCTCTCAAATGGATCCTATAATGTCACAATTATAGAGTAATGAGGATAATGAGAACATGGTGTCCCACGTACCACAAGGTAAAGGAAGAGCAAGGAGAATGGACACATCAATGTTGAAGAGGTGAATACATTTTGTATTCTTAATAGAGAAGTTATGAAGAGGTGGGTGGCAAGGTATGAAGAGCAGAGTAGAGAAGAGAATTTAGGATGCATTCGAGAGGCTACCATTCCCTCCAGAGCTTGCATCACTTCCAAAAGGTTGTACCATTGATTGGCTGTATGAAGATATGGAGGTCGAAGAACATGGAGAGATGGTGAGACAGAAGAAGAATGGGAGTACGTAAGAGAATGTGAGCCTCATGTAAGTGTGTCTCTACTTTTTCTTTTTTTATTCAAGTAGAATCTTATGATATGGTTATTTATTATCATAAATATATTTCATTTGGTGTTGGCGGTAGTATAAGGTATACAATGCCGTGTGGTCCAAAGGAATGCATTTTTACACTCAACATATAGATACAAGAGAAATACCCAAGATTGTGGAGTTATGCCAAACTTTGAGCAAGGTTGGCATGATTCAAAACATCCTAAAGGTTGGATTCATGACATTCCAAATTTTTATATTAGATGTGAAGTGGTTCAAGGATGTGGTGTGTGGAGGTGCTCAAGTAACTGTGAAAAGGCATCCAAATGGATTTATGGTAATCGATTCCAAAAAATTTTGGCAAATAGAGAGAGACACGTTTGTGCTACCTCACCATTGTGAACAAGTAAATTCTAACCTTAAGCTTTTATTATATCATCCTTATGCATGTTTAATCTACACTCGATGTGTTTAGGTTGTGTTTCACATGGATAAAAATGACAAGAAATGGTGGTATGTCATACAAGTCGCTCCTCATTCAAAGAGTAGTTTTCAAGATAGGGATGTTGAAGAGCTCATGGATGAAGTGGCAGTCGAAAATGAACATGTAGAGGGTAGTTGAAGAACACGAGATACCACCAACTAATCAAGATGAAGGTGTCCCTATCCAAGATGATGAGGAAGGGAATTGAATCCAAGCATAATGATGATGATGATGATGATGATGTTGAGTCCATTATGAGTGGGATAGATCTTTTTATTGATCTTCAAATGGGACATATGGATCTTGAGATAGACCAATTAGCATGTATGGATTTTATGGAAGGTGCAACGGATGTTGGGCCAAGTTCACCCTAATTCATTATCCAATTTCTCAATTTGCCAGCGACTGTCTTGATTTAGTCCATATTTGATTGTATTACATTACATTTTGTGTGTCTTCTTTTGTGATATTTGGGATTACATTTTGTGCTTCTTCTTTTGTGATATTGGGATATTGTGAGATCTCTAGAATGCTCTTTTGGAATGTCTGGATATTTTTCCCAGTACCCAACTATACGTGCGACTATGCATGAGGCTATAGCCACGCACGACTATGAACAAGGCTATAGCTGCATATGACTATTATAGCCTTGTGCATAGCCATGCATTAGAACTACACATCTTGTGCACTTGCCTGGGTTCCCTCTCTCTACTCTCTCTCATATTCACGACGCAACTATGCTGTGTGGCTATGCTCCCCATCTCTTGTAGTGTTATCTTCCATTATAAGGAAAACATATATATATTATAATTTCTCCAAAACTATGCTAGGCTCAAGCCTAGAACACTCATGCTTATTTGACTCACAAGCAAGTGATGTTGGTAACTATTCTTCATTCATGGGTCACTTGTCGCAAATAAAAAGCATTTCAAAAAACATTCAGCTCATAGATGGGCCACATATCTCCTATGATCATATCGTTTGAAAGCGAAATAAGAAAAATCTTTTTTCTTAGTGCTTAGTTATAACTTCAAACATGGTTGATTCTTTGTGTGTGTGTGTGTGTGTGTGTGTGTTTTGTAATCTATGGGTTTCTTTTCTTTAGGAAGAGCGGGTTTGTGCAAGAGATCGTTAGTTGTCTCCACAAGGGATTTTCTCAAAAGGGATTAGTTTTTTTTTTGCTCTTGGAACTAGCCTTTAGAATATTAAGTTGTGGCGTTCATAACATGCAAGTAGAGGTGGTGACTCATGCCTTCAATCAAATTTAATACTAGCTTACTTTGTTTTTGGAATGGTGGCATGTATAGTCCCTCCCCTTTAAAGTATACTCCTAAAGAAAGTTCTTGGCTCAACATCAACACTCCATTGAACTTTTGCATACTAAATGATGCTATCATGCTTAAAATTGGTATGAGTTATCATCAATCTAAACTCAATCATTTAAGTATAGCAAACTTTATATCAGTCCAAAGGTGTATGTCAAGTTCAAAGGGCCAGTAAGTTAAAAACACACACACACACACACACACACACACACACATAGTCTCTATCTTTTTGAGTTGGTCTTATATCATATTTCTTCTTCCTATAATCTTTCATGGCTTTTAAATATTTTTCCTTTGCTTAATTTAAGCTTGTTATACAAAAAAAAACATGTGAGACTTCATTCGGTTTTTTCACACACAAAAAAACTATGCAATTCAAACATGTGAGACTTCATTCAGTTTTTCACACACACAAAAAAACACTTGAACGTGTGAGACTTCATGAATTCGGGTTTTTTTCACACAAAGAAAAAAACTATGCAATTCAATAAACTCCCCATAAGTGTTTTTCCACCTTACCTCATCTACAATGAGAGTTTATGAGGTTTATGAAATAAATCCTAACTTCTAGACAAGGAAATTTTTTTATTTTATGAAGCGCTAGTTTTAGACAATGTTCACGGAGAATATTTTTCTTCTCAGATCTTAAAACTGGCAATTTTAAACTTTACAAGTTTTTCTTCAATATTTACAAGTTTTTCCACTAAAATACTTAAAATTTTGTCGATCTTTAAAATTGAAATAAAAGTTACAAGTGAGGACATGAATTTTGCAAGTGCGTTGTAAGGGCTTGCAAGTTTTCTATGAACACTGGTTTTAAAGGAAAAATTTTAGACAAGGGAAAAAAATGACTTTATGAAGGGGTAGGTGGCGGCTCAACCACCTTTAAGAGGTCCAATAGCACTTTAAGGCGGGTCCTACAATAAATATATTTTTTTTGGCATACAATTTACTTTGATTTTACAACTTCTTTTGTAATCTCATATTTCCTTCCCCCCATCTCATGTTTTCAACTTGTTTAAGAGCCTATGAGTTTGCTATGATGTGTATCACAATGCTCGTTTATGCTCTAACAATGAAAATAGTTGGTTGCCCTTATCATGAAAGAAAATCATGAAGCTTAACACAAGGCCCATTTGAGTCCAAAAATTCCATGCATTTGAGTCCAAAACTAACCTAATGACTCTAAACTTTTACTAAGAGCCAATATAAAGAAGGGGCAAACAATGTTCAATAAAAACCTTACAAGAGTTGGTGTCTCTTTCAAATCTACTCAAGTAAGTAAAGCTTCCAATACTAGTATTACGAAAAAGGTGAACCAAACGAATTATGATATATCATTAGATGTTGGTTGGTAAAGCCAGGCATTTTTTATAAAGGGCAAAGGTAAAATTACCTTACTATCTTCGTCTTAGAGTTAGTAATTTAGGAAATATTGCTCCAATTCATGTTTGATGCGGCTTGCTGCAAGTTAATTTGTTCCTGCCGTGACAAATCTAGTTTCTAATTGTTTACACAACGCAATAAGCCAACAAAAATACTTCAAAACTCACAAGCAAACCAATTAATTAAGAAGTCACAAGTGTGAAACATCAAGGCCCTCTTCAAAAAAAAAAAAACAATTGAGGAAGAAGTCAGGAGCGTGCTTAGGAGGTGCACATAGATTAAGGTGCAAACTTTAGTACAATAACGCTAGAAACTCATCTACAACTGGTTTACAAACGTGCCATTTTTGGCTTGGGATCATGGCAAATGTACAAGTTGATGTGAAATGTAGGGGGGCTCTTATATGTTTTTCAGAAAACCAGACCCGAGTGTAGTAGTGAAATAAATCACAAAGCAACTACTATTAACTCATCTCTAACTAGAATTAAAGAGTACCCTCCCTCCCCTAGAGCTTGTGGTGGTGGCCAGAACTCTCTCAAAGACCTCTGCATCACACACTATTCTCAAAACCCCTGTATGAGAGTAGCCATACTCTTGAGCTGAGAGCTCTAACAGCTCTAAAAAGACGGGGTTATTGAGGTGCTTGGCTTTGATAAGGTACCGCTTTCCTTCATCTCCAACACAGAGAGGGAGATAACCTCGAGGTACTCTAGTTGTGGTTGAAGAAGGCCTAGGGGAGGAGCTCTTAATGCGATCTTCAAGGTGATCTAATGTTTGAAGCTTTTTGAAATCGGGGGTAGGGGTGGAAAGCTTGTGACGGTGGGAGATTTTCTGGAAGAGGTTGGATAGTTGCATGGTGCTAATGAGGATGGAATGAAGGGTGCAATTGCATGGGAAGAGGGTATAATGAAGCAATGGGAGGGAGCAGCGATGGAAGAAGAAGCAGGTCGAGCACGGAAAGGCGTGCGGAGATGGTGATCAGGGAGGAGAAGGAGATGGTTGGGGGTTGCTAAATAGGAGTGAATTTGGATGGTAGGAGGACGGTATAATGCGAGGGAACAGTAAGGGCAGCTGCGACAGGAGCCTTGAGGGGGATGAGCAGAGGAGAAGGGCGCAGGAAGAAGCTGGCGGAGAAGGAGACGAAGGAGGCGAGCTTGGTGCGTGCGCGATGCCCATGATCTTGGTGTCTGGTGGTAGGTGAGGGGGACTTTAGTATTTACCAGCTCAACCCTGCACTGTCCACTATTTTTCATTTGTCTTTTTCTAGCGTCCAGCCTGCCCTAACGCCCACAATTTCGGTCGGCGTTTGGCAAAAAGCGTACGCACGAGTACACTCCCGTGCACAGTACGGCGTGTCCTTCGGGAAAAAAATAATCGAGAGTCGTAACCTCTTTTTCTTCACAAAGAATTGTTTTTTTTGTATAATTTGGGAATTCTTGGACTCGGGTGTCGGAACCTAATATACATGGTATGAACTATGGTGTCTTGTGGTACCTGCCCGGCTCCTGAATTCAATATCAAATTAATTACTGGCCAATTTTGAGCACCTCTTAATACGAGAAATGTAGTAAAAGCAAATTTATATTAGTGCACCACATATAAACGTGCATAGCCGGCAGGAGACCAACAAGAAAAAGCACCACTTGGCACTGTCGCTTAGACTGTTAGACAACAATAGTGACATCTCGAAAAAAGTGTGTCTGGGTATGGTTGGCACTCGGTGTGTGTGCGCGCACTATGTGTATGTGTGTGAGAGACACGCCTGAAACTTGAAGGTTGCAATGGGCATCAAAGCCATTTTAGCCTTCAGGTCAAGGCTGCCACACTAAATAAAGGCCTTAAAAGTAAAATTTCCTTAATCGTAGGCTTCAAATGAAGGCCAAGATAACACCTAGGCCTTCAATTTTGAAGTCTAGGGTAGGGTTGCAAATTTCAGGTGAGAGAGAGATTTTACCACCAAAGAAAAAAAAGTGTGAGCGAGAGAGAGAGGGAGAGAGAAAATACTAAATTGGGGTTTTCAAAAAAATTCCATATGAAACTTAAGATTGACAAAAGTCAAAAGTTGAAAAATATCATAGCTTTTTCCACACTTCCAACGAAAGTGCAAATATACTTTATAGATTTTCATTGTAAGGATTGAAAATCAAGATTTGGGAAATTGGAACTACTCACCTTTTTCTTTTAGTCACTTCAACCTCGTGTATAATTTGAATATATGGTCACTCCTTTATTTTGCATAGTGAAATCTTAGGTTGATAACACTAACTGAAGTGGATGCAAAGTCACAGTTGGTGGTTGGGCCTACAAGTAGCATGCGCAAATCAAATGTAAAGTTTAAATCACCTTAAACTATTCATATTCAAGATATGAACTACCACTAGCTATAATGAAAGGAGGCTACAGTTACTTATAGTTTGCTCAATCTTAATATGAGTGTGACATTCACTTTCTCAATTCTACTTTTCCATTTTCCAAAGAACCACTCAACAAAAAAACCACCTTGAGATATCAATAGTATACCTTCAAAGTATGTTTTAAATAGATTATTTTGTTGGGACACATGAAAAACACCCAATCTAAAATCAACATCACCGTTTAGTTAAAATCAAGATCACCATTGTAACATTTCTTAAAACTACACATCATAGGATATTACATTTGATGCATTTGAGGTGGATCTATCCTTACACATGTACACTTTACACGTGTACACATGACAATCTATTCTTCTTTTCATCCTTACATGCATGCATTTGAGGTAGATCTATCCTTACACGTGTACACACCATCTATTCTTCTTTTCATTGCTTTACACATTCATCTTTAGTTTTAAGTGGTAGCATTCATATTTTAACATGTGATCTTGTAGCACTTTTTCTCAATCATCTACTCGCTACACATAAACGCCTTCAAAATGCCAACCCTATAAAGGTGTCTACCTACGTGTTTTAAAATGCAAAGATGTTGCATAAAGAAATAGCTAAAGATGATTGAGATAGCTTCTCAAAATATTGTGAAAAGTGAAAAGATTTACTTTATGCTTTCAAGGTATCTAAACCAATTTCCACAAACCAAAAGTATCATGAGTAAGGGATGTGAGTTAAACCACTATCAGAAGATGGTGGGGGTCTAATGACACCCCCTATATTTATGGGCATTATAAAGTGACACAAATACTATTGTTACAAGTGTCTCTATAAATACGATGCATAATGACTCTTATAACATGCATTCTGATTCTTCCCTTCCCAAATCACATGCTTAATTTGCCCAGACTTTCTAGATAAAGGATTTTTGACATGATGATATCTCAAATATTGTATTATACTGCTCATGTTAGCCTCATACATCTTTTCCTTACCTTTGTTTTCACTCTTAATAGGGATTATGATTTACTAATCTCTCTTCTTTTTGTGTTTCATATTTCCATAGAAAGTGAGTTTTCAAGAGCATAAACAAGTATTAAGCACACAAGCAAATCAAGTAAAGTAAACCCTAAACTCTAGTGTTGCTAAAAAGAAGAACAAACCCAACTTTCTCTAGTTATTGTAGATGAAAGAGGTAGAGTTTGTGAGCTTTCTCCTCTCTTCTCTCCTAGGCGTGAGCCTCTTGCATGATTTTCAAAATCCATGCAACCTTCATGAGTTGAGTAGGCACCTCCATTCCTTGGAGTTTATGCCTCCCTTGATGCTTGTGTTCTTGGTTGCTTGGCCCAATTACCACCACGTTTTCGTCTCTCTTTTCGATGCATTTTTCCACTAAAAAGTCCCTGGTTTCCTTTCCTTCCAACCATAATGTCCATGCCTCCCTTCACTAGTTAGTTTCCACTTGGACCTAGCTATAATTGCAAAGTCGAGTGCTAAAAGTGGAAAGATAATTATTGTGTTGTCAGACATTTTATACTCGGATCTCATCGATAATTCATCACCGTTGGGGAGTGGCTTATCATTCTTCTTAATTTCATATATTTAATAAGATCAATTTTTTTATTAAAGTACATGTAAATATACATGTTTCTTTTATAAAAGTTTGTTAATATAAATGATAAAATATACTTACACAACAAAAGTTTTAAAAAAAGATATAAACGCAAGATCATACTGACTGTGTGTATACATAAAAATGATGATAAAGACTCAATATCCATCCATTAGCTGAGTGACCAAATATAGTTTTCATTACTTAATTCTTGAAGAAATACATTTCGGATTGGGGCAAAAAAGAGTAATGCCTTATCATTAGGCCAAAAGAATAAAGATAGCAAAATGAAAATCTATGGAGTTGGGCTGTTTCGAGGTCTCATCTCATGAATGTGATGTTTCTCACTATTATCTTCACCAAAAACACAGGCATAGTCTCACACATTCTGATTATTATCATCCCTTGTAGCTTCACCCTCCTCTGCTCTTACATTTTTATTGCTTTCTGGTTGCACATGGGCACTGTTTGCAGTAACATAGTTCGTAGTAACATGATCCTAAAACACAACAAAACTAAAATAAGTGAAACTCGGTTTTGAAAAAACAGAGGTTATGGTTTTAGGAATGTACTTACTTGCCATGCATGCCAAGCATGGCCTCCAAAAATAACAATCCATCCTTTGTCTTTTACACCCTTTCAAAGAGATCATCTTCCAAACCCCATTATAATGCAAAATCATATTCATCTTGCATAGGGGGTGATCCACTACTTCAAGTTACATGCATACAAACAAATGAACATTGATTTCATGTTATTATAAGGTAACCTTTTTTTCTTAAAAGATAAGATACAATTCGAGGTAATATACTTACAAAGACTACTGGGATATCTACTCCTTCTTCATGCATAACATCATGCAGGTGCTGAAAGTTGTTTGCTGTCATCTATCCAAGCATAAATATAAATACTTAAAACTCCTATGCATACTCTATGCATAATTGATAATTCATCCTAGATCGTGGTACCATAGCATTGCAAGTTGTTTACCATCTACCCATGCATAATCATAAATACTTAAAACTTCTATAAGCTAGTCTATGTTCCTCTCCCTTACACCCCTACACTGCATGAGGTAAAATCCTCCCCCCTAGAGCGGCCAGCTAGGGGAGTAGAGAAGTCCCCCACCTCGCACCTTTTTTTATCATCACTTCCTCGATGGAGCTGAGTCTATACTTAGCCAGCATAGTTTTTTTTTTCTTGGTAACTAAGAGCTGGGATCTCTTTTTTGAAAAAAAAACATTACTGTAAAGCTCCTAGTATGCATGCATATAGACTGCTCTATGTATGCTCCTAATATGCATGCATATAGAGCATACATAGAGCATGCATAGCTCCAATATGCATACACCCCGAGGATGTATCATTAATAGAAAGGGTTAAAGTTTTAGAGCGCCTTATCCCAAGAGAAAGGGTACGGTGTTGGGCCAAATCAAACAAGATCTACAATCATAGAGTAGAGGCAATGCATAGGCATAGGAGCCTCTTTTGCATTCTCTAAGCATGCATTTTATTGGAGTAGAGGCCGTATGCATGCTATAGTAGCACCAAAAAGTCAAATTCGGGACATTGCTAGTATGTTGCTAGGTCTAGTTATTGTGAATAGATATTATGTAGATACTTGTATTCTTGTTCCATTTTTTTCAAATATTAAAAAATTTGAAAGTTTGTAACTGAATAGTCGTGCATGCCTCCTTTAGGCCTCCATGTTTCCCTCTCTATTTCAAGATTCTTGCTGTGCCTTTTTACCCCTCTCCCTCCCACTTTCTCTCTCTATTGCAAAATCTCCTATTGCATATATCCTAGAACTCATGAGCAGGTAGTACCTCAATGTGCAGGAGGTCACACTAAATCCTCATTGGAAGTAGCTAATATGAAGCTCTATGATGGGTCTCTTCTTCTGTGGTGGGTCTCTTGCACCATCCATAAGCACTAGGCTCTCGTTGTTGCAGAAGTAGCTCGTAGGTAAAGTGTCAACAACAACATGACGTCACTATGCTCGTAAGGATACAAAGGTGTCTTGATGAGTCTCTTCCTCCATACAAAGGTGTCTTGATGAGTCTCTTCCTCCATAAGTAGCTCGTAGGTAAAGTGTCAACAACAACATGACGTCACTATGCTCGTAAGGATACAAAGGTGTCTTGATGAGTCTCTTCCTCCATAATGCACATTAGAATTAGAAGCTTCAAGGAGATTCACCAACATGCTTTCTTTCGTTTGTGTGTCCACATGCAACAATTGGTCACAAGTCTCAAAGCAACTCACAAGGGAGTCGGTCAATAAAGGTCACAGGCAAGCTCGCATCTCTGAAGGAGATTTCGAGAGACCTTGGCAGATGGAGGACCGTATTATTAATGTATTTGAAATGGAGCTCTACCAGAATGTTTCCCACATGGATCTTATGTGGTTTGCTCCTACATTTCAATTTAATGTATTTTATGTCAACAACTTTGGGCAAAGTGAAGAAGATATGGCTTTTCCACAAAATGAGTTGAATCTATGCAAGTGCACAGTTTTAACATTGGAAAATTGTACCAAAAGAATAGGAGAACCAAAAGAATAATGACATTTTATTAGATGTATTGGTTGGCAAAGCCATATGTATTTATAAAGAGCAACACAAGTAAATATTTCTTCCTCGACATCTTATTTAGGCAAAAATCACCTTATTATCTTCTTCCTAGTGTTAGTAATTATTGCTCTAGTTCGTATTAGATGCAATTTAGTTTGCTGCAAGTCTACCATGACCAATCTAGATTCTAAATGTTTCCACAAGAAAACAATTGTTATGTGAAAGCCAAAAATAGAAAAACGAAGAGCAATATATTGAATTGACAAATTACTAATTTTAAATGTATTAATTATTTCAGGAGTGTTTCCTATGTTCAATGTGGATTTTGATTTTGTCTTCATTAATTTTTTATTTTATCTTCATTATTTTTTTCCTCGTTTTTTAAGGACTGGCTTTAGACCTAGGATCCTCCAGTAGTTACCATTTGACCATGATCCTCGTAGTTACCATTTTTCTCCAGTAGGCAAGGTTTATATCTGTCCCTAAGCAATGATCCTCCAGTAGTTACCATTTTTCACTGCCTGTAGGCAAGTTTTATATCTGCCCCTAAGTGATGCGGCCGAAAAAGCACCATGTAAGGTTTTGAACTAGGACCACGATCCATTCATTATTAAGGTTGTGCAAGCACTTCAAAAAGAGGTTTTCTCACCCAAAAAAAAATAAATCCAATTCAAAGGAAGAAGGCGCACAAGAGGTGCAGATTAAGGTGGAAACTGCATTACAGTAATGTTGCAAAAAAACTTTGGAGCGAACTAGAAACTCACCTACAACTCCATTTTTGGAGCTCGGGATCATTTTTGGCAGCTTGGGATCATGGCATGTTTTTCCAAAAACCTAGTAGCGAAATATACTAATTAGCCCTTAAAGTCAAGTATATCTACTCATCTCTTAGAATTAAAGAGTACCCTGCCTCCCCTAGAGCTTGTGGTGGAGGCAAGAACTCTCTCAAAGACCTCTGCATCACACACTATTCTCAAAACTCCTGTATGAGAATAACCATACTCTTGAGCTGAGAGCTCTAAAAGCTCTACAAAGAGGGGGTTATTGAGGTGCTTGGCTTTGATAAGATATCGCTTTGCTTCATCTCCAACACAAACAGGGAGGTAACCTCGAGGTACTCTAGTTGTGGTCGAAGGCGGCCTTGTGCAGGAGCCCTTATTAATCTGATCTTCAAGAGGCGGGTCGAATTGGTCTGCTTTTTTGAATTTTCTGAAATCAGGGGCAGGGGTGGAAAGCTTGTGAGGGTGGGAGATCTTGTGAAGGAGGCTGGATAGTAGCATGGTGCTAATTAGGATGAAATGATAGGTTTAATTGCATAGGAAGAGTGTATAACTAAACAAGGAGGGGAGGGGGAGGGGTAATGAGTAGCAGGAACGCCAGTGAAGGCCTTGCATGAGTAAAGAGAAGGAGAGCTAGCTAGATGCAGGTGATGAGGGAGAAGGAGAGGAAGGAGAAGAAGGAGAAGAGCTAGCTAATGAGGAGTTAATGGTAGATAGGATTAATTCGATGGTAAGAGTGTATAAGTAAGCAAGGCGATGGAGCAGTGAAGGAAGCAACAGTGAAAGGCGCGAGTAAAGAAGAAGAGCTAGAGGAGGGTGATGAGGGAGAAGGAAAGGAAGGAGGCGAGCTTGGTGGGGATGCCCACGTTCTTTGTATCTGGTGGTAGGTGGTTGAGGGGGCTTTACCACTAGACCTGCGTGCAAAGCTGGCCAGCCTGCCCTAACGCCCACAATTTTGGTGGGAAAAAAAAAGAAAAAAAAGCGTACCCACGAGTACACTACCGTCGCCCGTGCACCGTACGGCGTGGCGCTACATGTTGCCCACAACAGTGCTCGAAAAAAACTATTTTCTCAAAAATTAAAAAACCTTCATATAGTATTCTCCTTCCCAATAAATTATTCACATCTTCTTTTTTTATAAAAAAGAATTTGCATTATTGGACTTGGGACCTATTTTTCCAGCCCAATACCAACCTAACACGTCCACTAAGGTCGACATACCCTTCAATTTCTGTGCAACGTACATGGTGTCTTGTGACTTGTCCCTTTTGCCTGGTGAATAAGCATCAAATATTGGCCCTTTTTAATAAGGGCTTGTACACATGTATGTACGCCAAACTCTATGGAGAAATCTTAGCCATGCAAATTTAGATGGACGGGGAAGCCTGTCCCACCCCACCTATATGTGTGTAAAGAGCCCGAGTCTATTAAACAAAGAAATGTAGTAAAACTAGATTAAATGATGAAATGCAGTAAAACTAAACAAAGAAATCTAGTAAAACTAGATTAAATGATGAAATGCAATAAAACTAAACAAAGAAATGTAGTAAAACTAGATAAAATGATGAAATGCAGTAAAACTAGACTTTACAGATAGGTCTAAATGCACCAAATTTAAAAATGCACATAGTGGGAGGGTGCATGCACACATGAGAGAGAGAGATATGTGTGTGTGTGTGTGTGTGTGTGTGTGTGTGTGAGAGAGAGAGAGAGAGAGAGTGTGTGTGTGCATGTATGTCAGTGTGTGGGTGAGAGAGAAAGAGAGCAAATACTAAATTAGGAATTTTGAAAATTTTCCTTATGAAACTTAAGACTGAAAAGCAATAATAAAGTGGAAGGACAAGAAAAAGAAAGCAAAACTCTTTTCGCTTCCAATCAAAGAGCAAATATATTATAAGTGTTTTCAAAATTCTAGTCCTTTGCAAGGATTGAAAAGTAAAAAACTTGCCTTTCACTTTCAATAAATTTAAGCTTTTGTATATGTTGAATTTATGGTCACTCCATTATCTACTTATAATTGGAATCATACGTTAATAATATAATAAAAAGTAACTAAAGTTGATACAGAGTCATAGCCGCCCATAGTTGGGTCTTCAAGTAGCATCTTCAAGTAGCATGCCCATATCAGGTAAAAAGTTGAAATCACCTTGCATCAACATTTTATATGAAATAGTTTGCCAAATCTTTTTTTTTTACATTTCCCTCAAGTGGAACTATTAAACATGATAACATTTTGGAAACACCAAATGGCACAAAAAGCACAGTGCTATATCAATATACCTCCAAAGTAAGTTTTAAACAAATTATTTTGTTGGGAGGCATTAAAAACACCCAATGTAAAATCAAGATCACCCTTGAATGGTGTCAATTTTAAAAAGTTCACACCAATATTGGTCACATTTGAGATGATAAATAAGGGCTCCATTCCCATTTTTTAGTTTGAGGTGGATCTATCCTTGCACTTGTAGACACAATCTATTCTTTGATTTTTTATCACTCTACACAATTATTTCTACCTTTAAGTGAAATCCCAACCAAGTTCCCTACCTAAGTGTTCAAAAAAATATTTTTTAATATTTATCTTTCTATCATGGTGTTGTACAGAGAAATATATAAAGATGATTTAGAGCAGCTTCTCAAAATAATGTGGAATATGAACAGATCTATTATATGTTTTCAAGATATATGAATCAATTTCAAATACCTTGAGTAAGGATTGTGAGGTAAAAACTCATTGGAGAGAGAGAGAGAGAGAGAAAGAGGGATTATATTGTCATCTAGGAGACCGATAGTATATTGAATAGACCCATAAACTTGTTCACATACACAACAACACATGGGGAGCATAGTCACGTTTAGAACCACGCGACAATAAAAGAAACTAGGTGTGGCTATGCATGCAGCTAGGTACACATGGCTGTAGCCACATAGTAGTTGCGCCTATAGTTATGTGTACAATCACACAGTAGTCGTGCCTATAGCCACGTGCATAGGCACACCTATACTTGCATGCATAGCTATGCCTATAGTCTGCAACAAAAAAAACAGGAAAAGAATAGGAGAGATGTGTCCCCACATCTCTCCCATTCTGTCCTCATTTTTTCTGTCCTCGTTTTTTCTATCCTCATTTTTTCTGTCCTCGTTTTTTTTTTGGTCCTCTTATGCATAAGGCTATGCCGGAATTATGTAAGCTCTTATGCATGCATAGAGCTTAAGGCTATTCATAGAGACTCTATGCATGCATTATCCAAGCCCTAATGCATAAGGCTTTGCTTTGACCAAGCTCTTATGCATAAGAGATTTCCATGCATAAGAGCTCTATGCACGCA
Organism: Cibotium barometz; assembly: GCF_041138505.1. Lineage (NCBI taxonomy): Eukaryota > Viridiplantae > Streptophyta > Polypodiopsida > Cyatheales > Cibotiaceae > Cibotium > Cibotium barometz. The sequence goes on along the minus strand of NC_141105.1, from coordinate 19,363,663 downwards.
TAAGAGCTTGCATAAGGAAAAGTCTCATGCATATGCATGCATCATATTAGGCTTATTTTGGACTCAATTTTGGGCCTTTCTTCTCTAGAGAGAGAAAGGGTTTGGACTAATAGAAAGAAAGCCACCATAACTGAACTTTTGCTATTTAGATATATTTCATATGTTCTTAATAAGGATTTATTATTAATAAAGAAATACAAATTGCCTAATAAAATACTTAGACCATACTATATGTTGTCAATGTAATGCTCCTTGCATCAATAGCTTGAGGACTTGTAAGACTAGAACTTTAATTCTCCACCCAAGCATATCCCAAATGGACCCTAAACACATGAACACCATATTAGAGAATTTGGGAATCTCCCAATTCTCATTTTTGAATACTAAAAAAGGGGGACATGGATAACATGTTTGTAAGTTTCTCAAAGCCATAGGCCTAGGTGATGCATGACCTTCCGACTTCAGCCCCTTGACCTTTCAATGGCTAGGCATGGTCCTTTCACTATCCAATGCCTCCTCAACTCCCCCTAGAAGGGGGCGCCTACTTTTGTGGCCTTTGGGCTTCCCTTATGCACCATCTACATCCCTTTTACATTGACCTTAATGCCTATTAACCATTGCTTTAGGTATTTCCAATTTTAAATCCCCTGAGCCTTATTTATATGCAAACCTTTTACATATAGATAATCTTTTCTAGTCTTACCTTATAGTGTTTCCTATCAGTCTTACCTTATAGTGTTTCCTATCAGTCTTACCTGATAGTGTTTCCTATCAGTCTCATAACAGTCAGTTTCTAAATTTGTATGAAAGTTATGGTTACTGTGAACTCATTTACTTTCGCACGTTTTGGAGATTATCTTCTTCCCTCTCCTTTTTTCATATCAAGTTAGCTCTCCCCTTGCATTCGCTTATCCCTTCTCTTTTTCCATGGCAACCACACGACCTAGGCATCTGAGCTATTACAATATACAACAGTTTTGATGTGGATAATCAAAGGTAGATTTCTACCACCATCTCTATTGTTGGGTTTGTTGCAGATGAGGAAGATAAAAAGGATAACAAATGAGTTCTTCAGCACATACAAAGCCAGAGTTAAAGATTTCAAGTTCTCTAACAAATAAAAGCATCAAAGAAGTCCTTGTACAACATGGTTACATGCACCCATAGTTACATTTGCAACGTTTCCCTAATGGCATCCCGCTCTATAGACCAAACTCTAAGTGGGTGTTTTTTGAAATGATTTTATGTTATGTCTATGTAATGAGTTTCTTTTATGTATTATCAATTGTCTTGTATTTGTCTGTACAGATGTATGTCCTTCAAACCTGGTAGATTGGCAAGTAATAGATAGTATAGAGGGAATCGTCAATGCGTTCCATGCTTTCGATTGGTGAGCAGCAATACAAAGGAAGATCAAGCACGTGTTTGGCAGAGAGAGGAGTTTTGTTTTATGACATGTTTTATATGGCACCTCACAGTGCTATAGATTATGGCTTTCTAAAAGAATCACCTCTTCCTTCATTTGATAGTCCAAAATGGCCGATACCAACTGCAAAAACAAGTGAGTTCTCTAGGTTAAAGATATATAAAGACGTGCAAAGATTTATGCGACAAAATGTGGCAAGTCGCTAGGTGATAGGCAGCCAATAGGGCCCAAGGCCCTGCCCAACCGCTAAGTGTGGGGTAGTCTCGCACTATTTGTGCATGGTTTCCCAACAGCCTAGAGGATAGCCCCTTGTTCATGCGTAGGGCGCTCGACATGTTCTATCCAGTGTGAAAAGATGGAAAAAAGGTACATTAAATGCCCTTTAACCTATTCATGAGAAATATTCAGCATTTAAAAAGCCCAGCCATGAATTCAGTCCATTATCTCATTATTCACAAGGGATTGACGCTTCCAAGGGCCAGGACAGCCAAGGGGCCAGGATTGGTCCCATGTGAACCCATTCTAGGACGAGTCAGCCAGGGTTCCACTCCATGCATCCGAGGTCATGTGTGGATTGTCATGCACATGAAGTAGTACCATTCCGTACTATGAGTCTCCCTCTGGAATGATGTCAGATGATATGTGTATCTGGTTTGCAACTTGATGCCAGACTTCTGTAGTGCATGTAGGTTTGCATGTAGAAAAGGTGCCAGCCCATAGGGCTACACCACAACAAAGCCTAAGGCTTTTGCATTGGGCATGGGGTAGCTTAGTGCCACCCCAAGGGTCTAGGACGGCCCCAAGCTATGCCCACCATCCCTTTCATGGGCTGGGCAACCTATCGGCCAGCCCTAGGGGTCCTAGCCAGGCAACCGACAGGGCTGAAGGCCCTGCCCAGCTAGTTGGCTAAGTGTAGGGCAATCTCGCACTGTTTGTGCATGGCTCCGAGTAGCCTACACACCCCCTTGTTCATCGACAAGGCTGGACAAGTTTTGTCCAGTGTGAAAAGATGGCAAAAAGGTGCATTAAATGCCCTTTAACCTGGTCATGTGAGGAATATTCAGCATTTAAAAAGCTCAGGCATGAATTCAGTCCATTATCTCATTATTCACAAGGGATTGACGCTTCCAAGGGCCAAGAGAGCCAAGGGGCTAGGATTGGTCCCATGTGAGTCGCGAGTTAGCCAGGGTTCCATTCTATGCGTTTGAGGTCAGGTGTGCATTGTCCTACACATGAAGCAATGCCAGTCTGTACTGTGAGTCTCCCTCTGGAATGATGTCAGATGATCCATGTATGTGGTTTGCAACTGGATGCTAGACTTCTGTAGTGCATGTAGAAAAGGGGCTTACCCATAGGGCTACCCCACAATAGAGCCTAAGGCTCCTGCAGTGGGCATGGGGTAGCTTAGAGTCACTCCAAGGGGTTAGGAAGTCCCCAAGCTATGCCCACGAGCCCTTGCATGGGCTGGACTGGGCATGCTTTCGGCTAGCTCTAGGGACCCTAGCTAGGCAGCCAAGATGGCCCAAGGCCCTACCCAACTAGTTGGCTGAGTGTGGGTCAGTCCTGCACTGTTTGTGCATGCCCAGTAGCCTGGACACCCTCTCTGTCTCTCTCTATTTTTCTACACATCTACTTCAGCTGTGTGCATTGTTATCGTCTCGTGAAAGATTGCTCAATTCTGAGCATTGAAATTACCGATTTGACCATGAAGCTTCCACATGTTACACAGGGTGTACATGACATTTGCTTATGGAAGCAGTTATGTGTCAAAATCATGAGTAGCACACAGCTTGGAGTAAGGATTTATGGATTCTTAGAATCTATCCTCAGAATATGGAGTTGGCTTTATGTGCCCATGTTCAGCACTTGAAGTGTTGTTCTATTATTGTTTTGGGTTCCCTACTTGGGACAATTAACACATATGTTTATCGGCTCAGTATTTTAAACAAGGTTGCATATTTACAAAGGCTCCTGGGTGGCCCTTGTGTACCTCTTCTTTGTGTCCTGAACAATTGACCAAATATAAGAATTATAGAAATTTTTAAGCAAATGATAGCTCGAAAGAGAAGTTATAGAAATTATACATACTTATCTGGCTACATGGTGCCACGTCCTATTCCTGATCCTGATCCTCTAGCACCATGTCTAGCTCTGAATCCTGATCCTCCATGACTAGCTCCAGCTCTTGACCTTAACCCTCCGTCTAAACCTGCTACTCTGGATCCTCCTCCTCCTCCAACATATCTAGAGGTGACCTCACCAAGGACTACGGGCCCCGCAAGGAGCAAGAGAGTTGAGTGAGGGTAGCCTCTAGCTCGTCAACGCTCAACACAGAATACTCTCCCATGTCCTCCTCTATCTCCTCTCTACTCAAACCAAGACTTTGCAATACTCTCTTGATGGCTATCAAGAGACTTGATTTCCCAGAGTTTGCCATGGATGTCTATACACATGCCAAAAGAGATCATATATAAACCTATAAGCATACACTCACAATCCACTAGTACATATACCTCTTGATGGCCATCCACCAATTATTGTTGCGCCGGAGGGTCATGTTCTCCTCCCAGAGCTTTGTGACCATTTCTTCTAGTTAGAGTGCTTAGGCTGCTGCCTCTCTTATCCCGATTGGATTCTCTCCCTTGAAATAGCAAACTAGGTACTCCGCATATCTTTTGGCCATTGGGAGGTTGATTGTGGTTGGGGTGGCTTGGAGGGAACCACCGAGCTGGACACTACCACTATGATTGGGTCTGAGCTATTTGACCCTCTTGATGAGGTTCCACCTTCTTCATGGCCGGAAACTCCATCAACACCGTCTTCTTCTTTTCCTTGGAGGAGAGGGACACCAATAAAAGCTTCCACTTGGACTGTGAGGTCCTGGTGGTGGAGCTGGTTCTCCCCTTTTTGGAGGTCTAGCTGACCATCCTTTCCGAGCTCGCTACCTGTGTCAGGTTTGGTGCTATTTGTCTTGCTATTGTGGAAGGGCAGGTTGCACCTCTTCTTTGGTATCAAAACAAAGAGGATTGTAAGCAATTGCCCCACCTTGGTGTGGGTGTTGCTTTTCACCAGGCACCCAACTTTCTTCAGCAGCTCTGTTAAACATAGGGATGCTTAGTTGACATCCTCACCCTTTTCTACCTTTCGTATCTAGCCCATGGCTTTTGCAGATATGTGTTGGTTCTTATTCTATAGCCACAACATCTCTAGGAACATTTTGTTAGCAGGCGATTTTTGTGGTGATGTGGCGGTTTGCTAACATGTGTTCTCCATTAACTTTTTCCCTGAAGTAGCAGACCATTAGCTCATGTCCTGCTGGGGAGATCTCTATAAGGCCTTCGAGGGGAAACTTGAGCCTTCTCTGTGAACTGTGTCTGAATTCTTCTAGCCGTGTGTTTTTCGCTAGCCATGCCTGCACACCTTCAGAATCTACTGTGATGTGGATGAAGGGGTCAAAAGTCACCATGGTGTTTGTGCCTGTGAGGTGTTGAAGAGTGTCGAGTGATGTGCTAAGAGAATGGAATGCAGCAAGTGGGGTTACGAGAGTAGCTGTGATGGTTGTGAAACCTAAGGCCAAAGTAAGAAAGTATGAGTAGGGTGCAAGGTGTATAATTTCATGCAAAGAGATATAAAAGAGTGAGAAATTAATGGCATGCACCAAGAACCTAAAAATAATTTTTGTGCATTGTGTTGTGCATGATTCATGCCACTCTCAAGTTAGCATGACTAAAGAGAATAAAAATAAAAGTTTCAGAAGAATCTACCATGATGATTTCTTGAAGCTTACCCTCATTAATTTGATCGACCTCTCGGTAGTGGATGGCTAGTGCTACCTCATTAATGAAAGGATTTTTTTGCATCGATCCTTTGTATGTTTTGAGGCGGTAGCCGTTCTCATCGGCATTTGAAACCATTCCCTTATGAGTATTCTGAGTAGGAAGGTTCCATCATAGAAAGTCTTTTCTACTAACTAGAATGATCCACTCCATTGGAGCTTTAATTTCCCTGAATGCGGATCCATCCATGATTGGAATGGGATGACTGGGTCTTCTTCTTTCTTCTTCTTCAAACAGCCAAAACTTGGAATGTCGGTCCACCCACTTCTTCCTCCTCTTCTGAATCATTGTGGGTGACAAAGAAATTGGTAAATCAATTCTCATCCAGATGCATGAGCGGATCTAGACATTGGTGTAGGGATTCCTCTAGACTCAGGTTTTCTGTTATGGTGATTTGGAGACTAGGCTCCAGGAACTCCATTGGCACCACTGCTTCAGTGCCATACACTAGTTTGAATGGAGTCATCCCTGCAAAGACCTTATAGGCAGTTTGGAATGCCCATAAAGCCAAGTACTGACAAGCTTCTTGAGAATCTATTGTTGTAGGATTTTGTTTATGGTCGACTCTACTTGACCATTGGCCTGCGGGGTGGGTAATACATGGTGGATTTCTTATGGATGATCAAGTGCTAGGTGACCAATTGGCAGATATATCATTCACAAAATATTTTTCTTGATCATTGATCATCTCAATAGAACATCTAAATCGGCTAATGATCATCTCATATTGGAACTTGGCGGGTGGACTTGGTTGTATTTTCCTTAAGTGCTCTGGCTTCCACCCACTTGGTACAGTAGTCCGTGTTGGCCACCAGAATGTACTGGTTATCGATAAAGTAGGTTCAGGGCTTGAATCGACCCACAAAATTGAGTCCTAATTTTTGGAACTGCTCTAGTAGAAGGATCGGGTTGTGGGGCATTTGATATCTGTCAGTCGATTGGCGGAGCCTCTGGCACACATTACATTGCTTTGCCAGTCTTTAGGCATCTCCTAGTATCGTCGACCACCAAAGATTGGCTTGAAGTATCTTTCTCCCCGCGCCACTTCCCTTGCAAACTAGCCATTGTTGATGATCCCTTCATGGGTTTCCAAGAGGATAGCCTCATGTTCATGAGGTGGTACACACCAATGGAGAATCTAGTCACTGTCCCTCTTGTATAGCTATCTAGCTATCACTTGGAAATTCTGGCTTCAGACAACTAACCGCTTCCTCTGGTTCTGAGAAAGGTTATCCTCCATTAGATCTGTGGGGCAACAAACTACAACATTTCATCATACTAGCACAATTGCCTCTGCTCTGCAAATAGCTCCGCATCTAGTAAATCATCACAGCCACACCAATCGGAGTCCCAATTTTCAGAACGCTCCATCAGAAGGATTGGGTTATGAGGGATCTGATATTTGTCATTCAACTAGTGGAGCCTCTGGCACACATCACATTGCTTGGCCAATCTGTAGGCATCTCCTAGTAATGTCGGCCACCAAAGACCGGCTTGGAGTACCTTCCTCCCTATCACTTCCCCTGTAAACTAGCCACCGTTGATGATCCCTTCATGGGCTTCCCAGAGGATAGCCTCCTGTTCAAGAGGTGGTACACACTGACAGAGAATTTGGTCAATGCCCCTCTTGTATAGCTATTTGGCTATCACTTGGAAATTTTGGCTTCTAAGAACTAACCACTTCCTTTGGTTCCAAGAGAGGTTATCCTCCATCAGACCCATGGCCACAAACTACAACGTTTCATCGCAGCAGCAGTTCAAAGTGATCAGCACAATTTCCTCTGCTCTACAAATAGCTCCACATCTAGTAGATCATCATAGCCACACCAATCGGAGCTTCACTTGTCTCCAGTCATTTCAAGACAGGTAATCCACCAATGCTTATCCCACTAGGTAGAGCAATGCAGAGTGATCCACATGGAAAGTAAATTAATTGCTGAGCCAGTAGTGGCAAAACCTGCTGATTAAGTAAATAATCTCGAGTGCCTCCCTATGAGTGGTGGAGTAGTTTTGCTTTGCATCCGATATTCTGTGGTTGGAATAGTAGACTAGGTGAAACCACTTTTTCTCTGTTTCTAACATCAAGACACTCCCAATTGCCATGTTTGATGCCTCCACGAATGCATGGAATGGCAATTCCCAATGGGTGCCTGCTGGACAATGGGGGCTTCGGTCACCATCAGCTTGAGGCATTTGAATGCAATGTCACATTCCTCCGACCACTCCAGATTAGTGTGCTTCAGTTTTGCTATTGGTTCAGTGGCATCTTTGCATGTGCCAGTTGTTGGTTCAGTGGCATCTCTACATGTGCCAGCTGTTAGTTCAGTGGCATCTTTACATGTGCCAGCTCTGCTGGTTCAGTGCCACTACTACATGTGCTAGGTACCAGAGCATTTAGCTATGCTACCAGACTTGCCCCAAAAACCTTCTCAGCTCCTTCACACTTGTTGGAACCAGAGATTTTCAAATCACCTCTACCTTGTTTGGGTCTGCTACAATGCCTTCTTGAGATACTATGTGGCCAAGGAGCATACCGCTTTGGTCTGCAAATGCACATTTTTTTTGGGTTCAGACTTATTCTGAACCTTTGCTTTTTAAAGGCATAACTCCAAATGCGTCAGGTGTGTTGACATGACTTCTTGAATACATTGAAGTCATCGATGAACACCTGCATGAAACTTACCAAATGCTCTTTAAAAATTTCTTGAACCATTCACTCAAACATTGCTTAAGCATCCTTAAGCCCGAACATCATCATGTTGGATGCAAAGGCACTCCATTCGATGATGAATGCCATCTTCTCCCAATCCTTTGGTGCCATTTGGACCTAAATGTAGCCACTCAATCCATCCAAGAATGAATATATTTTGTGTGACCGGCTACTACATCCAACAAGGGAATCTGTGAGAGTGGCAGCAGAGGGAAGGGGTCTGAAATGGTTGCAGTATTGAGCTTCCTATAGTCCACATAGACCCTGACCTTTTGATTTTTCTTGGAGACGGCCAAGTTTCCTGATTGATTGGATATATGAATCTGGCATGTAGTAGCTTATCCAGCTCCTCCTTCACACTTTTGTGTAGTTCGGGTTCATCCAATATCCTTGTTGTCGGATTGGAACTACGTTCTCCCTCAGAATTGATCTGATGTTGATAGAATCGGGGGTCAATCCCTTTCATGTCTGTGTAGTTCCATGGAAATACATCCATAAAGGAAGTGAGCAATCCCCAAACCTCCTCTCAAAATGCATCATCCAATTTTGCATTGATAATACAGACTATCATTGGGTCTGCCTCTATGCCCACATTCATCAGATCATCTTCTTTGACCTATTTGGACTACTTTAGGTCCTTTTGGAAAGCCTTCTCTACCACAATGATTTTTTGAAGGTTTGGTACACTATCATCTTTGGCCAAAAGTCCTGGGTTATCTGGAGACTCCACTTGCCTCAGTGGATCCTATTGAATCTCGCCTGCCTCATTCTGATGATGATCTCGGGCTGGGTGGTATTTCTCCATGATGCTAACCACATCAACCTCAAACAAGATGATCAGATTGGCATTCTGTTGGAGGTATTTCTCTTCTTCATCCATATCCAATCCTTCCAGCATGTTGACTCCTTTGACTACTTTCAGTGGAGACGGGTTCTCCACTTTCTTATGATGACTGGCCATTGAAAATATGACCTTCTTCTTACCTCTCCATATGGTGATTTTATCTGTATCCCAATCTTTCTTTATCCGTGCCTATCGGAGCCATGGTTTGCCCAGTAACATTGGGTAGGAACCTTTGATGTCCTCCATATGGAGAACCACCACTGCTATTTGAAAGGTGAATCGAGACTTCCGTTATCATCCCACGGATCAATCTGAGTGGCTATACTATGCGTTGATCTGTCATTTTTATTGCACGAAAGGGGATGGATCCCAACTACTCAATCCCAGTTTTTGGCATGTTGTATCCAACACAATATTGACTCTTGATTTTCCATCCAGCAGTACCTCTGCTATGTCCATTCTAGACAACTTGACTTGGATCATCAAGATGGCTTCATTAGATTAGAGATTCCTTGGCTGCTCTTTGATCGTTTCTTGCAGTTTTTGTTCTCTTCCTCCAATTCTTCACTTGAATCTGAGACATCAGAATCTTCCTCTTCTTCCTCATCCAAAGAGTCGGAAGTGTACTTTTTCAACTTTCTTTTGCCTCTCTCTGCCCTGTGTGCTAAGTCCAGCAGCTACTCCAGAGCTAGATTTTCAAGATTTGCACCAGCAAATTTTCCTTTTTATTTGCTTACTCAATCCCTTTATGAAGTAGGAATTGAGAATCTCTTGTGCTAGGCCGATTGGTTGCATCTAGTCTTTGGAGGAGCTTCCAAAACTTTGCGGCATAATCTTCTAGTGTCAACTTCTTCTGCCTCATCCGCAGCATAGCTTATCCAACACATGCTCGAAGGTCTTGTTCTCCCAAAATATCTAGAGAAATGTATCCTTGATTGCGTCTAAGGTTGGAAAATGAGCATACTCATATTGAGCAACCTCGAGTGTTGCACTTTTTTTAAGGTTGGTATAAAAGTTGCTTTATTCATATTCTGATCAATCGGCTTGGGAACATTCACACGCCAAGCATTGTCAAAAAGAAGAATGTGTGCATCCGCATCCTCTGAGGATTTCACATAGAATTTTGGATACATCACCGTGATAGCTAGTCATGAATGCATGTTGTAGTGATTTAATCGTGGGAGGGGGTTTTAGGGGTGGGGGAGGTGGTGGGTGTTGTGTGGTGGCAGGTTTTTCCCGACATTTGGAGAGGATGGATGAGTTATAGACTCTTCAACCTTCTCCTAGTGTGATGATTTTGAGTTCAATTCAGCAAATGGAAGTGCGCGTACAGTTAAATAGTGCTGCTCACGTGCTGACATGGTCTCTCTTGGCCATGCATGGAATGAATCACTCAAAACCAAAGAAAATTACATAGATAACAAAACATGTAGAAACAACAAGACACATCGTGGTCGTCAAAGTGTTATCGGGTGACCTCTATCTGACCGATAACCTATTGAGCGTTCTTTGGTTATGCACACAGCATATACTAGCGTAGCGTCAAACAAAATACACATACAGGTGTAGAAGAAAAAGTATAAATTAAATTACAAGTGACAAATTACCATTTACAATAGATGAATCGACGCTTATATATTACCAAATGAAAAGAAAAAGAAAAGAGATTGATATACATAATAGTAGATACTTGATTGATTAAATTGGTTAATAATCAATAGCCATTGTAGACACTTGATTGATTAAATTGGTTAATAATCAATAGCCATTGTTTTGATTTCTATTACAATTTATGCTGCTAAAGGCACAGTTCAAACAAAATAAGTTCCCGTACTCTGAGCAATGACTGTGTTACATCTATGATGGCTAATAAGACGACGAGTCTATTTTACAAGTGCCGATTGGCCACAACTCATTTACAAGTGCTGATTGGCCAACGACTATGGTGTTTCAACTTGTCTGGCCATTGACTTGTTTGGTTGTCAACACTTACAAATCTAGCTTTAAATGATCTAATTCCTCCTTTGCCAAAGTGGTGAAATTTTCCTATCTTCACCCTCTCACTTGTTGCATGCTCTTGATATGGAAACCTCGTTTCTGACTTTGCTTCATCTCTAAAATATATCCATGAGGCCTTTGGTAATTCGTAGCGGCAAATAGGCTTTTTCACTTTATCAATCTTTCTTGATGTTCTCCTACATTTATTGTTGATGAAAGTTAATGAGTATATTATAACTCATCAACATCATTATATCATTTAGGTGTGAGTGCAGAGGGGAGGAAGGGAGAGAGGAAAGGGGTGGATTGGAATGGAAATACAAGGTAAGGGAGGGGATTGGGGTTGATTAGAAGGGACATAAGGATTGGGAGGGTTGAGAGGGACGGGATTTGTAGGAGAGGGGTTTGATTAAGAGGGAGGGAAGAGAAGGGGATAGTGTGGAAGTAGGGAAGGAAGGAAGAGGTGGATTAGGAGAGGATTAAGAAGGACAAAGATTTGGGGAGAAATGGAGGGTAAGTATGAAGTGGGAGGGATGAGGTGTGATAGAAGGAAGGGAGAGAGGGAGGGGAGGGAGGGGAGGGAGGGGATGGGATGGAAGGAAGGGAGAGAGGGAGGGAGGGAGGGAGGGAAGGGTGGGATGGGATGGAAGGAAGGGAGAGAGGCAGGGAAGGGTGGGATGGAAGGAAGGGAGAGAGGGATGGGGTGGGGTGGGGTGGGGTAGGGTGGGATGGAAGGAATGGAGAGAGGGAGTTAGGGAAGGGGTGCATTGGGAGGGATAGAGTGAAAGGGGTGCATTGGGAGGGATAGAGTGAAAGGGAGGAAAAGGAATGGAGAGAGGGAGTAAGGGAAGGGGTGCGTTGGGAGGGATAGAGTGAAAGGGAGGAAAAGGTTGAAGTGGGAGGGATGGGGTGTGATGGAAGAAAGGGAGAGAGGGAGGTAGGGAAGGGGTGGATTGGGAGGGATAGAGTGAAAGGGAGGAAAAGGTTGAAGTGGGAGGGATGGGGTGTGATGGAAGAAAAGGAGAGAGGGAGGTAGGGAAGGGGTGGATTGGGAGGGATAGAGTGAAAGGGAGGGAGAGATCGAGGTTGGGAGGGGGAGATTAAAGTAATTTCACTTATATAAGAGTAATATAAAGAGAAAGGGATATAAAAATTATATGTAGCCAGGGCATATTTACTTGATCGAATCTCATTTTTCTAGACTAATCCTAGATAGGCATGGCTGGTACAACCGAAACTATAAAAAACTATAACGGTTGTGCGTAAACTAGCCATACAATTGGATTCCTCATGAAAAAGTGAGCAACTTTAAGATCTTCATCCAAGGGGACGAAAATGATGTACACCTGCAACTCAGATGTCGTCTGCCCCCACAACCAACTTGCATCCCCCAGTTCCCCGCATGGTTGAAGTCTCAAATGAGGAGTCAAGAAAGGATCATAAGCATCCCTAATTGATCGAGAGGAAGGAAGAGACACAATCGTACTTTTCTGGCCCGATAGATGATCTTGTCAACCGTTGGGATCTACCGGTGCATGATGCTGGTAGCTCTCGATGCATGCTGGTACAAACAGAACATGTGGTAGCTACTGGCATGCATCAAGAGCTCCCAATGCATGGGAGTGCTACTTAAACATGCTATCAATCCATGTCGGGTGCTACTGGCATTCTTAGGTTGTATCTGCATGCATTGGGAGCTCTCAATGCATGTTGGTAGATCCTAATGTATGACAGTACAACCTAAGCATGCCGATAGCTATCAGCATGCACCACCGAAAGCTCCCAATACATGTCGGGTGCTATTGGCATGCACCAGGAGCTCTCAGTGCATGTTGGGTGCTACTGATGGCTACCTGCATGTATTCAGAGGTCCCTTGCATGCTGGTAGCTCTTAACCAATGCCGATACAACCTAAGCATGCCGGTAGTTATCGGTACATGCACTGGGAGCTCCCAATGCATGCCGACAATGCATGCCGAGTGCTACCTAAACAAGCTAGTAGTTATCGAGAGCTCTCAATTCATGTTGGTGCATTTTGGTAGCTACTGCCATGCATTAGGATCTCCCACTGTATGCCAGTAGCTCCCAATGCATGTTGGTAACTACCTAAGCATGTCTGTAGCTTTTGGCATGCGTCGAGATCTCCCAGCATTTCTGCTCACATTTCTATTACGTGGAAATACATGCTTTGTTTGCTTTCCAAATTGGCATGCTTCACATATTTTCTGCATACCTTCAACTTTAAACTTTGGTAGCCCTGTCACAATTCCTTTAGTCTGCATATACTTCATTCTCTGCACATTCACATGTCTAATCCTTTTATGCCAAATGTCTGTGTCTGCAACAATTCCTGAACCATTTGCAAACATCACAGCACTCACTTCAGGTATGTTTACATTCAATGTAAACATTCTGCCCACTCTGTTGCCTTTTGTAACCAGCCTACACTTGTTTTTAAAGTCTTCAACATAACAACCATCAGGGTTAAACCAAACCTGCAAACCCTGCTCAATCATCTGGCCAACTGAAACCAGATTCTTTGTTATGTTTGCAACATGAAGTACATCTACAAGGTACTTCACTTTGCCATCCTGCATAGACAATGGCACATCTCCAACATGGGCAATTGGATGAGCAGTGTCATCCCCTGTTTCCACAAAACCTAGTCTTTTAAGGTTTTTCATCTCCTTGAACCACTCCCCATGACTTGTCATGTGGTTCGAAGCACCTGAATCAACATACCATACATCATCTTTATGTGTTGCTTCAACATTTTCAGACATGGCATTAACGACATGCTGCATAACAAACAACCTTTCATTATCCTCATTGTTTCTGCTCGAGGATGCATAGTTGTTTTGCTATAATTTTCCATTTTGCATGTCAGCCTGCTTCTTATAACAATCTGCCTACACATGTCGAGGCTTACCACAATAAAAGCATCCACGTGTATCATTATACTACCTTTGCCAATTTCCACGACCTCTTTGATTCCCCCTGCCTCTAAATTGGCCTCTTCCACCTGTTGTTGTTATGTTGTGAATTCTGGGACTATTTTTGTTGCTACTGTTGGCCATAATTCTGATTACCTGTTCGGCCACCTCCTTGACTGCGTCCACGGCCTCCTCTACCTCGTCCTCTTCTTGAACTTGTGTAGAAGGCCTGTTGCTCTGAACTGTTTTTGTTTTGTCAAGACTGTTGGTCTTCACCCAAGCTCTTCTCTTCTATAATCAACATAGACACCAAATATGTGAAATTGGGAATGTTTTCTTGAGTCTGAATAGACGTTTTGAACGCCTTGTATTGTGGACCGAGACCACGTAGACAGACTTCCACCTTGTCAACACCAATAGATTCAAAGGATTCCACAATACCCTTTATCTTCAATGTATCTTAAAGGGCCCCTATAGACCTCAACCTTCCCCTAATGGTTCAAGCCAACAGCAATCATGTAAATGCGATATAATGTGGATCAGTAGAACTAGTTTCTAACTATGATGGAGTAGTCCCTGAGGCTATAGTAACATTCAAAGGTGAGACAATGTCTCATATCCTTATATACAGAGAATCCGGAGTCAATGTGCTATCAGAAGAAATGGCCCATAGTTGCAGCAAAGACCCTTTGCCATCAAGATGGCAGATCTTAGTGGAGAGTTATGGCTATAGACATCGTCTGAAACTGAGAAATCAGTGTGGCTGAATGTAAATTTTTGGTATCCTTTGTCATACTACAAATGAGGAAACAAATTGGAGCATATATGATGCTACTTGGCCAACCGTGGCTATGCCATGGGAAGATCCGCCCGAACTGGGAACTTGATACTGTGTCTAGAGAGATGCAAGTTGAGCCTCAATATATACGATAAAATTTTCCTCACCAATTAGCAGTGGAGTGTTGCCTCCAACATATCGTTTTAAAGGAAGGATTAGCAGTAGATCCTCGAAAAGTGATTATCATAGTCAAGCTTCAAGCTCCATGCAACATCAAAGAATTGGGCAAATCAAAGCTTCAAGCTCCATGCAACATCAAAGAATTGGGCAAATCAAATGCCACACGCGGCTTCTTCATTATGTGGCATATACACTATACATACTAAAAAAGAACAATTCTCAGTATATATGGATGATAAATGTGAGCAGGCATTCTAGCATCTCAAAATGATGTTAGCAACAACACCAATAGTGGAACCTATGAATTGGGAGAGGTTATTTCATGTGTTTATGAATGTGCATCGGATGTTGCGATTGGAAGTGAATTAATATAGCAAACCAAAGGAGGATGGAGTGTTGCCTCGAACATATAGTTTTAAAGGAAGGATAAGCAGTAGATCCTCGAAAAGTGATTATAATAGTCAAGCTTCAAGCTCCATGCAACATCAAAGAATTGGGCAAATCAAATGCCACACACAGCTTCTTCATTATGTGGCATATACACTATACATACTCAAAAGGAACAATTCTCAGTATATATGGATGATAAATGTGAGCAGGCATTCTAGCATCTCAAAATGATGTTAGCAACAACACCAATAGTGGAACCTATGAATTGGGAGAGGTTATTTCATGTTTTATGAATGTGCATCGGATGTTGTGATTGGAAGTGGATTAATATAGCAAACCAAAGGAGGATGGTTCTGCCCAATTTATTATGCCAACTAGATGTTGTTTGCTCCAAAAAAGAACACGACACCTTGTTTTGCCCAAAACCCATACCACCTTCCACCTTTTCGACCTTTCTAATACCATTTTCACTTTCCCAAATCCAATGTGGTGTATATTTGTCTCACAATTCTATGTTATGTAATCTATGTGATGATTATCTGAATGTTCATTAATGTCACAATTACATTTAACGCTAAATTCTTAAATATTGTGTTTGGTTTATTCAACCCAACACAAGAAGGGTCACTATACAAGACACTGCTGCCATACACGCGTTTGATACACGCGATAAGTTACGGGTGCGTGTATGGTCACGCATGTATATGAGTAGTATCGGGCGCGTGTATATTGGCATCTACATTCGCGTGTATACTGGTTTCATAAACACGTGTATCAGCGTGTGTATATACGCGCAATTATACATGCTTTATTACACGCGATAACAGAGAACTTTCTTAAGAAAAACTCTATTCCTTTACAAAATTAAAAACCATTTTCTTTAAACCATCTCATAGTACATTACAGTATATATCATTACACAATCCCACTACATGCATTTACAACAATGTAATATATTCAAAAATAAATCATGAGATGATAATTAAAAGACAACATATACAATAGAAATGTCATCAATTTAGAACGATACAGTGATGGATTGGTTAGGGTTCGATCTCATCTTCAATAAGATCCATCCTTGCCAAACGATCAACATCAATATCCATTTGATCAATTTGTAAGGCTACGATTAAATTTATTCCACTATCAAATTCTGTCCATTGATAATGGTACCGATGCCTTGATCATCCTCATCAACATTACCATCATCCTCAATGGTAGGGTCAGCCTCATGATCATGAGAAATGGCACGCTCATCCTCATTATCATGATTATCTCTTATTTCTTGATCATCGATCACAACATCTTCATTGGCATGTTCGACATCATCTTCATTGCGGCTTACTACATCCTCCATATGCTCCATATCAGTGAATATATTATACATCACTTTGGAACGTGGTGCAATAGGGATGACGTACCACCATTTAAAGTCATGCACCATTGGTAGATAGATAACCTACTCAAATACACATACTACAGTAATTAATTAGCATATCCAAAGTCAAGGGGTACGCGAGCTTAGATATATATGTACATGAAACACATTAGTAAAAAAATGCATACCTGCTCACACGGTTGTGGCAATACGAGCCTATCTTTCTTTGTTTGCCAAAACTTTGTAGAGTCAATAGTTACATAGCCACTTGCATGGCATTTTATCGTTGCATTAGGCCCTTTTTCCACCACGTTCATTTGCCATTTGACATCCAAAACATACACAAAGAAGCCACGAAAGTCAAGCCTAAATATGTCTTGGATTGTGCCACAATAATCATCCATTTTTCCATTGGCTCCCTCAAAGCTACTAATGACACCGCAATCTTGTGTATTTCTCTTTTCATCAAATCTTTGTGTTTGAAAATGCTTGCCTTCACACCATATAGCATTGGACATAGTGCACTGGACCAAAATAGAAGCAATATTTGTGTAAGCAATGTGAATAAATATTAAAAGCAAATCACTTACAACTAATGCAAAACATTAGTTCTATGTACCTTTAACATGCATCCTCGTGCATACTCCCATTCTTCCGCCGTGATATGTAGCCCCTCGTCGCTCTCTGCTCTCTCCATTTCCTCATTCAACCAATCAACATGGATATCATTCGGAAGTGGTACTAGATGCTTAGGGTACGCCTTACGAGAAACATGTTTCCTCCGAAAGAGAGCTCTTTCTGCTAGCCTTTTTGTCTTTGCATCCTCATATCTTGTAACCCATCTGCTCATC
Source organism: Cibotium barometz (assembly GCF_041138505.1). Classification (NCBI taxonomy): domain Eukaryota; kingdom Viridiplantae; phylum Streptophyta; class Polypodiopsida; order Cyatheales; family Cibotiaceae; genus Cibotium; species Cibotium barometz. Next base: position 19,346,339 of record NC_141105.1, on the reverse strand, counting down.
ACATCACTATTAAGGATGCAAGTGAAATTGAGATCATCAATGAATGTTCTGTCACTTTGTCCTTTTCCTTGAGGCACAATAGAGGTCATCCTCAAGTCCTCTTCATTGCTCCATAGTCGTGGCAAAGAGCTGTCCACCTGACCAAGAAATTTTGAGATATATACAAGAGACTCTTGTATCAACCAACCCTCGGCCATGCGTCCTTCAAGCCTTGCACTTTGCCTCACAAAGTCTTTTAAGGTCTTCATGAAGTGCTCTAGGAAGAACATCCAATGTGCATGCACAGTGCCACATAAAGCAATTTTGTCCACTAAATGCACAATGAGATGTAGTTGACTTGTGAGAATGGTTCGCGAAAAAGTCTCCTCTACCAAACAAACCACCTCCACTGCCATAACACACGCATCATCCAATGTGGCTGGATCAATTGCTTTGGAACTAACATATCTGAAAAATAAATGAATAGTACGTTATACCTCATGCACGTTCATTTTGCAAGGTATAATGAAGGGTGATCTGACATGGGTTTTACATACCTCACAAGCTCGCCCATCTTATAAATACATTTTTTCAAACTCTTGTTTGCACAATGGTCGATGCTAGTAGGTAGTATGAACTGCGCACATAAGAGCACATGTATATATGGTTTAGGGCATTACAAAATTTAATTTCAACATACAAGACTTGGAAAACACTTACTTGGAGCATCTTGTGCCAATCGTGGGACTTCAACCCATATAGTTGCTCAACGCCTCTTTTCTTAGTGGTTGTAAAGGCTCCCTTCAATGATCTCATGCATCCAGTGGGAGTACACAAAGTGGTGATGGCCTGCTTTACCTACTTCTCCTCTTTCTTTGATATAATCCATGGTGCAGGCGGAAGATGAACGTGCCCACCCTCCTCTCGTGGTGGCCAAGCTTGACGCATACGTCCTGCGACCCGCAAGTCCTCCCGTACGCTAACATTGTCTCGTTTACCAATTTCTCGTTTACCAATAACATGTTCCCAAATACCAAATTCCACGTTCTTGAAGATGTGCATGGGATCAAGAAGATGGTTGATCTTAAGATGGGTCAGAGCTCCTTGGCTTAAATCTTGATATCTTAGATTAGAGAGTGATTAGTACTTAGTTTATTTTTAGATAATTAGAATTCTTACCAGAACAACCTGGAAAGTCATGCATTGTCCACATCAACACTACTTTTAAGTCAAAGTGTCGAGAGGAGGGAGGCCTACTAATGTCCACCACCGCAACACCTCTCTATAGTTCCTCCAACTCATCAAGCAACAGCGTACTCCCTCACAGCCACAGTCACGTACACAGTCATGTACACAATCCCCTAGTCGTGACTCCACCCGCAATACAGAGGAGAGCAAACGCCGCAGTAAAAAGAGTGGGAGTGGAGGATGCGGCGGGTGCTTTGGTGGGGGAGGTAGTAGGGCACGCGGTGAGAGAGGAGATAGAGAGAGAAGAGTTAGAGGAGACAGTGAAGATGTGGAGGAGGTGAGAGAGGTGGAGGGAGTGATTTACTATGATGTGACGGATAAGGGCGGGGTAGTGATGGATGCGAGGGGGAAAGAGGTAATGGAGTACATGCATGGGGTAGTTTCAAACTTGTACAGAAATTATTTTATTAAATTTAAAGATCAAAATAGCCGATTAGTTGGGGAGGTGATAGATGCTGTACATAGTCGGTACCCCAATCCCCCACATGCGACATTCTCGGATGTATGGGGGAGGACGCGAATAAGGGAGATCTTAAGTAATAAAAGATCTTAGCTTAAGAAACTCGCGTACGATGATGGGCTAAATGTAGCTGTGGGTGGCTATCCTGCTGCTGAGAAACCTGCCAACTGCGCACAAACGCGAGTGGAAGGAGGCAAAGAAACAAGCAGAGGGTGGCATGAAGAGCAGGCAGCATGTGGAGGCACGACGGATCCAGATGGAGACCATTGGATCTTCGCATTTCGGATCTGGCGGCGTCGAGTCATGGGAGGTAGAGTTCGTAAGTATCTTGCCACTTTATTTGATTGTTTACTTAATTCATTGATTCTATGATTTTTTTAATCTTACAATTTGTGTTGATTATGTTACAGAGCGACGGGTTATGGGGAGGAAGTCCATAGCCCACGATACTGGGTATGCACGCCGGCATAGCAGACGTGACACGTGGGCCCTCTTTAGAACCGAGGGACGTATTATGGACACGCAGTTTGAGATGGCCATGAGACCATACGGTCGACACGTAATTGAAAACTATAAACGAATGATTTTGGTTTATTGAATTACATATATATATACTTATATACTATATATTACTTGAACAGGCACAAGCTGTTGTTGTTGCACCTGTGCTGATGTCCTGCCACTGATGATCCACCTACCGCCACTGCTCCTGTTGGACGTGAGCACTACTCATCGGACATGTATACCGATGTGAGCTCATCTGATCATGGAGGGAGCAGCGGGTCATAATCTGGGTCTGAGTAGTACTTAGACTTATAGTATCACATTCCATATTGAGGATGTGGTTGTATATATATTTTTGTAACTGAAGCCATGGGCTTTTTTAGACAAACCAATTTGATTTTGTATATATTTGTTTATAATTGAAGCCATGGGCTACTTCAACATATGGACTCTCTTGTATATATGTGTACACATAAAATTTTGATAGTAATATTGAATCGTGAATTGATAGTATTGCATTCATGTCTGTCTTGAATCGTGTATTGACAATGTATGCATTCATGTCGTTCTTAAATCGTGTAATGACAATGCACTAAATCTTCCTCGTGGATGGTGCAATGCACCCAAAAAAAATCCAGAGAGTGCTATTGGGTGCTGGAATGCTGGAACAACATTCAGGTACCAAATAGCACTCTCTGGATTATTTTTTTTGCTCTCTGTTCGCGTGTATAGATGCGTCAACTTTGTAAAAATTGTGTGTATATACGCGGATACTCTATGACATGCGCGTGTATAAGTGCAGCTAAAATGACAAAACGCGTGTATAAGCCCTCGTATCAGCGCGACTGATTGCATCTATACACGCACTTTTGCATGCATGTCTCTGGCCGTGAAATACACGCGCTGATACACGGGCCCGCTACTTTTTTCCACAAGTCATTTTCCACGGCTAGGAGCGCGGGTATGAGCCCGATCCCATGTAGTGGGTGTGAGTGATATCAAGCCATATGCTCTGGATGGTCTTTGTTAGTGGGGGTGGTGGTGCCCTCAATGGCCTCACCTACAAAGAGCTCACCTGCCCTCAACGAGACAAAGGGGGGAGGGGTGACACAACAAATATGGGGGGAGCTCTAGCTCATAGTGGAGATTCATTAGATGATACGAATATTACTCTTATATTGACACAACAAATATGGGGGGAGCTCTAGCTCATAGTGGAGATTCATTAGATGATACGAATATTACTCTTATATTAACTTTTTTTCTAACTCTTGTTTAATATCATATCTCTACTCTACCTTGAGTCTAACACCTCCTCCGCTCTTGAGGTAATCTTCTTGAAACCTTTTCTTGGTTATTTTTATGAATTGTACCCTCGGGTGTTGCAGTCCATGATTAATTATAATGATTATACATAGACTAAGCATAGGAGTTTTAAGTAATTGTGTTTATGCATGGGTAGATTTCTTGCAGCTCTATGGTGCCACGGTATAGGATGAATTGCCGATTATACATAGACTATGTATAGGAGTTTTAAGTATTTATGTTTATGTATGAGTTTATGGAAAAAACAACTTGGAGGTGCGATGTACACATGAAGGAGGAGTAAATATCCCATTAGTCTTTATAGGTATATTATCTCAAATTATATCTTATCTTTTAAGAAGATTACCTTATAACAACATAAAATCAATGTTCATTTGTTTGTATGCATGTAGCTTGAAGCAATGGACCACCCACTTATGTAAGATGAATATGAATTTGCAGTACAATGGGGTTTGGAAGCTCTCTTTGAAAGGGTTCAAGAAGAAGGATGGATTATTATTTCTGGATGCCATGCTTGGTAAGTAAGTACATTACTAAACTTATAACCTCTTTGTTTTTTTGAAACTTATAACCTCTTTGTTTTTTTGAAACTAAGTTTCATTTGTGTTAGTTTTGTTGTGTTTTAGGATTGTTAGTTTTGTTGTGTTTTAGGATCATGTTACTATAAACCGTACCCATGTGCAACTAGAAAGCAATGAAAATGTGAGAGTAGAGGGTGAAGTTGCAAGGGAAAATAATAACCAGAATGTGTGAAACATAACATGCCAAATGTTAACATGACCGAATGACATGTATGGATTTGTTGCAAGATGACATTGACGGAGATCCTAGATCATCTTAATGAATTTATGATCATGCTTTTTCATACATTTCGTGGTAGTCATTTCATACATTTGGTTCCTTTGGAATTTTGTTTTGTGATCTATGAAACATAACAAGAAATCTATAGTCATGCCTTAACGTATATACCCATTCAATTCATGTAGGCACATGTTTGGGCCCCACAACCTTGGTACATTATGCCTTGGGAAGATTTCCCTCCACAATTCATGTGGTCCGAGTTGGGTATGCCATCTCACACTTGCATTGCACTTGCATGTTGCTCATTTAGCGCATGACACTAAACCTACCTAAACTATCTTTTAACCATCTAGGTGCATAAGGCTCAACTAGATTATTCCAAAGTACACTCAAAGTTTCTTACTTACACGAAAAGTAGATTCTCCTTATAAAGGAAAGAGAGGCTTTACAACATAAAACTAGTAGGTACTTATGTATTCATCAACATGAAGAGGGTGGGAGTATTGATTCCAATAAGTATCAATCTTCTCATTTGCATGTGTCTTGGTATGACAACAAAGTGCTCAAATGAAAGGGTTGTATAAAAGAAACCACTTAATCATGTTCATAGTCTCATTCACTATCATCTTCTTATGGAATCCTATGTTAGTTTTTTGTAGAAGTCAATACTTCACACTCAAATTTGTTGTGTAGATGTTTTCTAACAATTCTTTATGATTTACAAAGTTTTTTAAAAATGTAATCTAGCTTCACTAGCTTTTTGAAGTTTCATTAAAAGAAGAAAAGTCAATATTTGTTAATGTTCTATATTTCTACCATTGATATTCATGAAGGATAATGCAATAACTTTATTTTGGAGTGTTTAAACTATGATGATCAACCAATTTGTTGATATGTCAACACTACATTAACCCCATAACTTGAGAAGAATAAAATATTAAAAACTTAACATTTTAGCAACTTCAAACTTCTAGATTATGAGAAAGGTATTGTTTTCTTTGGAACACAACATTCAAGAATTCAAATAAACTTTATCCTAGTTTGTCATATTGTGATATTAAATAGAGATCAATGAATGTGTAGGGGCTTCATGTTCACGCCATGTTCTTGCCATGTGGCACATGTACAAGAGAAAATATGAATACTAATAATCATTAACTAGCAAGTGAATGTGTAGGATATGCTATATATTAGTGCTAAATTATATCCCTCTAATTGCATAGGAGCCTATATTGCATAAAATTTTGAATGCTACATATAAAGTTATACCTTATGGTTTAAACAAGAAAGATGTATTGGCTCCTTTTACAAAATGAATACACACCTCCTTCATGGCTCACTAGAGATGTTAAGAATTTGTTTACAATATTGTAAGAATTTGAAGAGATGTAACTTTCTTCAATAGAAAATGTACATGTAAACTCTTAATTTAGGTCAAAACTAGCTTTAAAAAAAGTAAATCAAATATGGGTCCCAAATTCTTTTTTCCTATTAATTAATTAGTGGGAGAGTGAAAGGGGACTTGAACCTTTGTATAGGTGTAAGTTGAACCTTAGGTTAATTATTAAGTGCCAAAAGTTTATAAGTGCAAAAGTAGAAGTCCATGTGTGTTTTAAGAGAATAGAAAAAAATTAATCTTCTCACGTGTGTTCGACTTTTGAAGCACCGCCTCAAGGTTCTTTAGAGTTTTTCGATTAAGGCGGTTGGTAAGGTTATATAAGGAGAAAAAGAAACAGCCTGTCTCAAGGCCTCGGCCTCCATGAGAGAGAGAGAGAAATAGAGAACAGGCTTCCGTCTTTGATGATTTTGAAAGAAAAAATAATACATTCTAAATAATTTTGTGATAACACTGATGAGAGAGAGAACAGGATTCCGTCTTTGATGATTTTGAAAGAAAAAATAATACATTCTAAATAATTTTGTGATAACACTGATGAGAGAGAGATGACGTGTTTTTTAAGTTGCGATACGAAGAGAGAGTGATCAACACCTTAGAGAGACGTTGCGTTTTCAAAAAATAACCTTAATATTGCGATCGTTATGGTTTTAAACTTTGGAACATTCATTAATTAATCCAGCTCGATTAAGGGCACTTTCGTAAACGTTGTACATTAATCCCACACCAAGGTCCATTAAACTATGAGAGCCAAAAATGCATGGCATAGTAATCAAGCACTAATTATAGAACCTCATGTGACTAGTATATATTCCAATGTTGACTCTTGGAGACTTTGATTATTAATGGTGGACCATTGCTCGTTGTTGAATTGATCAAACTTGTACTTAGGCGATCACATACACTTCAAAAGTGAGGAATCCATGAAAAATATTGGGCTATGAAGGTGCTAAGAAACATACATAGAGACCCTAGGCAAGGCTTCAAAATTTTAAAATCTTAGTTATAAATCTAGTTAACCTATGGGCTAAACCAGTTAAGCTTGAAGGTCATCCTTGTTTTCATTGGTTTTTTTTAAATACTAGTGGGCAACCCGTGCTTCTCACGTCTTTTGAGACTCCAAATTCAAATTCTACCCAAACCTCCTTAAACCTCTTCCTCCCTTTCCCGAACCTCCAAATTCTTGCCACATGCCAGCTTTGTGAAACTCTTCCTTAAGATAATATAGAGATAGTAATCAAGCACTAGAAACTCATGTGACTAGTATATATTCCAATGTTGGCTCTTGGAGACTTTGATTATTAATGGTGGACCATTGCTCGTTGTTGAATTGATCAAACTTGTACACTTAGGTGATCACATAAACTTCAAAAGTGAGGAATCCATGAACAATGTTGGACTATGAAGGTGCTGAGAAACATACATAGAGACCCTAGGCAAGGTTTCAAAAATTTAAAATCTAAGTTATAAATCTAATTAACCTATGGGCTAAACTAGTTAAGCTTGGAGGTCATCCTTGTTTTCATTAAAAAAAATTTAAATACTAGTGGGCAACCTGTGCTTTGCATGTCTTTTGAGACTCCAAATTCAAATTCTACCCAAACCTCCTCAAACCTCTTCCTCCCTTTCCCAAACCTCCAAATTCTTGCCATGTGGCATCTTTGTGAAACTCTTCCTTAAGATAATATAGAGATAGTAATCAAGCACTTATTATAGAAACTCATGTGACTTGTATATATTCCAATGTTGACTCTTGGAGATTTTGATTATTTTAATGGTGGACCATTGCTGGTTGTTGAATTGATCAAACTTGTACTTAGGCGATCACATACACTTCAAAAGTGAGGAATCCATGAACAATATTGGACTATGAAGGTGCTGAGAAACATGCATAGAGACCTTAGGCAAGGTTTCAAAAATTTAAAATCTTAGTTATAAATCTAGTTAACCTATGGGCTAAACCAGTTAAGCTTGAAGGTCATTCTTGTTTTCATTGGGTTTTTTTTAAATACTAGTGGGCAACCTGTGCTTCGCACATCTTTTGAGACTCCAAATTCAAATTCCACCCAAACCTCTTCCTTCCTTTCTCGAATCTCCAAATTCTTGCCACGTGCCAGCTTTGTGAAACTCTTGCTTAAGATAATACAGAGATAGTAATCAAGCACTAATTATAAAAACTTAAGTGACTAGTATTATTCCAATGTTGACTCTTGGAGACTTTGATTATTAATGGTGGACCATTGCTTGTTGTTGAATTGATCAAACTTGTACTTAGGCGATCACTTACACTTCAAAAGTGAGATCCATGAACAATATTGGACTATGAAGGTGCTGAGAAACATACATAGAGACCCTAGGCAATGTTTCAAAAATTTAAAATATTAGTTATAAATCTAGTTAACCTATGGGGTAAACAAGTGAAGCTTGAAGGTCATCCTTGTTTTTATTGTTTTTTTTAAAACTAGTGGGCAATCTGTGCTTCGCATATCTTTTGAGACTCCAAATTCAAATTCTACCTAAACCTCCTCCTCCCTTTCCCAAACCTCTAAATTCCTGCCAACAAGTGGCAGCTTTGTGAAACTCTTCCTTAAGATAATAGATACTAGTGAGCAACCGGTGCTTGGCACGTCTTTTGAGACTCCAAATTCAAATTCTACCCAAACCTCCTCAAACCTCTTCCTCCCTTTCTCGAACCTCCAAATTCTTGCACGTGACAGCTTTGTGAAACTCTTCCTTAAAATAATATAATATAGAGAAGAGAAGAGATCGTTATAGGGCTGGGTGGGCCCAATGCCCGAAAAACCTGGTTTCTAGTGTACCTTTAAATCTAAAAAACTTGGCTACAATTTAACATTGCCAAGGGAAAAAAATCATTTTAGTTATAATCTCCGGGCATTTATCCAAATGTTAACAGCTAGTCTACCTTTATTCTGATTGGTTGGGAAAAAAACCTGTTTTTTTTCGAGCACTCAGTCGGTAGTGCCATGGGAATCGGGATGCTTTTTCCTCGAGGGAGGCTCGAGAGTCGACTGGCACGGTTACAACTTAGAAGGCGGGCGGCGGGGCCCATGTTCCACCCATGTGGGAATTTAAAGGCAGGATGGCGAGTCCGAGTCACGACAGGACGTGAGAGCCCGCAGCATCTCGTCACGTGAAAATGGAGGGACGTTATTGGCAGAAGGTGCCATGTGGCGGAGACCCAGTGGGGGCGACAGTCAGCGGGACTGGAGATTCAACCGTATACGGCGACCGGTCATCGTCGGGTAAATCACGAACCACACGCAACCACAGGTCACACAGGTGGTCACCGGTCACAGGCTGCTGAATCCGGGGCCTCCGCTGCTCGCACATGCCTGCACCCTGGATGAAAATGGGACGTAACGTAAACATACTACAGTCTACGGCCCAGTAGCTTCCGGCTTTACAGCACGGCACGTACCTGACCGTACCTGCACGTACCAACTCTACCCTGCCGACTTTACCATCACTCATCAGTGTCATCACACTCGTGTGGCGTGCCTCATTTCTTCCCAACTTCTCCTTGTCTCTGTGGGCCGTGGCTTAGCTCTACATCACCGCTGCCTCCTGCTTCTCCTTATAATCATCACTGCTCAACCAGCTTTCCCCACCTCTCGCAGAGTACGCCTCAGCCCTCCTCCGCCACCCCCGCAGCGCCGCCCATGGGTCGCCTCTCAAGAAAGCTGCAAACCCTCCTCGTCCCTCTCTCCTCCAGCTCCCTCCCTAGCGGCAGCTTTGCTCGCCTTCCCAAAGACCCCTCTGAATGCCCCCCTTCTCCTACCTCTGGTAGCAATTTTTCCTGTGAAGCTCCCAAGGGTCACCTCCCCATCCGCGTAGGGGACTCTGCCCACCTCTACTTTGTCAAAGCTGAGCACCTGAATCATCCCCTCATCGCAGACCTCCTCCACCGAGCTGCTGAGGAGTATGGCTACTCACGAGCTGGGATCCTTCAAGTAACGTGTGATTCAGAGACATTTGAGGACATCCTTGAGGTCCTCAACTCACGAAGGTGAGAGAGAGACAGAGAGAAATAAATTTCCTTTACGTCCCTACAGGGGGGCAATATGGTTCCCATTTTTTTGGCTGTTTTGTGTTGATCAGATTTTGGCCCGTAGTATGGTCTTTTTACTCCATTTGTGGCACGATCCGGACCTTATGTACATGTTTTCTATTGTATACTAATTGTCTGGCAGAGACCGGTCGGCCCCTGTAAAATGACCCAAGGAGCCCGTTCTGCATCTTCTGTTTGTAAATGGTGAAGTTCTTTATTGGAAATTAGAAGGGAAAAAACTTTGCCTAGACTTCCAATGTTGAGCGTTCCTTTCAACCATTTCACTATCTTCGCATTTCAATTCCTTTACCTTAAAGTGTGAGTATTATGTGTGTGTAGAGAGAGAGAGAGAGAGAGAGAGAGAGAGAGAGAGAAAAGTGTGAAGTAAAGGACGTATGTCCTTAATTTACAGACTCACGAATCTACTGAAGCAAAATCTTTTGCAAAGTCATGGCTTCTTCTCGCAAACTCCATAGTAATGGCGATCTTATTCCTGACCTTAAGATGTTATTTAACTTTTGTATGGCCCTCGCCTCGAACAACCAGTAATGTGACAATAAGCCCATAACTTGGGCCAGTAGATTCTGGAGATAAGCTTCTTTGAACATGTTGCCAGGGGAGAAAGTTAGCTCTGGTGTACCACGTTTCCTCAAGACTATCTCCACACCCTCAGTAATGCACTCGATGAGGAGATCAACGATGTGGAATTGGGGCGCGGGAAAATGGGGATTAATGACACGGAACTGCGGCGCGAGGAAATTGGGGCATCGCACCCGTCCATGTGGCATTAGGCTTGGGTATGCGAGGTTGCTGAAAAGGCCACGTGTCAATTATAAATGATTGTGGTGGGTGTGTCGGGTCCAGATACTGAGGTCCGTCATTTCGGTGGGTACACAAAATTAGGCATGCAGTACCTTAGGGCATTGTAGACATGACGGTTTTGCATGCCCCACATGTGCGAATCGAATAACCTCAATGTTGCTCCACATCACTTGCCTGCCACGTTTGTGCCCGGGTTGAGAGCCTTCTACATGAAAGCATAGGGGTATAGCTTGGATGCGATGGCGTGATACTTGCACTAGGTTTTATTATCTGCTTTGCTCGACTATGTGGGTACGAGACTTGCATAAGGGCTTACAAGGATTTATGCATCGTTTGCTTGGCTGCAAGTGTGGCATATCTATGAGCATCCTTTGCTCCCTATGCACCCAAGCTGTAAATTTGTAAGAAGAATATCTGACGTTGCTAGCAGGAGAAAACGCATGAGGGGACAATATAGTACCCCTCAAAAAGAAAGGGTGGGATCTAGGCAGCCATCTCGCAAGCAACCTCAACACGCAGGTGTGGAGACAGGTGGCAAGCCAATTGCAAGTGGTGTGGAGACAGGTGGCAAGCTAGATGGAAGTGGTGGAAAGGAGGACGGAGGAAAAATCATAAGAGTTGCAACCATGGGGGACTAGGCACCCACGGTAAGTATTTGGTGCTCCTTGACAGTGCTCGAGTTTATTTGTATGACCAAGTTTGATGCTCGTTTTCATGAGGGTGTATGTGGAGAAGTCTACCAAGGAGAAGGGTGATGATGGAAAGACAAAAGGAGCGGGGTCTACAACGATGGAGGGCACCCCCCCCCCCCCCCCGACGGTGACCTTGACAAGGGAAAGGGTCTTACATCTGCGTCAAAGGAGAAGGATCACCCTAACAAGAGAAAAGTTGTAAAGGCGGCAGTTGCGAGAGGGAGGACCCACCCCCTACGCGCGATAAGTGTTTTGTGCCCCTCGAGAGTCCTTGGGTTTACCTATATGACTAGGTTTGATGCTCGTTTTCATTTATTGGGGTGCAGGTGGGGGAGTCTACGAGACCCATGCCCTCTCTGCGCATCGACCTTTGGAGTGCTAGCAGCGGAAGTAGTAACCAGCCCTCCTCATCACTCTCCTCGTCAACCTCCTCATTGTCCTCATTGTCAGCGTCCTCGTGAGCCTCCTCATCACCCTCATCAACCTCATGCATGCATCATCTCCCTCCTCATCATCGTCCTGTCGTCTTTCTCCCCATTGTCACTTTCCCTGTACACATCCTCAATCCCCTCCTCCCCATTGTCACTTTCCTTGTACACATCCTCAATCCCCTCCTCCCCATCGTGGTGTTAGCCTCCTTAGAACTCTCCTTCACCTCAATATCTTTGTCATCATCCTCATCAACGTCGTCTTCCTGCATGAAACCTGAAGATAGTTTTGGAGCTATAAATAGGTAATTGCATGTAAACCCAAGCAATGAAAGCACTTTGAAAACATGGCAACAAGTCATACCTTAGAGCTTGCATGAACATTTTTAGTCTACATTATATGCCTTTGCACCAATAAACAAGAAGTTACGAACAAAGCACACAAGGAAAAGTGTAGATGAACAACGAGACCAACAATGTCCCCCATATAATCACACGGGCATCATACCCCTCCTATATACGCTTTCTCTCTCCTTAGACCTTTCCAAATGCCTCTTCATAAAACCATTGATGAGTTTTTCCCTAGTCATGATGTGTTGCTCCTTGGGGATTTTATCCCATGCCTTAGAATGAGGGTGTAGCAGAAAAAATAGCAGTGTTTTTATAACTAGAAGGATAGGTAGATGTCGGGCTATTTTTGTCTAGAAACACTGCTATTTTCATTGCGGACGGGTTCGCTGTTCATCAGTAGGAGCGAAAATAGTAACGAAATATCGATGTATCGCTACTATTTTTGTTGTTCAACAACGAAAGCTCTACACAGCAAAAAAAGAGTTGGGGTAGACTGGGTTCCAAGTCTGCACAGGACTCCCCATCTACTCCAGCTCTTTTTTTAATATTAAAACAAAGTCAGTTTAAGTTTATGACATAAACACAAACATAAGAAACACTAGGATTGTGGAGAATGCAATTAAGACTAAAATTTATTATATTTCACAAAGTGTTGGGTCTTTGGCTATATATACATAAAATATTTACAATGAAGAGGTATATAACTAGAATCCTCATCGGATTTCGAGTGATCATCATCATTGTCTTCCTCGTCCTCTTCACTTGCTTCTGTCCCTTCATGCTCATAATCAGGATCCTCCTATTCATCTTCCCCTTCATCCTACATACATGTCATCAAGCGTAAGGCAAGAAAGGGCATTGAAATACAATTAGACGTAGAAAAGAGAATAGTTTAGGCTCACTTACCTCATCTTCTTGAGTCCCCAAAACGGACCCATCCAAGCATATGCCTCGCATATGCTTTCACGCCCATAATTGCAGACGGGGAGCTCTACCCATAGTCGTGCTCCTCCTTTATTAGGTCACACCCAACAACCTCGCTCTATAAAAAATAATCAAGAAAATGTACAATTAGTTAAAGAAAATAATATAGTACAAAACAAAATGAAAGAGGAAAAGAAATGATTACTTAACGAAACAAGCAATAAAGGAGGATTTTTTGCCGGAGCCGAAATGTGAAGCCCCTCGCTTCCGTAGTCGGGAAGTGCTCACCCCCACTTGTTGAAACCACCTGGGTGCTTTCTCACGAAGTTGCCTGCGTGCCTCCACTCCTAGGTCAAGCAAATACTGCGAGCAAACACTCGGCTTCCCCAAGTTATTCTTTGCTGCTCTTTTGATATTTGCTCTCCTATTAGAGAGCAAAAGCTTCATTCGCCTCTTCATCCACTTCTCGGAGAAGCAAAGATCCACATGTGAAACATGGAACTCCAACTTAAGCACATCAATGACGTATTGCTTTGAAAGTTTAGCTTGTGCTTTCCACTTTTTGAAGGAGTTCATGAACTCTAGGTTTGCAAGTACATGCATGCGGTTCATGACTTGCTTTCCTCATGCATCCATCACGAGGGAACCATCCACATCCACGTTGTATGGTAGGATGCATGGATCGAATGGTAAAATGGAGGCTAGCTTATAATGTGTAGATGAAGAGCCCCCTGTTGAGGAGACACATTGGGAGAGCTAGTGCTACTTTTACGAAAGAAAAAGCTGTTGAAATTTGAGCATTGTGATGAGCTATGGTGGATCAAACACTAGAATCAATATCATTAACAAAGTGATTAGTAAATAATTAAGATATAATTAGTGGATAATTAACAAATAGATTAATTCTCATTAGGGCAATGCCTCAATTTATAGAGTTTACATCCAAGCATCAAATCCCATTGATTTCTCCATGATTCACTCCACCTCTTTTCCCTGATTCTCTCCACCTCTTCACTTTTCCTAGAATATCTCCAAGAATATCTCCACACTTCCCAAAATATCTCCACACTTCCTAAATCTTCTCATGCTACCCTTTATTCTCTCCCAGTAGATTCTTCTCACCTTTTCACAGGTTCTTTCACATTTACACTTCCTCTTTTACAGCCTCTAACCAAGGGCTTGTTCCTGCACACACCCTATTCACTTGTATATTTCAACACCTCCCCTCAAGTGAATACTCCTAGTACACCTAGACCCTATACCAAGTTTGCCTCCCCTTACTTGATAGTCTGCGACTAGTGTCTACACCTCCCCTCAAGTTATCTTAGCACACCTGGACCCTATATCAAGTTTCTCTCTTACTTGATAGCCTGCGAGACCAGTGCCTCGAGTCCCTAAACTCATAGTCCTTGACACTCTCTCTCTCTCTATGTGTCCAAGGCTTACTATAGTTGCCTGCGACCTTGACTAAAGTGCTCACACATACATCTACCACGTGGCCTACATCATCGGTGGCTCAGAGGTGGTTTTACTTTGTTGGGGCAGGTTACATTGGGTTGTGGGGTCTCTCTCTCTCTCTCTCTCAGAAAAGATGATCTGACTCCACTTCCTTTGGAGCCTCCATGAAGTTTGCCGATGTCGTTCCTTCTCCACTGGGTTTGCTGTAGCAGTCTCTTGCCATGTGACCTCGCTTTCCACAATTGTTGCAAGTGAAGATCCTTCCTCCTACTCTGCCTCTGCCTCGTCCTCGTCCTCGAGAGAATCCTCCTCGGGTGAAGAATGCTTTTTCCTCTCCTGCTGTGTTGAGTCGAGCCCTTTCTTCTCTTTGCCTCTGCTCTCTTGCTCTAGTAGAGCTGCTTCTATCTTGTGTAGCTTCAATTCACGTACATTCTTTAGTGTTGCTACAATATTTTCATATTCACCTTTGTCCACACTCTTTAGAAGTACAGCTAGTGCCTCATCATCTTCTACCTTTTTGTCAATAGCTGCCAGCTGTTGCTTAATGCTTTTATATTTGTTCAAGTGTGTGATTAAAGGTTCACTTTCCTTCATGTCCAATTTGTAGAATTGCATTAACAGATTTATCTTTGAATTTTTTGCTTGTGTGCCAAATAATTTTTTGAGTTCATCCCATGCATCTTTTGCCCATTGTATCCCTGTGATGTGATGAATGATTTCATCATTTAAACTGAGTGTAATAAGTCCCAATGCTTTTTCATTCCTACTCTTCCACTCATTTTCTCCTCTCTCTGGGCATTCATCTCTTCCCTCAACTAGTCCCCACAGATTTTTCCTCATGAGCAAATACATGGTTTTTGTCTGCCATGTATAAAACTGCTCCCCATTAAATTTGGCTATTTCCTGTGCTGTACTCATGGTGATGTGAAGGGGGTCTTACCTCTTGATCCAATTTCAAGATTCAAGGGCAGTGTCTACCCTTTTACAACTCAATCTGGTAATTAATAGATGATTACAACAAATTTATATACATAAAATCACCAAAAATTACATTAAATCAAGGGTAACCAATTTGTATGGAATGGTTGGAGTATCAAACCAACTCCGAATTGCAATCTGAAGTTATAGGGATCTGTATCAAATACCTAATGGTTAATTTGAACCCTCAATTGTATCAAAATACAGTGATTAGTATTGATTAATCACTGATTAGCAAATTAATCCACTGTTTTGTGTGCAGAAAACAGAGTATGCGGGGAGTCCAGATCTGGTACCTTAGACTTCAAATGAGCTCAAATGCTTTCAAAGGTATCAATAGCAATGAGTCTAGTAGAGGATTAAGTCAATAAACACAAGATTTGACCAAATATTGAAAGCTTAATCTCTGTTTTACCAAAGTCACCTATAGATTTGATGAAGAGCTTGGATCTCACTGTAGACTTGATGAAACTGAATTCTATCGCCACCAGCTTGTAGAGCATGCTTGAAAACACCTTGGGCTAAGAGGAATTAAAGCAATTTGATTTGATAAGCACAAGATCTGTAATTTCATCAGAAAAGACTGCGTTGGCCAAATTCGTAATTTCTCCCTCATGCGCCGGCGGTTTGCTGCGTGGATTCAACTGGCTGAAGCTCCTTTGGGTTAGCTACCTTGGGCTAGAAGGGTTTGGCCAATGATTGAGTATGCAAGGAGCTAAAGATCCTCCACCAGCTGGGGGTATAGAGGTGAGTTGAAAAAAGAGGGAAATTTTATAATTTTTTACTAATCCTAATTAGCAAAATAATTAGCAAGATAATGGGCTCACAAATTAGCATGGCTCTAATACCATGTTGAAATTTGAGCATTGTGATGAGCTATGGTGGATCAAACACTAGAATCAACATCATTAACAAAGTGATTAGTAAATAACTAAGACATAATTAGTGGATAATTAACAAATAGATTAATGTAGGCATGGATACCCAAAAACCAGCAAATTCTCATTAGGGCAATGCCTCAATTTATAGAGTTTACATCCAAGCATCAAATCCCATTGATTTCTCCATGATTCACTCCACCTCTTCACTTTTTCCAGAATATCTCCAAGAATATCTCCACACTTCCCAGAATATCTCCACACTTCCTAAATCTTCTCATGCTACCCTTTATTCTCTCCCAGTAGATTCTTCTCACCTTTTCACAGGTTCTTTCACATTTACACTTCCTCTTTTACAACCTCTAACCAAGGGCTTGCTCCCGCACACACCCTATTCACAACAAAAGCAACCTTCTCCCCCTGCTAGCACATCTACTACCCCCCCAGACTCCCTACTATGTCATCCTCATCATGGTGAAGACGGACGTGAGGGAGCAGCGTGGATCTAGTCGAGGAAGGTGGTGTAGGCTCATCAAAACCATATCGTAAGATGGGCTTGCACCACTCGGCCCCACGTCTATCAAAGGCGTGGCATTAGGACCTCAATGGAAGGCTTCTTGGGCCCTTTTATTTGGCAGTTTAAGGGAGTCAAACCTTTTCTCTTAAGAAGAAACGTTTTCTAATTAGAAGCTTCAAAATGGCTACTTTATTCGAATTTAAATTTTGGGGAAAAAATGGAATTTAAAATCTAGCAGATAAAACCATATCATGTAACATATCTATGGAAAGCTCTTGATGCGTAGATCACGGATCTGTAATCTCCGCTCAAATCGGAGCTTGTATGTAGAAGTTATGGAGGTCCAAAAATTGTAAAATTTCCCCCCTCCCTTTTTGGGGAAAAAGTGCACCCTTTGACCACTCTTACACCTCTCTTAAAAACCCAACATTTCAGTCCAATATAAGATTAAAAAATAAGACTTATAGAATTCATAAAAGATTAACTTTATGTATGTGAAAAGGTTTGATGGAACCATACTTGTGTCTGAGTAAACGAAGACCAAGCTTACTACCTATATCATCCATTTATAATAGATAGCAATTTTTTCACATCAGGGTCTTGTGAGGGGTTGATCAACATTGCCTATGTATACATGCATGAGGCAACAAAACATGATTGCTCTAACAAAAGCCATGCTTAAAGCTTAGATAGAAAATACAATATGTGATATTAGAACATTGTTAAAACCTCCTACTACAATACTGCTTTAAACAAGCAGGCTGTTGGACAGTGCTCCTTTTAGATAATAGCTTCTGAGGACTTTCCACATGCTGCCCACTCTATTAAATCCAAAGGTATTTCCTCTTTTACAAGAGAAGGATAGTGAGAAGATTGACGGCTCCCCCTCCACTATAACAACCTACTCGCACGGATAACCACTCCTAACTTGACATAAGCAACATTCTAGATGGCATATAATAATGCTCCATATCTCTATGCATAAGGCTATGCATACCCTATTGTTATATGCACATTATGTGTGCATATACTAGGAGGCTAACCCACATTAGGCTTGTGAGCATGGGAGCATGGGAAAACAAGCTCTAGTGGAGCATGGGTTAGGACTAACCTTAAGGGTTAAGGTTAGGGTCAGGCATCCAAGGGTCACACATGGAAAATGGAGAGTCAAGAGTCACTTAAGGGCCCTCATATATAATAGGGGCATGGGGCACTCATGGGAGGCTTGGGGGCTTAGGTTATGGTCTCTTGTGTAGAGGATCATATCTACTAACCTACCATTTCACACTACATGCTATTGGATTGGAATTATACCTCTTGATGGTATGGGACATCAAGGTAGAGGTATGATGTATTTCATTTATAATTCATGTGTACATCCCTTGGGGCTCAGGGGTAGTAGGGTGGACGAGTTTATGCCTCATTTATGCATGTTTATGCATAACAATTATCTAGAGAGATCTTAGGGTTTTAACAGTGGTATCAGAGCAATCTCTAGTTAATTGTTGTTATTTTTTTTAATTATAATTTTTAGTTTTTTATTTGAAGTAAATTTTAATATTTACTAAAAAAATATTATTTTGTTGATTTGTGTTGATGATTTGCACGTGCATCATCGATATGGTGATTGGAACGCCTACTACTACTATTCAATGGACGAATCGACAATGCGGAAAAATTTTGTGAGTTTAATGCTATTTTTTTCTATTTTTTGTGGTTTAAAATAAGCATTAATGGAATTTTTTATGAAAATACCACATATTTTATTGTGAATATTTTTGGTATAATGGATTTCCTAAATTTTTAGAATTTTAAGGAAATTTTTTAAGAAATTTTTTGAGCATTTTTATGGTTAAAATATATTTTTTATACATTTGCGAGTTTTTTCGCGGGTATGCGATCAAATTTCTACCGATTTTATGCTGAAATACAGTAGGGGGCAACATCTTAATGCATGGAATGCTCTCGCGTGTGCGTGGGATCCTCTTCGTCTCTCAATTCTGAATTTTCCTCGCGTGTATAAACACCTCTTTAAAAAACATATTTTTTATTAATATTAATCATAATTATGATTAATAAGATTAATTTAAAAAATTAATCAAATGTTAATCCTTCCCTCTGATTACAGAGAAGGAGGGGGTGGAGAGGAGCCATGGAAATGGTGTGAAGGAGAGGAGTGTGGAGAGGGAAGAGAGAGATCTCTCTCTTGATTTTCTGCGCACAAGCAGGGGGGGTGGGGGGGTGGGGGGGGCTAGCAGCCGTCCGCCCCCCCAAAAAAAAAATTTGGTAAGCTTTTAACTAAGCTTATTAAAGTTGTATTTTTTTAAATGAGTTTTTTATTTACAAAAAAAAGAGCTTTTGAAAATTTTTCAAAAAAGCCTGAAAATTATGAGAAAATATGGGATTTGAGAAAAAAAATCTCTAGAAATTTTTGATTTTTTTCTCTTAAAACCTTTTGGCTTTTCATCTTCCAAGAAACCTTTTGGCTTTCCGCTTTTCCATTTCCGAATTCCAAAAAAACTTTTGATCTTCTGTATTCCGGAAACTTTTGACCTTTCACATTCCGATTTTTTTTTATCTTTTCATTTTCCCAAAACTGTTGGCTTTCCGTATTCCGGAAAAATCATTGGAATTTCAAAATTTTTTGACCGTTTGTATTCTAAATGTATTCGGGGTAAATTAAAATTTTTTAAAAATTCTTAAAAATTAGTGAAAAATCAGAGAAAGGTTATTTTAAATTTTGAGAAAATGTGGGGTTGGTGTTTGGCATGTGGTGTGTCCATTACAGTGCCCGTGACCATTCAAATTTCTTTAAAAATATATTTTTTGATCCAAAAAATTAGAAAATCTATTAAAATTATAAATTTTCATTGGATTTGAGAATTATGGGGCGGAATTGGACATTTCATGAATGATGGGATTCTCAGTAGAAATTAGGAATATTCTAGAAATTATTTTTAAAAATCTTAAAAAAATAGTATTTTTAAAAAATCAATGGCATTTTGGTAAAATTATTTATTAAAAATTTTCTGAAAAAATATAGGTTTGGAATGCCATAAGATAGGTTTGGTGGAATTCAAAATTATCATATTTTGAGGTCCTATTAAATTAGAGAAAATTAGAAAATAATTATGATAATTCTTTGTCTCAAGAATTTAATATTTTCGAGGGTTATTTAATGTTGAAGTACGTTTTCTCGTACTTACATTACATAGATGCGGGTTATTCATATATTATTAATACGATTATACCTCGTATTAGTAGTTACTTTTGTTTGGATTAATTCTAAACGATGTTTTCATGATTTTTTACCATTGTTTAACCATTCTTTTTGGACATGTTCCGTACTTTTGATGGCTATAATCTGCGTTCAAAGTGTGTTTCACCTTTGACACTTTTCCACGATAATTTATTTTGCACTTATTTTCAATGTGGTTTGTGCTTAATTTCTTAAGCCTAAGACAAATTCTATCATGGGTTAGTTGATCTGTTTGTTTTGGTGGATTTTATTGGATATTTTTCAAGTTTTATATGGACTCATCAGGTTCTGCCTAGATCACTTGTGTCTAGGGGTTTTTTATTAAGTGTTACACACATGTGTTTCACTTACTTACTCTGGAGTTTTGCTTGAACGACACCACGTTCATATACTCCGGATTGATGAGTTGGCCACCAATTTTAATGCTTCTTTTGGCATGATTAATGTTTATTAGATGACCAGTATGCATTGATTTTTATTCAACTATGGTTTTCATGGATTTGAGAAGCTTCTATGTTTTTATTCATGATTTTATAAGGATCTTTTGATCTTTTGGATAATATCATGTGCTTTGAAGGTAGCATTTGCCTTCGTTTTTTGCACGTAATTTTGGACTATGTTTCTTGTACTCTTGTATATATTCCAACTCGGATACCTAGTTGCTTATGTAATACCTAAGTGAGTTATCTTTCTACCCTAAGTGTTTTGGGTAGTTATCATTAGAAAGGCGCCAATAATTCAATTTCTTTTCTAATGATGTACTCAGAAAGAGTTATTCATTGATATAGTCTCAGGAATATAGAGACAGGTTTTAGTATGTGAAAGTCTGGGATAAGAAGGCCATCTTATTCCTTTTATATAGGATTTTATTCATATTTCCTAGATGGCATGCTAGGAAGTTTCAAATTGTTAAGGTATGTATGGGTGGTATCATGGTGGTATGGGACGCTAGTGATCCCTCACATATACTATCTTATGGGATAATTTGGGCTCAAGATTGTTGCTTTGCTTACATCACTTAGCATGTTGATCTCAATATTCAAAGACAATGTCATTTTCTAAATTCACTAGAAGTTATAGTATAGGCATTCTCTAGATAAACTTCTTTTATCTATAGCCTACATGTTTTGATGAGTGTAATCTCGTCAGTATTTTCATTTGTTGAAATCTCTTTCTTTAGAGTTCAACAAGTTTATCTTGTTGTGTTCGGATTAGGGAAATTTGTATTCTTCCTTTGTTGGCATTTCTTTCTCTAGTTCCTTTCTTTAGGTGATTTATACAGTCAACCTGATGGTTTACGGATGAACATATGTGACTCATCGAGACGTTGATGACTCTCTATGTTGATATGGGTAACTCGGGACACTGAGAATTCCATGAGCAGATGTAGGGTACATCGGGTCGCCGATGGATACCTGGTTCCTGCTGTTATAATGGCATGTTTTTCTACTTTATTCCGAATGGTTTACAACAAGGAAACTACTTTGAGTATGAATTCCTCTGATGATCTGCAATCTGATGGGCAAACATAGCGTATGAATCAGATTGTAGAGGATATGTTTTATGCATATCTCTGGAAAATCATCAAATTGAAAAAAGTATCTTCCAATGATGGAATTTGTCTATAACAGTTTTAAACATACGGCTATTGGTTTTAGTCCCTTCATGCTTATGTATGGGTATCAACCCAGGGCACCTATTAATGTCGGTCTTAAGGACATCGAGCTTGATGCATCGAGGTATTTCTTGCATGATATGTAGGAAATGCTGACCGAAGCTCGGGATTCTATCAGGAGTGCTTAGGGCACGGTTCTATGCTGATAGAGGACGCTCAACTTGGTCTTTTGAACCAGGAGCGTTGGTTTATTTAAAAGTTCCTAAAGATTCTTAGACTTTGTTAATGGAAAAATGCTCGAATTTATCTCCTAGATATTGTGGTCCATTTTGATTTATACATTGGATTGGCACGGTCGCATATGAACTTAAACTATCTCCACATGTTAGAGTTCATCTAGTATTTCATATTAATAGATTGAAAGGAAAACTGGGAGGTGAGGATAACATAGTTACTATGCATAAGCTCTATGCACAGGGTATGCATAGGCACTATACCCTAATTCCTAGCACCCCAGGGTAAAAAAAACACAAAGAGAATAAGCATAAACAAAGAATGGAAAAAGAGGGCTTACTGCTTGTAGCCAAATCCATATGAGCCACCCGTGGCCTAAATCCTTGGTGGTTGTTCGCTTAAATAGACCTACAAAATATTATCATAAAAATTTATAAAATTAGTGAATAAGCCTATTACATAGGGCTTATGCATAAGCCCTATGCATAAGGCTATGCATAAACCTATTGCATAGGGCTTATACATAAGCCCTATGCATAAACCTATTGCATAGGGCTTATGCATAAACCTATTGCATAAGCCCTATGCATAAACATATTGCATAAGCCCTATGCAATAGGCTATGAATAAACCTATTTCATAAGCCCTATGCATAAGGCTATGCATAAACCTATTGCATAGGGCTCATGCATAAGCCCTATTGCATAAGGGTATGCATAAACCTATTGCATAGGGCTCATGCATAAGCCCTATTGCATAAGGGTATGCATAATCCCTATGCATAAGGCTATTGCATAGGGCTTGCATAATCCCTATGCATAAGGCTATTGCATAGGGCTTATGCATAAGGCCTATCTACCTAACCCTAATCCCCGACACCCAAGGGTGCAAAAACACAAAGACAAGGAGCATAAGCCAAAATGAAGAAAGAGGGCTTACCATAATATGAGGGGCTATGCCCAACCCCTTGTTCACTTGAATAAACCTTATAAAAAAAGAAACAAAAAAAATAAAAAAAGTTAGTCCTCATTAACACATTAGCAAGAAAGAAGAACAAGAGAAAAAAGAGGTGAGTACCCTAAATCCCACTCTTAATGTGTAATCCCTATGAAAAAATTAGTTTATGTTAAGCTTAAATCCTAGCTCTATGCATAGGCTAGGGTTAGGGCAAGGGACAGGAAAGAGAGGGGAAGGGAGAAAGGGGAAGGAAGGAAAAAAAGAGAGAGGAAGGGGAAGAAAAGCTCACATTAAGCTATGAACAAGCTTTCCATGAAAGTTTGAAACCATGCAAAGATTGAATCTTTCCATTAAAGCTTGAAGAAAGCAAGAAAGAGAGCTTACCCTCTGGAGAGGGAGTGTTGATTGATGAGAAAACCTTGAAAGAAGAGGTGTGGTGGGAGGAATAGTCGGGCTATAGCTCGGCTATAGCCGTAACCTATGCATGTGCAGGATAGGGGAAGTAGGTGGGTATTGACACCTATCGGGGGCGATTTAGGCGGGAGTCACAATTTTCAGGTCGCTACTCAGCACAACAAAATATCACTACTAAAGTAGTAAAATTTCGCCTCTGCTGGGTAGCATATTTTCGCTACTAGGCAGCTGCTATGTTTGTTGTGCAATAGCAAAACCTTGGGTAATTTTTTGTTTAAAGTTCTAGATGTTGTTGTGTGTTTTGTATGAACCCTAAATCAGTTTTGGCTAGGTTAAAGATGTTTGACAGTGATCATCAAGGGCTGGAAGTTGGGTCTGAGCATGGTTGAGAGAAAACATTCGTTGTGTGTGTGATCTATGCAAGGGCCAGTATATACGACATCATCGTATAATAATTGAGCATGTCCGGATATATGGTCTTTATGAGGCAATGGTGGCATGACCAAGTGCGGATGATGACATAGCTCACAGAACCATAGGAGAGTGCTAAGGTAACATGCCACACCATTCAATGACATCCGGTAGAGTGCGGAAGGTGGAAAGGGTTCATATGGAAAGCATGGCTGAGACTCATCAACACTATATTCGTGAGTTTGGGAATTTTCCAACTCCCATTTTTTGAATACTAAAAAGGTGGGACCTGGATAACATGCTTTTAAGTTTTTCAAAACCGTATCATGTGACCTATTGTTGGAAAGCGCTTGGAAAATAGAATCTAGTGAGCTATAGAGCGCTCAATTTAGAGTAACAGTGTTCAAGTTATGATTAATCCAAAGATTTGACCACATGTCCTAAACTTATGGGAAATTCCCATATTTCCCAATATGGTGTTCATCTTCCCTAACTAATGAATGAGGTGCCTCCACCATTGCCACATGAGGAAGAGAATCTCATCATGGACGACATGGTGAATGACTTCTTTGGACGGGAGGTCATAGATGATAGTGTGAGCAAGCTCTAATGTCACAAGAGAAGGAAACCTTGCATAGAGAGGCAAGCACCCCTTTGTATAAGAGATGTTCGTACTCCACACTGCAAGCAAACTTGGAGCTATTAAACTTGCAAACAACTTATGGATGGAGTGATGCAAGTATCACAAGTCTTTTTGGTAAGACTGCCTCATTCTATTCTCTCAAATAGAAAATGTTTCATGTTCTATATACTCTCTTTGCTAATATTTTGACATATGATTTCTTATGTTTTGTTGCAAGCTTCTTAAGAACATTCTTCCTCCTAGAAATCTATTATCGAACTCATGAGATGGGTGTCATAAAATGCTATCTATGCTAGGTATCGATCACACAATAATACACGCATGTACCAATGATTGCATGCTATTTAAAGGGGTTAATAAAGATGCAACACAATGTCTACAATGTGGGGAGAGCCGCCTATAGGGATGATTTGCAACAGGAGATAAAGTTTCCCGAAACGTTTTGAGACACTTACCTATCATTTCTCACATCCAACACATGTTTAAATGTAAGGGGATTTCAGAACTCATGACATGGCATGATACTAATAGCTCGGTTGATGGCATCATGAGGATTGTAGTTGATTCATCGGCATGGCAACATGTGGAGCATCAATGGGTGGCCAGAGTTTAAAGATGAGCCTCGTCACTTATCTCTTGGCTTGGGTATAGATTTTGTTAACCCATTTGGCTTCAAGTCCACATCATGGTCTACTTGGCCTATTGTATTGGTGAATTACAACCTCCCTCCATGGGTGGCAATCAAGAAAGGTTATATCATGCTTGCTCTCCTTGTACCAGGCAAGTATAAGGTGGAAATCATGGATGTGTACCTCGAGCCTTTGATTGAGGAGCCTGAGACACTATGGCAAGGTATCAAAGTACATGACGTTTCAAGGCCAAAAATAAGCGTGAGGTAGAGGTGAAAGGAGTTTTGCTTTAAATGACTATCCCGGATTCTCGAAGTGCTCAAGTACCTACTTGAACCTTATATGTATGAAGCTTTAGCCTTTAAACTTTAAGTTTATATCTCTTTCTCAATCATCTCAATTTTAAAATAGGTTTGAAAACCTCCGAACATCATGCATGTCCAATTTGTGGACCATCACTTGTTTCGGAAAGACTCTCTATACCTAAGAAGGTCATCATCAATTTCTTCCTCCTTCACATCCCAAGTATATGCCAAATGATGTCTCACCACTTGTGATAAGAGGTAGAGATTGGTTTGAGGCATGAAGAAGTCCACCACCAAATGGGATGTCTAGATACTCAATCTTCTTTCGACTTCCATATTGGTATGAGATGAAGATCTCTTAGATCCCATGCACATCTTCAAGAATTTGGCAACAAATATTTGGGACCATTTAATTGGTAAAAGAGATACAAAGCGTGCAAGGGATGACTTACAAAACATTGGACACCTTCAAAGTACATGGCCAATTGAAGGTTTCAATGTAAACATAGTCCTACCCAAAGACACCATGGGTATTAACCAAGAGGGAGCACAATAAGGTGAAAAGTGTGATTGCCTCTTTTCGTACACTAATGGGAGTAATGCACTCATTGAAGAGTGCCTTCACAAAGACCAAAAAGAAAGGGGAGGGACAATTACATGGCCTCAAGACACATAATTAGCACAAGATATTACAGATATATAAATATTCACTTATTCATTTTCTCTTTGTGGTACATAATTTGTAAGCTCATGTACTAACTTTCATTTTTTTCTATGCATAGTTTATTCTTCCAATTGCTATAGTTGGATGTGGAGACAAGAAGGTGAGAGAGGCCATTTACAGAATAAGAAACTTGGTGAGGTATGAATCTTCTCTTCAATTCACTAAGTTACATTTCTTATTTGGTGTTCTCATACGCTCACAAGTTATGTATTGGTAAATAGTATACATGATTACTATGTATGTAGGTACATATCCTTAAGAAAGATAGATCCTATATCCATTGAGATGGTTCATCTCAATGCTATTGAGGCAGTGTGTATGATTTAAAAACAATTCTCACTAGCTAATTGCATCTTGTGGTGTATTTGGTTGATGGAGTGTCATTGTGTGGTGTTGTTCATGTTTGATGGATGTTTTTTCTTAAAAGGTTCATGAAAACCTTAAAGGACTCTGTGAGACAAAGAGCAAGTCCATAATCAAGCATGGCAGAGGGATGGTTGATGCAAGAGTCTCTTGTGTATATCTCAAAACATCTATCTCGCATAGATCCTTCCATGCCACGATTGTGAAGCAATGAGGAGGATGATTGACTAATCACTAATGTGCCTCAGAGAAAAGGAAGGCAACAAAGACTCGATGAAGCATTATGCCATAAGGTGAATACATTTTGCATTCTAAATAGTCCCATCATGGAGAAGTGAATCGGGAGATACAAGGATGCAATCAATGGACAAAAGGATAAGAGAAGAGCTTTCAAAAGAGCAAATAGACACGTGCCATTAGGAATTTTTTGGACCCAAAGAGGGCCTCTTGGATTAACTTTTGATTAGGAATGGACCAATAGGAAGAGGGCTAGGTGCACATTTTTAACTTCTTTGACCCTAGGAGGCCTAGGCTTTGGTTTGCTACTAATAGGGCCTAATTACTACTCTTGTCCCCCTACCTCCTGGGCCCAAACTTAAAGGTCTCCCCACCTAGAATCTCGTGGATTAAAAAACCCTAAAAATCAAAAATTTTTAATTTTTTCCCAAAAGTGTGTTTTCCCTCTCAAACTTCCCCCCAACATACTCTAGGTTTGGAAAGCTCATTTTGAACCTCTTTCTTCCTCTTCCAAGCTCTCCATTGCTGCACAAACTCCATACCTCTCAAGCTCTCCCTCCTCAAGCTCCCTCCCTCTCAAGCTCCCTCTTCCTCTTTCTTCCTCTTCTAAGCTCTCCCTCCTCAAGCTCCCTCCCGGCCTCTCAAGCTCCCTCTTCCTCTTCTAAGCTCTCCATTGCTGTGCAAAAACTCCATCCCTCTCAATCTCTCTCTCCTTCTCAAGCTCCCTCCCTCTCCATTGCTGTAGAAACTCTATTTCTCTTTAGTCTACTCTAGGTTCATGAAGCCTATTATCAAACTCTAACCCTCTTTTAAGATTTCCATTGGTGCACTGAAAACCCTAAAGTTTCTCTCCTCTCCACTCCTCTGTTGTAAAACCCTGAACTTTTCTCCACTCCTCTGTTTTGTAAAACAAGCTTTTCTTTTCCCTTCTTCTCTTTTCTTACCACCATGGCCTCTTCCAGTAATGTGAGAAGACCTAGGGAGAAGATGGAAGAGCTTGTGCTGCATAACACAAGAGATGAGCATGGAGTTTGGGCTAGTCAAGTTTCAAGCTGATGAGAAGAAAGGTATATAAGATTCCACTACATGTCTAGAATTAACCCGTACACTTTCTGGTTATTGTGCCACTTTCTATATTTTTACAGATTGGGAAGTGTAAGGAGGGGACAACCATGGTCTCAGAATCATGGCAAATGGGGGACCTTGAATTTTCAGCAAGGTGCATAGCCCTACCAACACATATTAGGCATGTGGAAGAGCTTGAAGATGAACTGGGTATATGGAAAAATAGCCTCTCTTTTAATGCACGTGAGGGACAAGAGTTTCAGGATTGAGGTGAAGGCAATGACGAGCTTTCAAGTCAACAAGGAGATGGAGATCAACATGAAGTAAATACCACAAGAGGCAAAAAATGAAGACATTATAACAATTTTAGATCAGATGACATGGTTGTAATTTTGTAGCAGGCTCTTTTTCAACCCCTCTTTATTTAATTGAAATCTTAATATTTTTACAAACTATGATTTTTTTGTCTAGCGGTCTAGTGTGAAAAGACCAAACTTTAAATTTCAACTATAAATAGGCCAAAGGTGCCTTATTTCTCATTTTCACACGTGATAGAAACCAAGCACGAGCTCACACTATCTCTTTGCACTTCTGTGAGTTCCTCTCCACCACCCCATGGGCGACGGGTAAGAGCGAGCTCTTTGCCATGTTCTATCGTGAAGTCGACTTTGAAAAGTCGCTCGCCCTTGTGTCCCAACATTATGAGACGCAAATTGCATACATGGAGCAATACTTGGCTCCCCACTCCATCTCCTTTTCCCATTGCCCCAATGATCGATGGGGGTGCTTGTTAAGCTGCTTAAGTACATTCAACAATACACCCGCCCTTACATCCAGCGCTTGAATGCTTCATCGACATTTGCATCCCCGTAAAGGAGCTTATTGTATCTTCAATAAGCAAGAGGTGAAGAGGTTGGGGAGTGTTCCACGGGAACACGGATTATGGAAGGAGGCCGGAA
Organism: Cibotium barometz; assembly: GCF_041138505.1. NCBI lineage: Eukaryota > Viridiplantae > Streptophyta > Polypodiopsida > Cyatheales > Cibotiaceae > Cibotium > Cibotium barometz. The sequence continues at coordinate 19,317,693 of NC_141105.1, read as the reverse complement.
GCAATTAATGCGAGAGAGCGAGATTGTAGCCATGGGAACATAAAGACGCACATAATTTTTCCATATTGTGCCGAAGTGCAATTTAGGCCAACGTGGGTTCTAAATGAGAGTTCTAAGTGTATTAAGCAAGGCTCACTTATGGGGTTGTCCGCCCATGTGTGAAAGAGGCCTAGGGTTAGTGACATCTCTATAAAAGAGATGTTAGCTAAAGAAAGAGGACGTTTTTGGCCATTCTCATAAGCTATTGAGTGAAGCTCTTGAGCTCTCAAGCTATGGCAACTCTCTAACTCTCTCTATTGTACTCTAATGAGCATCAAGCTCTATTAATCAATGAGTAAAGCTCCACTTCTTTCTTTTAATCTCTTTTAGCATCATTGAAGTAGATTAATCTATGATTAGTTGAATGCTTCTTTCTTTCTCTTGTGTATGCATGCTTGTAGTGTGTGTGTGTGTGTAGTCTCCATTGATGCAAGCTCTGGCCCACTTCATTGGCAATGAGTTATTCATGGATAGACTCTCTCTATGAGCTTATGGGTTTGTGAATGTTACATTCTATGATTGCTTAAGCTTGTGGGTTAGTAGATGCACGCTCATGGGTTTGCTTACATTAGGGAAAGCTAAGATTTAATCAATGTTTGAATGGGATTATGAGATTACCATGCATTGCTTGTAACAGTTCTCTTGATTAGTGTAGTGGGGTTAAGGGATTGAGAGATTGATTGAGGTGTTTGAATGGTTGAATCGTCAAGTGGTGGTTCGTGTATGTGAGCTCTCCCTCAAGGGATAAGCCTTCATGCACTAATCGGGTCGAGTCCGCGGATTGACATTGTGTTTCTTAACACATTTGTTGATCGGTAGTACTCTATGAGCAGTATATTACACGATAGAGAGAACCGCTCTTCAGGGAGGGCCAATTTAGGAACTAGTTTCCTCTTGTGGCTCACCACTTTTGCATTCCTCAATCCTCATCAACGATGAGGATTCGGATGAGGAGGTAGAGATGCCTGCATTGTAGTTGGCAGGGTATTTGAGGGATGACAAGGAAATGAAGGCACTAGGTACGAGTGCTGATGTGGAAGAACAACTTGCATCAGAGCACTTTCTAGAGGGTGCACAATCTGCATCTAAACAGCCCGTTGTAGTGGAAGATGCGAGGTCATCTTCCCCACACGAGGAGAGCAAGGTGTTCCCAGAGTTTGAGATCAATCTCTTGGGCACCATTGTCGTGGAAGGTGAAGAATACTTATTTCTTCATGACCTTGAAAAGGTAGCTAGCTTGAGAATGGATGAATGCTTGGGCATTATATGCACGGGATGTGAGGTGGACCTTGATATGTCCAACCTCGGTCCTCACCTAGATAGTGTCATATTACCCCTTGGAGAATATATCGCAAAGATAGTTGCTTTGGTCAAGGATAGTGTGGTTGAGACCGCGGAGCAAGCCCTAGTTCAAAAGAAGGAATTCACAACCTTACAAGACAAGCTAGAGGCTGAAAAGGATACCCCTGCTGCCCTGCTGCTGGAGTGATGGAGGAGACCAAAGCACCTAAAAAGGATGAGGCTAAGTCCTCGATTGACCTCTCTGCCCCCACCAGCACTTTGAAGTCAATATTAGATAAAGTGGGAAAAATCCCATTCCCATGAAAAAAGTGGGGGTATGGTAAACTCATCCAAAAGTTTATCAAAACATATTCATGTGACATATCATTGGAAAGAGCTTGAAAACTAGAATCTAGATCTACTTTGTCTGACAAATTTGGAGTTTGCATGTTCAAGTTATGGCCAAAACAAATTTTTTAAATACATTCCCATTTTGAGGGATTTTTACCATTTTATCTAATATTGACTTTTTGGCAAAAGAGGACATTGAGCAAGAGGTAATAATCGACCTTTTACGACTTAGAAACATTTGTAATTATGTATAGGAAAGTATTTTGAATTTTCCATTGATTGTAGAGGGTGGTTAAAATTGACGCATTTGCTAGGAGAGGCGGCAGTAGTAGCAGAGAGGCCAAGGTCCATGGACATGATGCTGCGTTGGCACACTATCTTGGTCGGCTTCCTGTGGATGGCATCACCATCATCCATAGAAACTACACCGCTCAATCTGCCTTCACTCTTCTTTTAAAGCCCTCTCTAAGGTGCTATGTGTAGTGTGGGATCTTACTGTCCCCTCCGCATGCCTCATTCGATTGCCGGCAACAACGAAAGTAGCTCCCTCTTGCGCGGGGCAGGGTTTCTCACTCGAGGCCTCGCCCTCGAATGTCCGGGCACGAGACTAAGCTGGTGGTCATTCCGAAAACCGAAACCAAGAAAATTTTCCATGCCCGAAAAGCGGGACGATTCCACCATTTTTGAATTTCTTAACAAATTTTTCTAACGAGGTCAAGACTGAACTAACCTTCATTTGAATAAACCGGATAGAAGGGAAACTATAACAGACTTAACTTGAAGGAATCAACGCTTTTTTCCTAATTGAACTAGGCACAACCATTGATCTATTCATTTGAGAAGTCTTCAGGCTTTTAATTAACTAGTCGAGTTCTAAGCGTAATCCTATTAATCAATTTTATTATTAAAACTCTACTAATTCCAGCCTAACCCCATCCGGCCCATGCGTTAGCCCCACCGCGCCCAACCACTGGAATAGTAGAACCAGACAAGTACTCACCCACCCATAATTGATGAAAATAATACTTTTATAATAATAAAAATATTCTTTTATGCATCTATTTATGCATAAAATCCATTTTGATGAAAATAACTCTTTTATAATAAAAAAATTTCTTTTATGCATCTATTTATGCATAAAATTCATATTGATGAAATTAACACTTTTGTAATAAAAAAAATCAATATGCATCTTTCTATACATAGAATTTAATTCTATTGAAAATCATTCTTTTATAATAAAAATAATAATCAATATGCATCTTTCTATGCATAGAATTTAATTCTATTAAAAATCATTCTTTTATAATAAAAATAATAATCAATATGCATCTTTGTATGCACAGAATTTAATTCTATTAAAAATCACTCTTTTATAATAAAAAAATAATCAATATGCATCTTTCTATGCATAGAACTTAATTCTATTGAAAATCACTCTTTTATAATAATTAAAATAATCAATATGCATCTTTCTATGCATGAATGAAAATGACACTTTTAGAATACACAAACGATGGGGATTACTCTTTTTGATTAATAAAAGATGAAATTTATTTCACAAATTTTTAGAAAATTTCACCATAGCCTCCTTTGTATGACCATTTTTCATTTTTTCTAACCTTAATCTACTTAGGAATTTTCCCCAATTAGTTTTAAGTATTCTAAACTAATCAATTTTCACTTTTAAGAGAGAAACAATATGAAAAGTTTAATTCCAACAATTAGATTACTTAACTAGGATAAAGAAGGGCTGATTTTAAGAATGAGAGAGGGGGAAAGCCTTTCCAAGAAGGCATATCATCTGTTTATCATTTTAAGATAACAAATAATTTAGAAAACCATTAAAAGAATAAAGAAAAATATAAGATTTCTAAGCTTTCCTTTGGCTTGATGGTTTGAGGGTTCTACTCTTGTTTGCAACAAGAGTGGCCACCAATTCTTTAGAAGAGGGAATGGTCAAAAACTAGTGAATTATTAAGAAACTAACGTAACTAATCGTATCTAGTTGTTTCTCAGGATTCCTCTGCTGATGCAGCCATCTGGCCCATGGGTTAGCCAACCACCCGACCACTGGTGGAATTCCTTTATAAAGATTTGGTTGTGTTTTTGCTCGGGTACCGAGGAAAAGAGTTCCCAGGCCCCCTAGCCGGCGATTCATGCAAAAATTGAGGTAGGCATACCACGTACACACCCAATATGAAATTACCATTTATAACATATTCGACTGGCTTTAAAACAATCCTTCAATAGAAATCATAATATTTCTGATCATCATTTTTCCAAAATTTCGAGTCCATTGTATTACAATAATATCCTCTAGACTCTCCGTTGAAGACCAGCTGGCCAACCAACGAGATCCAGTATCAAAATTTGGTTCCTAAAAATCTTTCCATTTACACCATCCGAAATCTTCCTCGACGTACGCATGGGTGTCCTAGCAAAACTGCGAGCCCATGCATCGCTTGGTCAGAACCCTCTAGGATCCTCCTTAGGTGTCCTAGCACTTCACTTAGGGACTGCTTCGTCGATCTTCGCCCATCATACTAGAAGTGCACCATTTTAACCGTACCGAGGCTGGTCAAGACCTCGGCAGGCTTTGCTGACGACTCCCCCGCCACCTGTTCCAACTAACCTTCTCTTAGAAAAACATAAGCCAAATGCTTTCTCCAGCATTCTGGCGTAAAACAGTCCTTTGAACTAAAAAAAACAGAGGTTCTAATGCAAATAAAATTTCAATTTGAGATTGGTTCCAAAAACCCTTTTTCCATAATTCCTAGTTTTATAATGAGGATCCTTGATCTCTCATAAGGGTAATCTACCCATCATTCAGTCTGATTGTCCAACTAGATTCTTGGTGAGTTCGGTCAGGAAAAACCAGTTTAGTTCTGGTAGTCTATTCTTTGTGATTAGAAACTGGAATTGGTTCACGAAGTTTTTACTTGATTCAGATCGAGAGATGGACAAGTAGGTTTACTGTCCATTCCTCTCGTAGTCCAACCAAATTCATTCGATTTAGTTCTACAAGGATTCCCTTCAAATAAACATCTAGTTTTGGGTAAATATCCATTTAGTGATTTTACCAATTAAAATATCCAAAGATATTCCTTCTATCACATAATTTCTCAACATTAATTCATTAGGTAGAATTATGGTGGAAATTCATCTTTTGACACTAAAATTTAATTCAAATCCATCTTTTCTTAATTATCATAAAAATTCTTCTTTTTAACTAAATATCATACCTATTTTTTTTAATAAACTTGAAATCCCTCTTTTTCTCATTTTAATGAGTGCAATCCAATTATCATGGAGATTCTTCTTTTACCATAAATTAAATCTATTTAAAATTCTTCTTGAAAATTACATAAAAATACCCATTAAGTCCATTAAGCTAAAAATTTCACTTTTCTCATTTAAATATTTGAATTCCAATATGGTGGGAATTCCACTTTCATCATTTAAACTTATCTATACAAAAAGATAAATTTAACTAAATTTTCTCTTAAAATTTAACTAAAAATCTCTATTAATTCCTTTACACTAGGAATTACACTTTCCTCATTTAAATATTTGAATTCCAATATGGTGGGAATTCCTCTTTCATCATGTAAACTTATTGATACAAAGAGATAAATTTAACTAGAATCCTTCTTTAATTTTGAAATAAAATATACATTATTTTAGCATCACAATTTTTTTCTTACTTCATTGGAATACATGGATTTCCATTGTCATGGGGATTACTGTTTTAACATAAAAATGGATTACTAGAAATTTCTCTTTTTTCTAATTTACTATTTATGCATAAACATAAAAATCAAATTTTCCTGATTATAATGAGAATCATTCAATTAATCTAGGATGATTAATCCTAGAATATAGTAAGAAGTCCTTTTTTCATATTATGAATGAAAATGATTTATGTGTTAATTTTTCAGAAATTTTGCCATAGCTTCGCTGCTATTATTGATAATTCTCAATAATTTGAAAGCATAAAGTTTAGTAATATCCCTATGATTAGAGCAACCATTAATTGGATCAATATCCAATTATGGACTTGATTCTTAATTTTTCCATAAATTAAATAGCATAAAAGCATTAAAAAGCCACCTATTCGGCCTCTAATTTGACAAGCATAGAAATTACTTTTAGATTAGAGAATTGCTTCATAGAGAAGCTTCATTTGAATATAGAATAGGTCATAGGAATGACCATTTTGGGGGAGAGAGAGAAATGCTTAAAAATATTATAATTTAAGCATAAATGGAAAGTTATGTGTTTTATCACTACAAAACCTTCATCTCGTGAAAGTCCCGCCAAAGCCAGCTCCCTCATCCTTTAAAAGATTTCAGACACCGGGAAGTTCTTCCAAATTTTTGCCTCCAAAGAGACACCAAGGTCCTAACCAGAATGTGGAAATGGGAAGCTTCAAAAATGAAGGAATATTCAGTTTAGCCTAGATGGGAACATAATAGAGTGCCAGTTCAAAGTCCTACCCTTGGGAATATATGATGGAATCCTTGGAATGGATTGGCTCCAAAAGAATTAGGCTGACATTCATTGTCACAAAGGAACCATCTCTTTCCTTGACCGTCACGGGAATAAAGTTCAAGGAATTGGAATTTTTGGATCCCTAGTGCTACAATTAGTCAAGGCTTCCAAATTATTAAAAGGGCTCAGAAAGAGGCAAGATGTGTATGTCATTAAAATGAATCTATTAGACATAAAATGCAAGGCTAAAGAACCAAAGTGGTTAAGTGAGTATGTAGATGTGTTTCTTGAAGAGCTGACTGAGATGCCTCCATCTCGTGAAGTAGATCATGAGATCGGATTCAGATGGTTCCATTGAACGCTTAGCAAGCATACCCAAGGCTTGGACTATGATGAAACATTTAGTCCAGTTGCAAAGATGGGAACAGTAAGAGCAGTCATTGCTATGGCTGCAGCAAATGGTTGGGAAATGCATCAAATGAATGTGAAAAATGCATTTCTAAATGGTGATCTACAAGAAGAAGTGTATATGGCACAGCCAGAAGGTGAAAAATGCATTTCTAAATGGTGATCTACAAGAAGAAGTGTATATGGCACAGCCAGAAGGATATGTACACCCAAAGTATCCCACTCATGCAGATTGAAGAAGGCATTATATGGTCTGAAGCAAGGACCTCGTGCTTGGAGTGATAAGATGAGCAGATATCTTATCTCCCTGGGATTTCAGGTTTCTACAGCAGATTCTTTACTCTATGTGAAGAAAACAGATCATGGGATTGTCTTACTTGTCATCTATGTGGATGACTTGATTATCACAGGAGATCATGGTACAGATGTGATGCATGTCAAGAAAGCATTGAGTGGGCAATTTGACATGAAAGACTTGGGTGAATTGAGATACTTTCTTGGAATTGAAGTGCTCAAAGACCATGCAGGTACATGGTTAGTGCAACGCCAATATGCATTGGATATGTTGGCAAAATATGGGATGACAGGGTGTAAGCCAATGAGTACACCTTTGGAGCAGAATGTAAAGTTGCGGGCTGACTTTAGTGAGGAGTTGGATGATCCATCTATGTACAGAAAGATGGTTGGTAGTCTCATTTACATGACTATCACATGCCCGGATTTGAGTTATGCTGTGGGGCTAGTAAGCCAGTTTATGCAGAGCCCCAGAAAACCTCATTTGGATGCAGTGAGACGCATTATGCGATATGTAAAGACCACTGCACATTATGGTCTTCTTTATGAGCATGGTAAAGGCTTGGATATACATGGCTACACAGATGGTGATTGGGCAGGTAGATCGTATGACAGGAGGTCTACTAGTGGTTATGCCTTTACACTTGGAAGTGTCCTGGTGAGTTGGAGTAGCAAGAAGCAACCTACTGTTGCTTTATCTAGTACAAAGGCTGAATACAGGGGTGTAGCCATTGCTACTTGTGAAGGAATATGGTTAAAGAATCTCTTGGCTAATTTGGATGAGCCTATTAATGGCAAAGTTGTCATTCATTGTGACAACATGAGCAGTATTATACAGTTGGCCAAGAATCCAGTGTTTCATGCACAGACCAAACACATAGAGGTCCACTATCATTTTGTTAGAGAGAAAGTGTTGGATGGTACAGTGGATCTACAATATGTGAAGACTGAAAAGCAGGTGGCTGACATCTTTACAAAGCCACTTAGCAGGGAGAAGTTTGAGTACTTTTGTACTATGTTGGGAGTACGTGGGATGAGCTTGAGGGGGAGTGTTGAGAGCTTTGATATCCCAAGCTCATCTACATCTTCATCTATGGCAGTACATCATGAGCTTGAGAGGGGCTGTACTATGAGAAAACTATAGAGGTCACACCTGAATTCTATGTCCTACAGAGAATAACATGCTAGTACCTGTGTTTCAGACCATGGTACAGTAGAAGGGTAAGGACTTGAACTCGAACATGAGGAGAGGACCGCTCTACAATGTTTTGGTTGTGGGGAGACGCATCGAATCACTGAGTGCCCAAACAAGAGTGTGGTCCATACTCGCCAACCCCAACAAGTGACTGCTTTGCCCAATGACATGCCAGTACTACTCACTTGTACTAAATGTGGTATTGATCATTTGATCAAGGATTTTTCATACCGCGCAAGCGGTTTGACTTCCACTGCTAATCAAGCTACCATCCAAACCATTAGTGTGTGCAGCTTGGAAATATCACATCACTCAATGTCCTGACATGAGCCCAAGCCCAATTCGGAGACAAGGGAAAGAACCGAGAATATACGACCATTTCCAGAACCGGTCGCAGGAGAAGAGTGAAAAAAGTGGGTACGGGTGACACAAGGGTCACAATCCAAGATGGATCCGAAGAAGATATGATCGACACCGAATCCACCCATTTGAGAGAAGAAGGGGATCAAGGGATCAACCACAAATAGCCAGACATAGAGGAGCAAAGGGAGCGACCATCAACTCCGAAAGGAGTCGGTGAGTATCCCTAGTAGAAGAATGTCAACGGCTTCATGACAAGCTAAGGGCTAACTGGGTCAGGGATATAATGTATCCACGAAACGAGCCAACAAGGGAAAGGAAATTGGACGTACCTACTCCTATTCCAAAAGTAATAGAAGAGGGATCTCAAGCAAACACAATATCCAGGATGTTTGAGGAAAATGCTCTCGGTGAGTCCATCCATTCCTTCCCTATGGATGAATATGAGACACACACCTGGGAGGAACCTTCAATCTCCTGAGAACCCAAAGACATAGGAATTCTCGTGGTTGTACTATCCACGCCTATGCAAATGCCATTGGGGCAACTATTACGTAGTTCACCAACCCTTTGGAGGACAGACATAAATGAATGGGTATAGAAGGTGGCTAGCCGATACTAAAAAGAGAAGGTTCTGCCACCTCTGGCAGGAAAGAACCCTAAGACACACAAGGAAAACCTTAGTCATCAAGATAGCAATTAATCAATTGGGATGTTATTATAAAAGCAACAACACAAATGCTACAATTCCAATTCATCACGGTAGATACCAGCAGGCAGTGGCTATCCTGGATGGTGGGGCAGGGGTTAGCATCATCACAAAGCATTGCTGGGAGAATTAGGGAAAATCCTATCTAAAAAGGGTAGATCTAATTGTTAAAATGGCTGATGGAACATCTTCAAGGCCCATTGGACTTTTGGAGAATGTGAAACTCAAACTCTTTACGTTTGCTACCATCATACATTTGTGGTAATGGACTTCCTGCGCCAACCTGACTCATATGACATAATATTGGGGAGACCCTTCATGAGGGAATCCCAATTGGTGCATGATTGGGCATTAGATCATGTGTATGTGCTGCAAAGGGATTCACAAAATTTAAAGATAGATCTGAGAACATGGAAAGCACATCCCATGGAAGGAAAATTATTTGGTAATGATTCGGTCACAAAACGGAGCAGACCACAACTGTACAAATATACCAAACCATAGTGGAAAATTCCAAGGAAGAAGATGAAACAGAAATGTATGCATCACTTCCTCCTCGAGACTTTAGTGAAAACTGGATGCATGTGCTAGCTACCATAGATGTGATGCAACCCAGGGGGATCCAGTATGTGGAATTTGGAAATGTCCCTTACGACCTTCGTCTGTATGGTTAAGTGGCAAACCATTGATGAAGATTCAGAAGAGGAAGCCTCTAGCATAGAAGGGACCATAACACAAGGCCGTACCAATGCTCAACGCCTCAGAAGATGGTGAAAGCAGAAACGATATATTGCCCGACGAAATGCCCTATTATGAAGAAAACTCACGGATGCCTAGTGGTTGAGATACCTCAAAGCCACTATGGTACACGATGAGTTTTCTAAGGATTGGGGTGAGGAGTTAAGATATCACTGGAAGGAAAACACAAGGAGATAGTCACCCTTCAAAAGCTAGAAACACCTAAGCTTACAAAATCTGGGCGACGAAAACGGAATAAAGCTTTGGCAGAAGCTAAACATGAGGCTAGAAAAGTCAAGGCCAAAACAAAAAGTGAGAATTAGGATAAACCAGACTTGCTCTTAGTGCCAGACCACTTCAAAACCTACACTAATGATGAATGGAAAGTGGGCCACCTGAAGGCAACAAGGGTTAAGGAGGATGGGCTATCCACATCATATGATGGCCTCGTGGAGGTCAAGGAAGTTGATATTGTGGGACCAAGAGAGGATGCCAGACTCGTATTCATTTCTAAGGACTTGACTTCAGTGCTGAAGAAGATGAGCTCATTGCCCTCCTTTAGGAATTTAAGGAGTGTTTCGCCTGGAATTATAAGGAGATGAAGGGCATACCACTTGAGGTAGTGCAGCATACGATTCCAAAAGGAGATGAAGGGCATACCACTTGAGGTAGTGCAGCATACGATTCCAATCATGGAAGGATCAAGACCAACCACGCAGAAACCATACTAGATGAATCCTAAGTATGCGACAATTATAAAGTTGGAAATAGACAAGCCCATTGTTGTGGATTTCATTTATGAGATAGAACACACAGATTGGTTGTCAGGAATCGTAATAGTGCCAAAAAAGAATGGAAAACTTAGGGTATGTGTCGATCTTAAAAAGGTCAATGCAACTACTAGGAAAGACCATTATCTATTACCCTATACGGAACACATTTTGGAGAGAGTGGCGGGTGAAGAAGCCTACAGCTTCCTAGATGGATTTTTAGGCTACAATCAGGTGTCAATAGCACCAGAAGACTAGCATAAGACAACTTTCCATACAATGTGGGAAAATTTTGTATATAAAGTCATGCCCTTTGGTCTCACTAATGCCCCAACAACATTCCAATGATTGATGTGCATAGCCTTCTTGTAGAAGTGGTTGGAGGTATTCATTGATGATCTGTATGCACACTCTCGATGGGTGGATCATCTGGCCTGCTTCAGGAAGGTGTTCGAGAGATGTCGATTATATCGTATATCCCTGAATCCTTTAAAGTGCCAATTTTGGGTTAAGCATGGTGTGATATTGGGACATATTGTCTCAAAGAACGGTATATCCACGGATGATAGCAAGGTCAAATTGATATTCGAGCTACCATCTCCCAATACTTACAAAGGATTGCAAAGATTTATGGGCCACATTGGGTATTACCGTTGCTTCATAATCTTCTATGCTAAAATCGCTAGGCCATTGTACAAGCTACTCATTGTCTTTTAATGGACTGAGGAATGCCAGGAAGCACATGATCAACTGAAGCAGGCATTGGCTAGTGCGCCAATTCTATGACCCCCCAATTGGGACCTCATATTTCATGTGCATATTAATGCATCAAACTTTGCTATTGGATGCATACTAGCCCAGCCCAGTGAGTTCAAATTGGACTATCGAGTTTGCTTCTCTAGTCATCAATTAAATGATGCAGAGAGGAATTACACCACCACAGAGAGAGAAGGATTGGCCATGGTTTACACTATCAAGAAGTATTGACATTACCTATTGGCCAACAAATTTGTATTCTTCGTGGACCATCAAGCCTTGTTATAATTAGTGAATAAGCCTTGCACCACGGGAAGAATCACACGATGGTTGCTCTTACTATTGGAATTTGACTTTATAGTTACAGTAAGGAAAGGGACACAACATGTGTTAGCTGATCATATGTCAAGAATTCTAAATGGGGAGGTGTTGATGATGACCTCCCGGCAGATGCTTGTTTGTTCAAACTAGACATGGTACCCGAATGGAGCGAGGAGATATCTAATTATTTAGCTTATGGTTTTCCACAAGAAATACCCTTGAACAAAGATAAAATATGAAAGTTTATCAAGCTTGCTACACCTTATCAATTGATTGCGGGAGAACTATATAAGCTAGGTAAAGATAATGTACTAAGAAGATGCGTGAGAGAAGATGAGCTCGTCTCACGATATTGGATGAAGCTCATTTAGGGATAGCAGGCGGGCATTTTGCTGGAGAGATCATGGCTCGCAAGGTACTTCAAGCATGATTAAGGTAGCCTACATTATTAGGAGATGCCATAGAATTTATCAAAAGATGTGAAGAATGTCAGCGTTTCGCTATCCCACAACAAAGGGACAAGATGCCGCTCACCCCTATTATTGTAAGACAACCCTTTGAAAAATGGGGAGTAGATTTTTTTGGACCTATTAGTCTTGCAACACACCCATCACAAGCCCAATATGTGATCGTGGCCACCATGGACTATTTCACCAAATGGGTAGAAGCCAAAGCCTCGAAGCGAGTTGATGCACGAACAACATCAAAATTCTTATATGAGCAAATTATCTCAAGGTTCGGTTGCCCATTAGAATTAGTTAGTGATTGTGGCTCACATTTTATTAATGAGGTGATTGATCACTTACTTGTGGGATTCTTAGTGGTCCATCGGAAATTATCCACAAGCTAATGGTCAAGCAGAGAATACAAACAAAATTTTGTATACTATCTTGACAACAATGTTGGAAACAAGTTGAATGGACTGGGAACATAAGCTAACACCAACCCTATGGGCATATCAAACATCATATAAGGTAGCAAACGAGATACACTCCCTTCCGTCTAGCTTATGGTGTTGAGGCAGTAATGCCTATGGAATACCTAGTTTCGAGCTTAAGGATTGCAGTGCAAGAACATCTGACAGTAAATGCATTAGCTAAAAGGCTAATTCACTTAGAGAAGCTTGATGAGACCAGGCTAATAGCATCGCATGGACTCATGGTCGACAAACTATGCAGGAAGCATTGGTTTGACAAAAATTTTTTTTAAAAAAGAACTGGAAATAGGGGACCTTGTCCTCATCATGAAAGTTCCCTGCCCCCTCCGTGCAACGAATTTGGGGGTGCTAGCAGCGGGAGTAGCACTTCTTGCATAGGGCAGGGTCCCTCACTCGATACCTCACCCCCACGGATATCCGGACAAGAGACTAATCCCTCGGTTCTTTCAAAATTGAACCCGGAAAAACTTCCCTTGCCCAAAAAGCACGGGCGATTCCTCCACCAGGATATTGTTACTCTAATGTAGTTAAGAGCCTTAACTAACTGAACTTATCCGACCGAACCCGTAAGTTCCATGGTCAGATCAAGAAAAAGAATTGCACTTGGATCATAGAGACCAACACTTTTTTCCTCATTGAGAGGCACAACTGTTGATTCTTTTCCATAGAACAATTTTTATCCAAGATTTACTTCATCTATCGTACCATAACAGAATTGAGTCTCATTTTAGGGATCCATCAGTCCAACCTAATGCCATCCAGTCCCATGGGTTAGCCAACCACCCAACCACTGTAGTGATGGGATCCAATTAGGAATTTGGTTACATTTTGTCTCAGGTACCAGGGAAAAGAGTTCCCATGCCCCCTAGCCAGATATTCATGCAAACTTAAGGCTAGTCACACCACTTACACACCCAATATGAAATTGCCTTTTTCACAGATTCAGCTCTCTTTAAAACAATCTTTTAATGAAACCATAATTTCACTGATCATAATTCTCCAAAATATCCGGTTGAATCCTAATTTCCAATTACTTTTTCATCAGTGTACCTATGGCATCATTGGCAACCAGAACGCTCACCACCTGTCCACTCAGGGGCCTTTTCGATAGTTCCTAGCTCATAGTACCCTTCACTTATAAAAATCCAGATGGAATCTCCGTTGAAGATCAGCAAGATCAACCAACAGATCCATATAAAAGAGCCATGGACTCATCCGTTGAGGACCAACAAGGTCAGTCAGCTAGATCCATGCCCGGTTTCACAAAATAATTCTTACTCCTTGTTTCGATATCTTCCTCGATGCACGTGTGGGTATCTTTGGTGACCCAGAGCCTGAGCACCGTATGGTCAACACCCTCTAGGATCCTTCGCAGGTCACCTAGCGCTTCACTCATACGACGCTTCCTTGGTCCCTCATCCACTGTACTCGAAGCTCACCATTTAAATCGAACCGAGACTGGTCAAGACCTCGGCCGAGACCTTGCTACGCGAGACGTCCTCTGTGACTCTTCGTCAGCTGTTGCAACTTTATCAGTTAGGTCTCCACTACCTCATTCACAAGACGGTCAAAATGCTTCCCTAGCATTCTTGACATAAAACAGTCTTTTAAAAACACGTCATAAAATATAGTTTCTATAACGAACTCTCGTCTTTCCACATTATTCCGCATCAATCCACATTACTTAATTCACATTCATTTCATATGTATTCCCATTCTCATCACATCATTTTCCATCTCATCACATCTTTCTTTATTTATCCTCATCAGATCTCATCCACTCGCATCTACCCATATCCACATCTCATCACATCATATTCATTCACATCACATATCATCCATTCACATCTATCCCAATTTACATCACACCTCATCATATCCATTTCACATCACATCGCATTCATTCACATCCCGATTCACATCACATCACATCTCATTCATTCACATCCCGATTCACATCACATCACATCTATTCATGTCCATCATATTCATTCACATCACATCCATTTACATCCATCACATCACATTCATTCATATCCATCACATTCATTATCATCACCATCCCATCCCATACATTTTATCCACATTACATCACATCACATCTATCCACATCATGTCTCATTCATACACATCTCATCTCATTCATCCACATCTATCCAATCGTTCACATGTATGACTACCCACATCTATCCATACACATCCACATCCACATCCACATCCATTCTTCACATACACATCCACATCCCTTTATATCACATCACATCCTTTCACATCCACATCCACATCCATTCTTTCACATACACATCCACATCCCTTCTTTTACATACACATCCACATCAATTCTTTCACATACACATCCACATCCATTCTTTTGCCTACACATCCACATCCATTCTTTTGCGTACACATCCACATCCCTTCTTTCACGTACACATCCGCATCCCTTCTTTCACATACACATCCACATCCATTCTTCACGTACACATCCACATCCATTTTTTCACATCCACATCCACATCCACATCCCCTCTTTCGCATACATATCCTCATCCATTTACTTCACATCTCATCCCCATTCATTTTCATCACACCACATCTTATCACATCCCATTCACATCTTATCGCATCTTATTTTCATCTTATCACATCCATTCATATCCTATCGCATCCCATTTACATCTTATCACATCCATTCACATCCTATCGCATCCTATTTTAGTAGTTTTTACTACTTTGATACTAATAATGGGACTTTTTCTAAATTTTTACCAATTGCTTGGCCTTGATAAAGGTTCTTTTTCTCGACGACTATTTCCATATTCTTTCTCAATTTTTCAAATGAATTATATTCAATATTCCTCTTTTGGAATAGAAGAATTCATGGGATTTACAAAAATCAAATCTACCCATATTTCCACTTTTGATAAATAATCATAAATTGAATTATACTAAAAATTTCTCTTTTTCTCATTTAATTTCTTGGACCTCAATTATCATGGGAATTCCTCTTTTTGCATTGGATTATTTGCATTCCAATATCATGGGAATTCCTCTTTTATCTCCATATTCTTTCTCAAATTTTCAAATGAATTATATTCAATATTCCCCTTTTGGAATAGAAGAATTCATGGGATTTACAAAAATCAAATCTACCCATATTTCCACTTTTGATAAATAATCATAAATTGAATTATACTAAAAATTTCTCTTTTTCTCATTTAATTTCTTGGACCTCAATTATCATGGGAATTCCTCTTTTTGCATTGGATTATTTGCATTCCAATATCATGGGAATTCCTCTTTTATCTCCATATTCTTTCTCAATTTTTCAAATGAATTATATTCAATATTCCTCTTTTGGAATAGAAGAATTCATGGGATTTACAAAAATCAAATCTACCCATATTTCCACTTTTGATAAATAATCATAAATTGAATTATACTAAAAATTTCTCTTTTTCTCATTTGATTTCTTGGACCTCAATTATCATGGGAATTCCTCTTTTTGCATTGGATTATTTGCATTCCAATATCATGGAAATTCCTCTTTTATCATCAAATATTTCTCATAAAATAAATTCGTCAAAAATAAAATATCCATTAATTCAATATGCTAGGAATTTCTCATTTTTCATCTAAATGATTGAATTCCTAATATCATAGGAATTTCTCTTTTACCATTTAAATATTTCTCATAGATAAAATAAATTTATCTAAAATTTATCTTTGAATTTAAATAAAATATCCAATAATTCCAATATGCTAAGAATTTCTCTTTTTCCATCTAAATGATTGAATTCCAATCGTCATAGGAGTTTCTCTTTTATCATTAATTATAATTACCATAATTTTCTTATTTATTAATTATTTAATTATACATAAACTTAAAAATTAGTTTTCCATTGAATGTGACAAAAACCATTCTTTTAACCTAGGATATTCAATCCTAGAATATGATAGGAAGTCCTCTTTTCACGTTATGCATAAGAATGAATTATGCATCAATTTCTTAAAAATTTTGCCATAGCTACGTTGCTATTACTGGTAATTTTTAATTTTTATGAAAAGAATAAGACATAGTAAAATAATTATGATAGTATAACTATCTTTTAGCATTAAATCCAATTTATGGATTTATCCCATAATATTACCATATTTTTCAAGCAAATAAGTATAAAAACCATTTTCTTAAACCTCTAGCTTCACAAGCCTAGAGTTTGATTTGTGAATAAATATTTTCTCCATGAGGAGCATTAATTGAATGTAGAATAGCTCATAGGAATGACCATTCTTTGGGGGAGAGAGAGATATGCTTAAAAAAATATTTTAATTTAAGCATAAATAAAAACTTTGTGTTTAATCACTAAAATCCATTAGAGAGCTTCAATTTCATTAAAGAGCCATTCAATTGAATACTTCTCAAGCTTGAGAGGGGTTGAGAAGTGAGAAACATTTAGAGATTAAGAAAAAGACCATAAATCACACTTTACCTCTTATTTTGCTTGATTCTTTAGTCTAAGGAGAGGCCCCCAACCAATCAATTAGTTTAGTATTTTGATGAAGACTCCAAAGAAGGTTGAAGAGAGAGAGAAACTCCATTCTCTCCAAATTGTAGAGGATTTTTAGAGGGTAGTAGAAAATATCATTATTTCAGTATAATACTGGCATGGTATAGTTCACATATATGAATACAAAAGAATGAGGGTCTATTTATGCGTGAGGGAGGCCTCTAACCAAGTCCAACTAGGTTCTAGAATTTTCCAGGTTCAGTTTGGCTGAATTTGGACAAGATTTGGACCTAGTTTGGCTTCCTTTTGATTTGGTTTGATCCAGGAGAGAGGAGAGATGAAAAAATCTTATTATTTGTTAGTTTAAAATTCCTCCACACATGTGAAATAGGTTCCTCCTTGAAGAGCCCCCTTATCCTTACCAAGGTGTCTAAAATGTATCATTATACCCAAAATATCTCATTTTTTTAGTAATATTCATAGTTTTTTACTAATAAACCTTGTCCTCATCATCTTATGTGGGCATTTACTCATTTTTGGGTATTTTTCTTTTATAAATTTGATTTATCTCCTCCCCACACTTGGATTGATTCTATTGGCCCATAGGAACCTTAATTGGACCATAATCCAAAAATATCTAAGAATCTAGACCCTTAGGCTAAGGTCCTTTATACCTATTTTCAATTAATTCCAATTGCACATTGGAAAGTTCTTTTTGAATTTCTGTTTTAGAGGAAACCATTTTAGACTCTAGGAAGATTTTTATATAAAAAAATATCTCAATTTTGGATTACCTCCCTCTAGACATTTTCTCTCTCCAGGCCAAAACAGGGTAAAACAGGATCTTTCTTTTATTTCAGAGAGGGGAATAATCATAAGATCAGAAGGGGAGGTTCTTACACCTGTACACCTCAAAAGTTGGAGGGAGGAATCTTACACCTCATGTATGGTACCTCATGTATGGTGTAGGAAGCACTAGGAAAAAGAAACTCAAATACAGAAGCCTAGGACCCTTTTGGGTGTCTGAGATCGCACCTCAGGGGTTGGTTAGAATTGAGACAATTGACGGCATAAAGATGGAGGGTTACATCAATGGAAGCAAACTCAAAAAATATTTTGGACCACCGACCCAAGAGATGCTCTTGCAAGAACATCTCTTAAAACAACAAAAATAGCTCGCAAAGAAAAAAATCCAGCAAGCTCAAGAAGAGACTAAGGCAAGGGAGGCCAAAACCAAACAATTACTCTAGAAGAGGATGTTACACGTTAACATGGCTTCCTTGACTCTCTCAGACAAAGAGGAATTGAACATTGAGCCATCATGACTCAGGGTGGAACTCTCTACACCTAAAGGCCATGCAACGAGCATTGCACTAATAGATACGGGATCAAGTCCTAAATTGATCTCATATGAGATTTGGGAAGACTTAGATAGACCACACCTTGAACCCACTGATGCACAAGTACGCAGTGTACACTTGATAACTACGAAAGACGAGGGATTTTTAAGTGTTAACATTTCCATTAGAAATAATTCCTTGGTTGGGAGGAAAGTGTTTGTCATGCCTGTAGGTTCCATGGAAGAGGAAATGATTCTAGGACGATCCTGGATTTGTGCCAGCAAATGCAATATCCAATGGGAGAAGAGGATAGCATTGCTGAACGAGGGCGACAACGTCATGTCCATACCCTTATGGAGCCTGACAAACATAGGGAAACAAATCATAATAACTCAAAAACCAGCCCCACAAGAAAGATAATATAGGGACAGTAAGAAAGATTCACAAAGGAGCCAAAAATCAGACTTGGCCTCACAAACAAGTTGGCAATACTCCAGACATATTAACATCCATGTTCCAAAAAAAGTTCACGCCGTGAAATGGTTCAAAATAGTTCACGCCATGAGCCAACCCTAAAAAGTTCACATCATGAACTAGTTCAAAACAGTTCACGCCGTGAGCCAACTCAAAAAAGTTCACGTTGTGAAACAATCACTTCTCATGGGCCAATCAAAAGACGCCACGTGGCTTTCTTCATTAAGGCATACGCCCTGTCCACCACTGACGACTGCATTATAAATTCAAGATTTCGTTCCTTTCTTGTCATTTCGCATTGTGTGTCCATCGCTATGCGCTTTGAGCTCTTGTTTCCAATCATCGTGCATCGTCTTCTCTGATTTTTCCAACCATAATCGACAGTCACATCGATTAAGGTGGGAGCTTGTACCATTTCTCATTTCCTTTTCGTATTCTTTTTTTCCTTTTTTATTTTGATTTTGATTTTTATATTCAATCAATATCTTCTTGTTAACAATCATGTACATTAGTATTATCCAAATTCGGTGTTTGATTCTAAATAATTCCTTATGGTATCATCACTTGCATGCATCACATCTTTTGATAACAAAAACATAAAAAATGATACAATAATAGAATGCTTGACTGTAGTTTCATGGAACTACAAAAACCTGCAACTTCACGCTTCACTGTAGTTTCACGTAACCACCTTTCACGAAACCACGTCTCATGGGATTCCATCTCACGGAACTCCCTTTCATGTAACCACCTTTCACAGAACCTCATCTCACGGGATTCCATCTCACGGAACTCCCTTTTATGTAACCACCTTTCATGGAACCTCATTTCACGAAACCACTTTCACGAGATTCCGTCTCATGGAACTCCCTCTCACGTAACCACCTTTCGTGTGACAACTTCTCACGACCTGTAGGTTCACGGGACTACTAAGATCCTGCACCTTCACGCCACAACATTCACCTAACACACCTTGTTTATTTCTCCTACACTAACACACTTCTCATCTCAACTAACCAGTTTACCATTAACACACAAAAAAAGAGGGAATGGTACCTACCCCACCAGTCTGGAGACTGATGTTCTTTTCATGTACAGATGTCGGCCTCGGAAAAAGAAGCCGTAGAGACCCCAGCAATAACCCAAGCCAGCGCGACAGGCTCCCTAGCAAGTTAGAAGAAGAAACCAATGCGGGTATTGAAACTAAACTACTTGGGCCCATATGCACAAGCCTTCCATGGGGCCATCATCAGCAACAAGGAGATACTTACGGCCCCCATAGAAAGGTCGCACTGCATTACCACAACCCAGAGTGCCTCCAAATCCTGGAAGAGGTAGAGGTCAAGGAAAAGGTGGAGAAAGTGGGCCTAGGGAGAATGGTGCAAATACTTCCAAGGAACATCAACACGGAGCTCTGTACCGAATATATCAAGACTTATGACAAAGGCACCAAGCTTGGAAACATCACGAAGGCTGACAGCATAATTGAGTAGCTCTTGATCACAGAAGAACTCATCCGTGACGCTCTGCAGCTCCCACCAACAGTTAAAGTCCACACCCTCGCATTCGACAAAATTCCTCTGGACGCTATGCTGAAGAAGAGTTCTTATATCTCCAATGGGGCAGAGTATGAGAATATCCAGGATGAGGTTACAGAGAAAGCTTGCAGAGCTATGTCATTGATAATGTAGGTGAAGCCAGTGGATCGTTACAATAGGGTCTCGTTGAACAGGATCGCTCAAGCGCATGAAGAAAAGGAGGAGGACTAGGCGTATTACATTCATAGAGAGATGGAGTACTATCTAAAGGCCCACTAGTCCAAAATATGCAATCCGTACCTGCTGACCAAGTCCTCAATCATGTGGCCAAAGGCCTCTCCTAGAGAGCGCGAACCAGCAGAGCAACTGCAACTGGCACTGCTGCCAGAGCAACTAACACTAACAACTGAACAAATGCAAGAGGGTCAAGCTATCCTAGTGGAGACCCATGCCATTATGAAGAAGATACGGAAAGGGAGATAGAAAAGAAAATGAGGGGTGTCATCCCAGACATAGCTGCAGAATCACAAAGACTAGAGGCTGAGGTGGCACAGGAAATTAAGAAGCATTGACAATGTAAGAGGCCATAGTTAGCCAGGCCACACAAGAGCACATGCAGCAAGTTACTCCCCCGACCGACGAGCCCGGCACAGCTGATCTTCACGAACCTATCCCCAGTTAAGGAATCAGCCTTGGCAGACACACCAACAGAGATAGAACCAGAACCAGCAGCATCAATTCCAGTACAAGCTAAGGAAACACAAGGCATTGAGGCAGTAATGACTTAAATACAAGAACCAGCATCCCATATAGATACAAGCAAAAGACCAAGAAGTGCAGAGCCATCGAGCCCAAGCAAAAGATGGCGTCTGGAGGATGAAGAGAGACTACCCCAGTTTTCCTTCCTACAGAATGTCGAACAGTTCATGCAAGACACTATGGAAGGGTTGGATGAGCTGTTGAACCAACCACATGCTGGACTCAAAGACGGTGCAAGCACAATGGGAGCAAGAACAAAAGTTTGGCATTGCTACCTCCTCACAACACACGTTACATGATCGTAATGCTGCGCTTTGGAAGAAGGTTAACGAGTACACACACACAAGTGCGGACCTTAAAGGGACTTGGCAGCACAACAGAGGCCACACATCGGGATGTCATAATGAAAAGTTTGAAGGCCATGGAGGAGCAAGAGACCAGATACAAGGCACTGGAGAGCAATAATGTGATCCTTAGCCAAACCATTGTTCAGAGGATCAAAGAAAATACAGACCTTAAGGCAAAGTTGGAACAAGCTAAAGAGCAACTCCAGAAGGAGGTCACCCACACCCACGAGCTCACATCCCTTCATGCCCAACAAGTACAAGAACTCCAACACAATTCCATGGCCAAAGAAGAGGAGTTGCAATGACAGATCCAACAATTATCCTCCAATCTGAAAGCAACAGAAGACAAAGACACTCACTTACAACAAGAGAGAGAACAATCAAACAAGGCACATGCAGAGAAAGTAAGAGCACTTAACAATGCCATTAGTGTCAGTCAAGTCGAGATGCAAAGGATGGTATTAGCACACCAAGAAGAAATGGCACAAATCATGCAGCAGTTATACAAGACAGTCACTCACAAGCTCCAAAGAATCACAGAAGCTCAACAAAGCGAAGTAGCAGCCAGGCATGCCCAAGAGGAAGCAACCCGGAGATTCGAGGAGTTGGATGTTGCAAGGATGGTCCGTGAAACTGCAATATCAAACCTCCTCAATCAGCAACAATGACTCTCGTCTACAAGAGTTGGAATGCCAGTTGGTGATACAAGACCGAAGTGAATGGCCAGAGCCTACAGATAACATGTGCCTACTCCTTGAGTGTGCCTCAGAGTTGGGTCAGTTATGCCAGTAACTCCTCGGGCCCCTCCTCAAACTCTTACTCTTTTTTTGTCTACACTAACGCTCTCTTTACTTCAATACGATATAAATCTATCTGAAGACCTAGGCCTAGGTGAACTAACTCTCATTAAGTTGAATACTGAACGTGATGCTGACCCCACGATTATAATGGAAATTTTACGGGGGAATATAGTCTTAACTAATCTATAAGATATCTTCTTTTATCCATTACATCCTATTGTGTTAAACCTTCGTAGTTAGTGTTGGGTACTCCAAAATTCTGAAATTCTTGACAACAGTGTCGAAACATTAGACCTGTTTGTTCCGGATGACATTCCCGAGACATCGGCCAACTACGAGGTGGTAGCACACAGTAATCAGTGGATTATAAGACATGGGTGGCTCGAAGTTTACAATACTCACCAACATCTCAACTTATGTGAGTCTACCTTATATCACCATTTTAGAAAGAATATCCTATCATAAATCCTAAGGATATCCCTGACCTACAAGAGTTTATGAAATCTCACAAGCCTAGCCATCCACCTCCTAGCACAGGTCATGTGGTCAGGAAGAAACCTCGTCTTCATCTTCAACTTCCACTTACCCCATATATTCTAATGTCGCTAGTAAACTCCTCAATCCCTATCCTAATGCCCCACCTAACTAACACATCTCAGGCAAACTGCATATTCTCTACTTTCACTCCTCAGCAAATAGATTTTCCCACTAACCCTCTCACCCCTGAGGAGATACTGGCACCTCACCCGTCTCCCCAACAACAACCTCTGGAGGTACGCTATCCTATTCCCCAACCAAGACAATATTGAATCTTACACTAATGATACCATTTTGGAATCATTGTCTAGTGCAGAACATGAGGGCTTCATTTGCATTGGAAATCCTCTATTAAAGCCCAAGTTGATGTTCAAAGTGGTAATGCAAGTAACACCCTTTGAACCAACTAGAAGGATTCTACCAGAAGCCTACTCCGAGGTCACACCAACAAAATACCATTATGGGCCATACCCTCTATGAGCACCTTACCCGAATTTAGAAGAATTACTTCCCTTGGTTGGAGAGGCCACACTATGAGCTAATGTGGCACTGTACACAAAATTGGCCAATCCCTAGTTGACCAACCTTTTGGAAATCAGGATTGTCACTTTCATGATCAGCTATTGCTTTTGTTGGTGGAGAAAGGCTCACCCTGTACACACAAGAGGCGTCTATGCAACAATTGTCATAGATGAGGTACAATCCAAACTAGAGGATTTTGGAATATATCCAGAATGGCGGAGAGAATACTTAACAATTCCAGAGTATAGCCAAGTCTATATGTGCATTCCACCAACTCAGTGGGTTGACCCATTGTACATGCCCCCCATAAGAGAAGATGGACTCCATTAGAGTTTCAGGAGGCCAAGCGGCACCCATGTCTGTTACAATTTTCCAATCTTCATGCCAGCAACCTTTCCAGACATACGGGAGCAAAGGAAACAAATGCTTACTTGGATATAAGCATGGTGCCGTATTACGGACCTAGCAATCGTGGCAAGTGTTCGATTTTTGAAATTGCTGGTGGTCCTGATTGATCAACCTAAAGAGCCCTATGATGGCTATGAAGCTAAGCACATGCAATTCGAACATGAATCAAGGCCCATCTGACCAAGACATGATGCTGTATTACCACGGTCTAAGGTGTCTTTCGGCTTACATGCGTGTCACATTCGAGGACATGGTGGACACAAGGTTCTAGTGCTCACACTCAGCCTTTAGACGCACCCTCAGGAAGCTTCAATCACGAAGAAATTTCTATCGACATGAGTTCAGTGACCGGGTCTTTAGACCTCGGTAACAAGTTCTAAGGATAGAACCTACATGAGGAAGAGGAGGATGTTAATCCTATTTTGGATTAACAAACAAGTATGCTCCTCCAATCGAGGACATTAATAAGTGTCATGAAACGGTCACACTATAGAAGTTGTACATTATGAGATATTGGCCACCCAAGGCTTAGTTAAGTAAGTTTTGGGTGCCCAAGTATGAATAAGGGCCAAATGTATATAAGGCATTTTTTTATAAATGAAAAGACACAATCCCCCTTTGTGCTATAGAGAACTCTTCTTGCATCTTGAGAGAGATTGAGAGAGATTGAGAGAGAGAGCATTCTAGCATTGTGCCTATTCTATGCTTATATGATTCATGCTTGTGTGGGAGAGTGAGAGAGAGTGATTGTCTTATGCGACGGTGTGAGCGACTCTACGATGACAGCGTGGAGGTGGAGCTTAACAAATGAGCTTGGAGGCCTCAAGGGACTCAAGTTCGAAGCATTGGTAAGTTTCCTACGACGGTTGTGATTTATTGCTCATCCTTTAGGTGAATGCATTGAGTTCCCTCTTAGAGGTGTGGTACCCCATAACAGTGTCAAAACGATCGCAACGTTTCACATTTTGGGTCAACTTGTGCATGTGCTTTTCCATATATATATATATATATATATATATATATATAGCCCGTGGATCTACCTTTTCCCTTTTCTCTTTTACCATTTTTCACTTTTTTGACTTTTTACGTTTTTTACTATTTTGTTTTTTACTTTCACAGTTTTGATTTTTTAATTTTATCGAAAAGGAGTATTTTTAGAATCTTTGACTTGTAGGCTTGCATAAAGGCCTACACACATTGAATGCGGCCACGCCATCCCAAATTATCCAAAATTGGTTAATGTCAGGATTTGGACTTTTGTGACTAGTGGCCTAAAAAGCTGTATGCAAAATGTTGCCAGCTAGTCAAGACACCCCAAATTAGAAAAGCGATTAAGGATGTTAACTTGTGTAATTGCACTAATACAAAAACACAAAAAATTTCCAAAAACACAAAAACATCTGTGTGTTGCAAATCCTCATCCAATTTCAGTTTTTATCCCAATTCCGTCATGTGAGGAGTCGAAAGTAGAGTAAAAACTATGTTACAAAGCAAATTCTAAGGTCAGTTTAACCATATTCTTTCCATTATTATGCTCATTTGATTGTTTTTTCATTTCAAAAATGTAAAATTACAAAAAACAAAAAATTGCAGTGACATTAGAAATTGTAGAAACAATAAAAAATGTAATGAGAAACACAAATTTGTAATGGAAAATGCAACTAATCAGGAAAACAAACTGCTTTCACAGATTTTATTTCTTTCATTTTTGCTATTCTTGAAAAAAAAAACAGAAACATAACAGAAATTAACCATACACACATGTATTCAAAATGTACAATGCCTATTCATGGGGCTATTCCCTAGCAGCGGTGCCACTTAAGGAGGGGATCTTATACCATCGGAAAGGCACATGGAACAGCCAAATGTCATCGGGCTTTTCCCAATTGCACTTGGGAGCACAAATAGCTCAATCGAGAAGCAAATCTACCATCATGATGGCCTAATGCACAAAATGCAAATAGGGGTGTGTCACTCACCTCGTTGAATGCTAGTTGCTAGGATTCTCATGGTTGCACTGTCACTCCATCATCGCTGCCACCACACTCCATTGGAGGCTTTACCCTCTTCTCACTCGATATCTTTCTCACACATACACAATGAGCATATAACATCTCTAATATTGGATTAGGCAAGAAGCAAGACAATGGAGAAGAAGAGCACTCTATTAGTTGCATAAGAGAATGAATGGTGAGAATTACAAATTTACCCTTATCTTGGCCCCCATCATTCACACCTTGGACAACCATACTTAAAATATAGGTCCACGGCTATCCAAGGTTGCCTGTAAGGCTTGTGCACACTTAATCTAAGCATGCAATCTCAAGAATTAATCTTGTGTCATGTCTTTCATAGACAAGCAGCGTGATCGCCCACGTAAAATACACAATATTAGCATTTCTACTGCCAATGGCCAAATGAAGTGACGGTTGACAATGGATGGTGTTGACACTAGAGAGGTGTCCAATGAGGGTTAACAAGGGGTGGAGCCATTAGCTGCCGCCGCAGGCTCTTTCCTCTATTGTTGTTGAGGAGCTTTGGTTGAGGGACATGCTAAGGATCTAGTGGAGTTCTCGGGGTTGGGGGCTCTAGGCTCAGGTGGAGCTCTTTCTCCTATGAGCTATGAAAATCTGGGGGTGCGATAAGTCTTGTATGCTATGCCTTGTTTATAGGCAGGGGGCGCAAGATTGGGGTCACCTGGGGGGGTTGAGGATCAAGTGGAGGTCCAAGGGGTGGGGGTCAAGACTCAGGTGGAGCGCTCTCACTCCCATGAGCTGTGGGTGCGAAGTGTGGTCTCCCATACCTTGCTATCACACGGTCCCTTTACACACCAAATGGGGCATCTATCGTATTCAAAGACTAAGGTTATGTAAAAGGGGAGGAGAAGGGTGTGTGTGTGAATGGACTTATGGTCGACTAGCTCACCTATTTAAAGGTGGAGCTAGAAGGCATTGTATTGAGCAAGAAGACTAGTTGTATTTTGAGCAACTTAATAAGCAAGATATTTTCTTGTATTTTGTGGGTCTCTCTCCTCCACATCTTTGGTCTAGCATGAGCACCACGAAATTCTATCATGGTATCTAGAGCTTTGGTTGCTTAGGTCACTTTTGTGGTGTAGAATAGGTCAACTCTTATTTTTTTTCTTTGTGGAGCTGAACCTCCTACCAGTGGAGCAGCTCTAGCAACTCGTGGAGGCAAGAACTCGTGGAGCTTTCAACTAAGAACTTGAAGAGGACGTCCGGGCGCTCAAGATCGTATAGCTCATCAAATGAGTGACCCCTTCTCTGCCCCGCGGCATTGTCGTCTGAGCAGGCCGGTGCAGTTTTCTGGCTGCCATCGATGTCATACATGCATTCAACATCTGCAAGTGATTACGGGCTATGAGAGCTTAGGGCTTTTGAAGCCCATAGTCTCAACTACCCTACATCCTGAATCTTAGCCCTAATGACGGCCTGACGCGTTCGCTACAGTAGAAAAACCAGGCTGCTCTCCTAGAAAGCCATTAAAGCTTCAAAATCAAGCTTCTTTTTGCTCTAATCCTCTCCTCTTAGCTCTAATCACTTAAGTGCTCTTGTGAGGGCCTGTTGCAAATCCTATTTTGAGTTTGAAGTGGTGGGCATACACCATGAGGTATTCATGAGCCTCATTCTCATCAAGCTCCATCAACAACATCTTCAAGTGCACAAAGCTTTTCAAAGTGTGCTTATAAGCACTAATAGTGTTGATTAACACTAATGAGACTTCTAATCCAACAAAGGGGAGTCATTCCAAAGTGTTTCTAAACACTAAGAGTGTTCTTAAACACTAATGGTGAATCTAATCACCAATGCAAGTGTCATTAGATGTTAGAAATGTGCTCTTAAGTACTAATCATATTTTTAAACATTAATGGTGATCTTAATCACCAAACAAAGTGTTCTTTGACACTAATGAAGCTAATCTCCATCAAAATTAGTGGTTGGACATAAACCCTAAATGCTAAACCATATGCTTCACCATCTTAATCTCCTATTTTATGCAACATCCTTGGCTTGGTTAAGGGTTGCTGCACTCTCATAAGCCTCTCTCTTTCTACTTAAGCCAAAACATCACAAATTTTTGGTTTTTTCTTCTTCATAAATCAGCCCATTACTCTCTAGTAATCTCCTTCAATACCCAGTGTCAAAGGATAACACCCAAATTAAGAAGTTCTCAGGAGAGGGCTTCCACACTTGGCAAGTCCTTGTCAAGTACAAGATGATGTCCAAAGGTTTTTGGCCATTCATCTCCGGCACTAAGGTTATTGATCAAACTAAGGCTGAAGATATTGAAGATGATGAGAGGGCACAAGCCATCATCATGCTTCATCTTGATGAGGCTCTCATTCACCATGTGGACCAGCTTCCGACTGCAAAGGAGAAATGGGATGAGCTTGATAAGCTCTATGGAGCTCGTGGTAAGAATTCCAAGATCTCACTCAAAATTGAATTTTTTAGCTTGGAACTCAGAGAGAGAGATGGCATTGGAGCCTTCATCTCTCACTTGAAGGGCCTTATGGCTCAACTTGCATCAGTGAATGCGAGAATGGATGAAGATGATGCAGTGGCTATTTTACTAAAAGCAGTCAAGAAGGTGTACCCCACCTTCTTGGAACTCAAAGAGGGAGACGGCATTGGAGCCTTCATCTCTCACTTGAAGGGCCTTATGGCTCAACTTGCATCAGTGAATGCGAGAATGGATGAAGATGATGCAGTGACTATTTTACTAAAAGCAGTCAAGAAGGTGTACCCCACCTTAGTCACCACCCTAAAGAACATACCTAATCCCACCCTTGAAGGAGTCATTCAATCTTGTCTTGATGAAGAAAAGAGGCCAAAGGGAGGAGCTGAATCTTTAAATGCAACAACTTCATCGAATATCGAACAAGCTTTGTCACATCAAGTGACAAAGTAAGATGAAAGTAAGATGTGTCCATTGCAAAAAAAGGTGGGTCATTTGGCAAATAATTGTTGGATCAAATATCCCAACAAAATAAAATGTAACAAGTGTAAACAAATGGGACATATCACTTCTAAATGTCCTAACAAAGAGTTAGAGGCTAACTTTATATCAGCCTCTAACTCCACTGAGAAATTGTTTTAAATCTTAATGTAACCACACCTATATTCCTAACCTTGTACGCCTAATGTTATAAAGGCAACCTATGTCCAATACCACCTATTCCAATTTTCTTTCATAGTTGGTATTAAGGGGAGGTATTAAGAGACTAAGGTTATGTAAAAGGAGAGGAGAAGGGTGTGTGTGTGAATGGACTTATGGTCCACTAGCTCACCTATTTAAAGGTGGAGCTAGAAGGCATTGTATTGAGCAAGAAGCCTAGTTGTATTTTGAGCAACTTAATAAGCAAGATATTTTCTTGTATTTTGTGAGTCTCTCTCCTCCTCCACATCTTTGATCTAGCATGAGCACCACAAAATTCTATCATATCGCTACATGGGACATATGTAACACTAACCAAGGAGGCTAGAGTAATCCACCCACTGAGATGAAATGGGAGTGGTGGTCCATGCACAGGGAATGTTGATCTTATGGGGAGGGACTTCGCTATCATGATGACACAGATTGTTAGAATGCTTGTTGCTATGGAGGTTGTTGTTAAGGGTGTCTTAGTTACCTAACCAAGGAACCTACTAATCACTAGAAGGACGTGCATGTTTTTCACGGAGAGTCTTGAACAAGTTAGTTTGACTCGAGCGAGTGCTAACATGCCAAGAAGCATTATGAATTTTTTGAGGTCATTTAGAGGGCCTTGTAATAAGGAAGTTTGACCGGAATATTCCCTCCAAAAAGGGGCACCGGATAATTTTTTTTCAAATGAACTCCAAATTTGTCGGACTTCATATATTTATATTCAACTCTTCAAAAGCTATTTGTCGGACTTCATATATTTATATTTGTCGGACTTCATATATTTATATTCAACTCTTCAAAAGCTATCCATTGATATATAACACGATAGGTTCGGAGAAGGGACAAGATAGATACCTAGAAGGAATACCTTCTAGGTATCTATCTTGTCCCTTCTCCGAACCTATCGTGTTATATATCAATGGATAGCTTTTGAAGAGTAAAATCTAAATATGTGAAGTGCAACAAATTTGGAGTTCGTTTGTAAAAAAAAATTATGTGGTGCCCCTTTTTGGAGGGAATATTCCGGTCAAACTTTCTTTACAAGGCCCTCTAAATGACCTCAAAAAATTCCTAATGAGCTATGCCTCCTCACCGAGAGCGAGTGGGATCCCCTCAAGGATGCGTATGGGGCAAGGGTCGAGGAGTTGAACTCTATCGTTAGGTCATAAACTAAATGTTGGTGATCCGGCCTTGGTTGCCAACCAAGGTTGCCTAAAGAAATTCTCTAACCTGCCTGTGTATCAAGTGGCTTGTCGACAAGTTACTGAATAGAGTGGTGCTCTTCATCATGATGAGGTGATGATAAAAGAGGCAAAAAGATAAAATCACTTGATAGAAAAATTACACCTACGAGCTGCATCAGTCAAGTACCATAGAGTCCTCCAAGGGGGGAGAGCTAGGCATACGGTGGTAGATGAAGTGAGAGAACTAGGGAACCTCTGTTGCAGAAGGGGGGAGGTGAGGGGGAAAGGGTAAGTTGAGAGGATGAGATAAGAGGAGGACCCGATGGAAGAAAAGGGGTAAACAAGATGGGCAAAAACAGGGGGGTAGCTCACACACCCCAAACAAGAATGGGAGAGGTACCAACAAGTAGAGGAGGAGTTGGGATGCATCAAGAGGGCTAGCAAGGCACCGTCAGAATGAGGGGATGACTCAATAAGCATTCAAGAGGAGGGGAGGGGCATGAGGGCACTAGAAGGAGGTATTGAAATATATTCCACTGGAATAGTTGGTGAGATTATGGTAGTGGTTTACAGGCTATGTAACAAGCTATTTTAGTTCACTAGATTGATGGCATAGTTATAGTGCCAACTCATGTAGTAGGGTTCACATTATGGGAGAACTGATCTTATATGTTTTAGTAGGAAAGTACTTTCCCATATAGTATGTACTTTTATCTTTATGTTAGAGAAGATAAGAG
The DNA here is from genome assembly GCF_041138505.1 of Cibotium barometz. NCBI lineage: Eukaryota > Viridiplantae > Streptophyta > Polypodiopsida > Cyatheales > Cibotiaceae > Cibotium > Cibotium barometz. The sequence continues at coordinate 19,286,717 of NC_141105.1, read as the reverse complement.
AATAGAAGAAAATTCATCCATCCATCTCTCTTGTGTGCTTGTCTACTCTTGTGTGTGTGTTGGCTTACAAGGAGCTCAAGCCCACTCTCTTATCTTTATGTTAGAGAAGTGAAGAGAATAGAAGTAAATTCATCCATCTAAGGCTTTCTTGTGTACTTTCCCATATCTAATGTGTACTCTTATCTTTATGTTAGAGAAGAGAATAGAATAAAATTCATCTATCCATCTCTCTTGTGTGCTCTTGTGTGTGTATGTCTGCTTACAAGGAGCTCAAGCCCACTCTCTCCCTTGCATTCTTCTCATTATATTAGGGCTTCAGTAAGTTCATGTGTGAAGAGATCAAGAGGAAAGAAAAGGAAGTGGTACATGGGTAAGGGTAACTCTATCTCTTTCCCTTTGATTTAAAGTAAATCCCTACAGGTAGTAATGGCTAGTCCAGAGCAACATGCAAGCATAATAGTAAGGTGCATTATCAAACCTTGAGCTACCTATTAAGGTGATGCATAGGGGCATTATATTGTGTGGTTCAAAACCAATTTGGGTCCCATTTTGGCTCTACAAGTTTTTCATAGCCACTCTGTGAAAATATCAATTTTTATTATGTATGCCCAAATTTTGGTTTGGTGCATAGTTGTGGCATAAATTTGGGTGTAGGACATTTTGTGAAGAGAATTTGAGATTTGCATCCTATTAGTGGATGTATGTTTATGTGACTTGTTTACATGTAATTGCAGTATAACATGTTTACAATACCATAGGAGGTGACTATGCTAAAGATTTATTGAAGCATAGAAGTTTCTACAAGTACTGTTCAGTAAGTTGTTCTGCAAGTAAGGACATCTACTAACAGTCTTTCCTAGATTATGAGCAAGAAGTTGGACAAGAACATCTTCCAAGGAAGATGAGAAATTTCCTCATGGGAAAAGGATATTAAGAGTTTATTTCACAAGTGATGAGAAGATGGACAAGAACAACTTCCAAGATCCTTCAAAGCCTATGGAAGTTCAAGATGAGAAACTTCCTCATGGGAAAAGGAGATTGGGAAGTTTATTTCAAGTGAAGAGCAGGAGCTGGTTACTCCTTCAATTGGCATAAACCTTTAGGCCTTTAAGGCTTGGCATGAAAAAGCCATCACAGATATGTATTGGTTGTCTATTAGCATGTCATATGGCTATGATTGGTTATATATAGGATGTTGCAAAACACTAAAGGATGCATGTAATACCTTGGTTAAGTTAGCACAAGTACTAAGAGAAGATATAGTTAAAATTAAAGCTACATAATGTGTGCAGTGGAATAAGATAAATATCAATAATTACTCATTGAAAGTGAAAGGGATTGTATATGCCTTCACCTCTGTTAGAGCTTCAGTTGATGTGATGACAACTTGGTGTCGGCCACATTGAATACGCTAAAGACTATGATTAATTTCAGACATCTATCCAAACTCAGGAAAACTTCCCAAACTTTGAAGACCTTATAGCTCCTATGATGAATGAGAAGGTAAATGTTGGGATTAAATCATCTTTTGGAAATATCCAAGAGCATGCCTTCTACAAAGACAAAGGTAGAGGTAGAGGTAGAGGTAGATGCATATCTTTATCTAGACGTTGAGGTGTAGGAACTTTTGGAAAAATAAAAAACACGGTTAGTAATAATACGTCCTAATGTACAACTAGGTGGAAGCGGTCACTCTAGAGGTAGGGGGAGCCAGAGAGGCCAAGGTGGATGGCAAAAAAATTAGAGTGGAAATAGCATGGAGTGTTATTATTGTGATAAACTAGGTCATATAGTAACTTGGCCTTCTATAAAAAGAAGAATGATATTAAAAGTGGGAAGTTGCAGTAAGGAAACTATGCATCATCAAGCAAGCAAGCCGAGCATAGAAATGAGCAACTTTTTGTGGTACAACATATATGCTCAATTCCATGACTGCAAATATATGATGAAATCCTGGAGATGTATGGTATGTTGATTCAGGTGCTTCTAACCACATGACTAGTCATGGTGGTGGGTGGTTAAAGATATGTAGAAATGGAAAAATCAGGGTATTTGGCTCTTATGTTTTCTTTCTTATTCCCATTCTTGCTTACCCTAACTAATAGCTAGTCTATCATCCTATAGTTTTTTAGCATAAGTGTTTAATGCCAAAGAGAATATAGGATCTAAATTTTATAGACTTGCTAGCTTCTTGCTTAACTTGGGATGAATTAAGAATATGGAAGAGTTGGGCAAGAGTGTGCGAGTGCAAGTGCCGTGTGATTTACTTAATTTATGTTCTAATTATGTATTATTCTCTATGCATCATAAATCTAGTATTTTAGGATTTCTGAAGAAGTGCGATGAATTAAGAATATGGAAGAGTTGGGCACAATGCGAGTGCAAGTGCCGTGTGATTCATTCAATTTATGTTCTAATTATATATTATTCTCTATGCATCATAAATCTAATATTTTAGAATAAGTAAAGACATGTGTCTTTGTAAGTTTGGCCCTAATCATTCTCAAAGTTATCTCCACTCAAATATGTGTATACATTTTTTCTAAGTCCAATATATGTACAATGTGTTTTTCAATACTACATATTTTAAAAGATCATTAAGTCTTGCTACTAACAAATGTTTAATCTTAACAATTTATGTAATAATTTTACGATTATGTATAGTTCAATGGAACATTTATAGTTTTCTTTGTCTTCTTTACATATTTTAAAAGATCATTAAGTCTTGCTACTAACAAATGTTTAATCTTAACAATTTATGTAATAATTTTACGATTATGTATAGTACAATGGAACATTTATAGTTTTCTTTGTCTTCTTTTAGGGTTGAAAAGTTAAAAAAACACTATCATTTACAAGTTCTCATCTATATTCTATAACATATTTAGCTCACATGTCAATATTTATTTCGCAAGTTATATATATGATGACATTTGAATAAAAGGGTTATAATCATATAAACTTTCACATGCTGGTATAACATGTATATTACACTACCGCATGATAGAATATAATATAAGTATACTACATTACATTCAAAATATCATTATATTACATCACATGTAATATATCATGTATATTATACCCGATATATGTAAATGTGTTTTTTTAACACCACATTTCAAGAGAACATCAATACCTTATAATTGTTTTTGTCAATGCATGTAATAGTCTTATAGTATTATATGCTCAAGATTGTATGATAAATGAAAGGATAGTTCTTTGTCTCCTTTAAGGGTCAAGAAGTAAAAAGTGTTTCTTATAATACTATCCTTTATATGCAAGTTTATCTATATCTTTAAACATTGACTCACATGTTAAGATATCTTTAATAGTTTTCGATATTATATGAATAAGCACATTATATGTATATTTTACTTGTATACATTGCATGACGCAATATATTACAATATATACTACATGTATACAATACTATACGACGTAATATATTACACTACATTTTCTAAATCTCATATTATTTCAAAAGATATTTATTATTTTGTAATAAATTTTAAATCTTGATACGCAATGCAAGAATTATGCAATGTTGTATATTACAATGAAGTGATATGATTCTATGTATACTTTGAAAGTCAAAAAGCAAAAAATATTTTTTAATGTTATCTTTGTCAAGGGTTCTTTATTTACATCTTGCAACATTATCCCACATTATCAATATTTATTTGATGAAGGTGTTTGAATATTTAAGAAAAGAAGGATTATTATAATCTTAACCATCATCACATGTTGCTATAATATGCATATTACATGTATATAATATTCCGTATAGTATATCATGCATCATATAGTATGTCATGCATAGTACACTACAGATAGTACATCATATATGTATATAATACTCCATTTAGTACATCATGTATATCATTCCATATAGTATATCATGTTTTGTACACTACATTTACTAAATCTACTTTATGTAAGGTGGTTTTTAACACCACATATTTTAAGAGATCATTAATGTTTAAACTTTCAATTTTGAGAATGTATGTAATAATCGCATAGTCTTATGTATACTACAGAAAAATGATAGTTTTCTTTAAGTGAGTTTATGTAGAAAGGTGGTTTTTAACACCACACATTTTAACACCACACATTTTAAAAGATCATCAATGTCTTACATAAACCTTCAATTTTGAGAATATATGTAATAATCTCGTAGTGCTACATAGTATGGAAAATGATAATCTTCTTTATTTTCTTTTAAGCAAAAATTATTGGTTAATATGAAGAGTTTATCTAAATCTTGCAACATTGATTTTGACATTGTCATTATTTATGCTATAAATATGTGTTGGAGTTAAAAGATTATAATAATCTAATACATCGCATGTTATTATCTCAAATGTATGTTTTTGTTTTAAATAGAATAATTTTGATGGAGTACTTACCTTTGCTTTATTAATTTAGAAATTTACCCAAATCTTTACTAGTTGCATGGTGATCATTTATCTTTGTTCTATCAAACTTTTAAATTTAACTCTAACTCTTTTCTAATATTGCAAGAATAGAGATTGAGAATGCTCCAAAGTTCTTGATATCATCTTTGTTACAAGAGGTTAAAGACCAACAAACTCCTGGATTCCATTGCCTGGGAAAGTAAACTTGATACATAGAGAAATGATTTGCGTGACATTGAAGCTCACATGCCGAACATGGGGTCATCAATTACTAGTGACACGAGACGATTGTACTAATTTTCTACAAGCATTTTGTTTGAGATGAGAATATTTTTGTTGAGTTAAATTTTACAGAGAAGAAGAGCACTAACGTTGCTAAATTTAAGAAACTAATCACCTCCTAAAACAAGGCTTTGAAAGCAACTTGAAAATCATATATAAGGAGAATCAAACACCATATAAGAAGTCTGACTAATGAAGCAAGATAATTGACACTTAATCACAATAAAAAAGACTCAATTATAAGCTCCTATATATACATTTCTTAGGATGAATAATGTGAGTTATCAAAATGAGTTGCATCGTCTGATTTATATTTTATAGTTTTCAAGTCTAACTTTTAAATTTAACTCTAACTCTTTTCTAATATTGCAAGAATAGAGATTGAGAATGCTCTGAAGTTCTTGATATCATCTTTGTTACAAGAGGTTAAAGACCAACAAACTCCTGGATTACATTGCCTGGAATAGTAAACTTGATGCATAGAGAAATGATTTGCACGACATTGAAGCTCACATGCCGAACATGGGGTCATCAATTACTAGTGAGACAAGAGATGATTGTACTAATTTTCTACAAGCATTTTGTTTGAGATGAGAATATTTTTGTTGAGTTAAATTTTACAGCAGAGAAGAAGAGCATTAACCTTGCTAAATTTAAAATTCTAATCACCTCCTAACAAGGCTTTGAAAGCAACTTGAAAATCATATATAAGGAGAATCAAACACCATATAAGAAGTCTGACTAATGAAGCAAGATAATTGACATTTAATCACAATAAAAAAGACTCAATTATAAGCTTAGAGAAGGCTCCTATATATACATTTCTTAGGATGAATAATGTGAGTTATCAAAATGAGTTGCATCGTCTGATTTATATTTTATAGTTTTTAAGTCTAAAAGGAATCCACATTTTTTTTCTGTCAAGTATACTTATAGCAAATATTAAACTATTCAAAACAAGCTAAAGCAAAGTACATCATCCCTCCATATACAAATCCCAACTCTAAGAAATAATATTTTTTGCTAGTCATTTGTGAGGAGGACTCTTTACCTATCCACTAAGAATCCACAAAAATGCCACTTTCCTGACCATTTACATGTTGATAAAAAGCTAGTGGAATTAAAGGTCATGTTGATAAAAAGCTAGTGGAATTAAAGGTCATGCATTCACCCATATGGTAAATGGGATCATCCATAGAATCAATGCTAATCAACATGTTCCCTTCATCAATGGTCAACATTGGTACATTTTCGTTGCCTAAAAATGTGCTTGAATTCACTATGTAGAGGAATGAAAGGTCCTACATTCACCCTTATAATGAAGGGATCATCCATAGAGTCAATGCTAATCAACATGTTCCATTCAATATCCATGGTAAACATTGGTACATTTTCTTTGCCTAGAAATGTCCTTGAATTTCCTATATAGAGACTTGATTTATTACACACATTTAAGAAAAATCCCTTCTTGGAAGCATCCTACAATGAATTTGAGACTAACAAAAGTACACCACATATACAAAAATTTTATTTTTTTGAACCTTTTAAAAATAACATAAGCATTTTTTGTAATGTGCCTCCCCTCCCCACCCCCTTGTCTTTCTTTCATCACACACACCCATCCACCCATATGGACATGCACACACATGCACAGTCTTTGTCTCTTTGACTTGGTCTCATATCGTGTTGCTTCTCACTACAATCTTTAATGGCATACAATTAGCATCCAATATTATTTCTTTGCTCAAAATCTTGTCAATTAGAAAGAACAACTTAAACATGTGAGACTTAATTAAGTTTTTAACAAATATATTATGCAATTAAATAGACTCTCCAAGAGTGCTTTTCCACCTTACCTAATTGATGAGAGTTTGCGAGGTTTGTGTAATAAATCTTATATTCTAGACAAAGGGGAAAGTTTGGTCTTGGGATGGGTTGCTTTTTGAGGTAAAATTTGGGGCAAAGTAATTAAAATCAGCCGAAGTGTACAAGTTCTAGCCTGATATAGTTTCTAAATGTTTACACAACAAAACCATTGTTACCTGAAAAGCCAATAATAGAAAAGTATCTTTGCAAGAAATTGAATTGACAAATTACTAATTTTAAATGTACGAGTTATTATTTCAAGAGCGTCTCCTATGATCGATGTGGATTTTGATTTTTGTCTTCATTATTAAATAAATAAGGTTGTGCAGACGCTTCAAACAGAGTTTTTTTCTCCACAAAAAGAAAACCAATTCAAAGGAAGAAGGCACTCAAGAGGTGCAGATTAAGGTGGGAACTGCATTACAGTAATGAAACTTTGGAACGAACTAGAAACTCACCTACAACTGGTTTACAGCTTGGGATCATGGCAAATGTACAAGTTGATGTGAAATGTATGGGGGCTTTTCAAAAAACCAGACCCGAGTGAATCACACACAGCAACCACTATCTATTAACTCATCTCTTAGAATTAAAGAGTACCCTGCCTCCCCTAGCTCTTGTTGTTGTGGAGGCAAGCACTCTCTCAAAGACCTCTGCATCACACACTATTCTCAAAACTCCTGTATGAGAATAACCATACTCTTGAGCTGAGAGCTCTAACAGCTCTACAAAGAGGGGGCTATTGAGGTGCTTGGCTTTGATAAGATATCGCTTTGCTTCATCTCCAACACAAACAGGGAGGTAACCTCGAGGTACTCGAGTTGTGGTCGAAGGCGGCGGCCGTGTGCAGGAGCCCTTGTTAATCTGATCTTCAAGAGGCGGGTCGAATTGGTCTGCTTGTTTGAATTTTCTGAAATGAAGGGCAGGGGTGGAAAGCTGCTTGTGAGGGTGGGAGATCTTGTGGAGGAGGTTGGACAGTTGCATGGTGCTAGGTGGGAGGAAATGATAGGGTTAATTGCATAGGAAGGGTGTATAGTGAAGCAAGGGGAGGGAGGCGTGATGGCAGCTGAGGGGAGCCAGTGAAAGGCTTGCATGAGGAAAGAGAAGGAGAGCTAGCTAGCTAGTCGATGAGGGTGATGAGGAAGAAGGAGGCGGAGAAGAAGCAGAGAAGAGCGAGCTAGTGAAAGGGGTGAGTAAAGAAAAGAAGAAAAGGGTCGGATGAGGGAGAAGGAGAGGAAGGAGGCGAGAGCTTGGTGGTGGTGGTGGTGGTGGGTAGGCCCATGCTCTTTGTATCTGGTGGTGGGTTGTTGAGGGGCTTCTTTACCGGCCGCCCCCCAACCAACCTGCACTAGACCTAAAAAAAAAACTGTACTATTTCTCGTCGTCTTTTTCTAGCGTGTCAAAAGCTGGCCAGCCCGCCCTAACGACCACAGTTTTGATGGCCAAAAGAGCGTACACACCAGTACACTGCCGTCTCCCGTGCACAGTACGGCGTCTTGTCCACACTGCACACTTATTTTTTTTATCATTCCCAAAAAATATTAAATATGTATTCTCCTTCCCAATTAATTTTATTCACGACAGCTCTATCTTCAACAGAATTGTTCTTTTTATTTAAAAAAAAATCGCATTATTGGACTCGGGAGTCCGGACCCACCCCAGTGCCAACCTGACCTAGCACCTCCACTAAGGTCGACATACCCTTCAATTTCTGTGCAACGTACATGGTGGCGTCCTGTGACTTTTGTCCCTTTTGCCCTCCTGGTGAAATAAGCATCAAATATTGGCCCTTTTTTATAAAGGTTTGTACACATGTGTATGCCAAACTCTATGGAGAAACGTTAGCCATGCAAATTTAGATGGTGCACGAGCATGCCCGATGCCCGTACTCATCCACAAAAATAGGGCATGTGTGTAAAGACCCCGAGTCTTTATTAAACCAAGAAATGCAGTAAAACTAGATTCAAATCATAAAATGTAGTAAAACTAGCCTCCACAGACTAGTCTAAATGCACCAAAGTTAAAAACACCTATAGTGGGAGGGTGCACGCACAGATAAGAGAGAGAGACTCGTGTGTGTGTGTGTGTGTGTGTGTGTGAGAGAGAGAGAGAGAGAGAGAGAGAGAATACTAAATTAGGGATTTCGAAAACTTTCCTTATGAAACTTAAGATTGAAAAGCAATAATAAAGTGGAAGGCAAAAAAAGAAAGCAAAACTCTTTTCACTTCCAATGAAAGAGCAAATATATTATAAGTGTTTTCAAAATTCTCCTTTGCAAGGATTGCAAAGGAAAAATTGGGAGTAACTTGCCTTTCACTTTCAATCAATTCAAGCTTCTATATATGTTGAATTTATGGTCACTCCATTGTCTGCTTATAATTGGAATCATAGGTTAATAATACAATAAAGGCTAATGGAAGTGGATGCAAAAGCATAGCCATAGTTGGGCCTTCAAGTAGCATGCGCATATCAGGTAAAAAGTTCATTTATCACCTTGCCTAAACATTTTATATGAAATAGTTTGCCCAATTCTTTTTTTAAAGCATTTCCCTTGGAACTATAAACACGACAACATTTTGGAAACGCCAAATGGCACAAAAACCACACTGTGATATAAATATACCTCCAAAGTAAGTTTTAAACAAATTACTTTTTTGGGAGGCATTGAAAACACCCAATCTATAATCAAGATCACCCTTGAATGGTCACAATTTTAAAAAGTTCATACCAATATTGGACACATTGAGGTGATAAATAAGAGCTCCATTCCCATTTTTGAATTTGAGGTGGATCTATCCTTGCACTTGTACACACAATCTATTCTTTGACTTTTCATTACTTTACACATTTATCTTTACCTTTAAGTGGTAGGATTTAGATTCTACAATGTGATCTTGCACCACTTTTTCTTAATCATATACTCAATGTATACAAATGTCTTCAAAATGCCAACCATAGAAAGTTGCCTATCTAAGTGTTCAAAAAATATTTTGTTTAATATTTATCTTTTCATCATGGTGTTGTGCAAAGAAATACCTAAAGATCATTTAGAGTGTCTTCTCAAAATAATGTGGAATATGAAAAGATTTATTATATGTTTTCAAGGTTTTGAACCAATCTCAAGTACATTGAGTAAGGGTTGCGATGTAAAAACTTATTGGGGAGAGAGAGAGAGAGAGAGAGAGAGAGAGAGAGAGAGAGAGAGAGAGAGAGAGATGATATATTAACGTCTCTAAGAGGCCATAATGGCCTATGAGACCAAAACTGAGAGTACATCTGAAGTTGGTGTCTCATCAAAGAGAAGAACAGAATTGTAAGACTCCGAGATGATACTGAGTAGAAAATACTGAAAAATGTATATCAGGTAGAGCCATGTATGCTGATCACTTGAAGTGTTGCCCTCTCCTTACATCAAGTATCTCCGCCATGGGGCTGTCTAGAATGGAGAGGTTGTAGAAGCGAGGTAGGTGTCTCCAAGCAATAATGGCTATCTAGAATGGAGAGGTTGTAGAAGCGAGGTAGGTGCCTCCGAGCAATAATGGCTCTATCTGGCGATGGTGAGGATGCCTTGGTCGGGATCTTGGTGGGCGTGGCCGACGAGCACGACATAAGATGACTGCCCTATCAGTGGTGACTCCTTGGGAGCATGGTCGGTGCCCTGATGGCCCAATGGAGGAGGTATCAGGAGGTGTGTGGGCTGAGTTGCTGGTGCTAGTGCCGAAGAAATCTGTCAAGGTCCTCTGTCTAGGTACATCATGGCTCGGTCTCCTGTCTGCCAAGAGGGTCTCTCTGTGTCTCTTGAGCTCAAGTAGGAATAATCCGAGGCATCTCTGATCCTCAAACTCCATGACCCTGCATAACGGCCCAAAACCCTCTCGGAAGAGGCAGTGATATCTCCCTTGGATCTCATAATAGACTGTACATCGGCAAATGTAGTGCTCCTCTGTCTCTGCATCCTGGTAGCATAACAACTAACAAATGCGGTCGTCCAGGATCTGATGCACATAGCGTCTTGTCTCAATCCACAGCTGGTGTGATGAGGTCCGGATCTTTCCAATGGCACAACATATCCCATGTGATAGGTGTACATACATGTATGCTGGGCGGGTGATTAAATCATCTAGTGAGAGGTGTAGAAAATGGTTCTTTTATAATGAGCCATTTTCATGCCTAAGGGCTCCGCGGGGGCTAGTCCATGTCCTCTCTGTGTCCACTCTGATGATATCCATCCTGATCACGTGATTTTGCTTTAAGTGGGTGAGATCCAAAAATGGACAATCCAGGCTGTACTGAAAGGGTGGTAGTGCCTCTATCCACAAACCATGTAGGTAAAACCATGATCTCATCTGAGCGTACCAGCATAGAGTATCTCCATCCTCTGCCAATTGTAAGGATGAGGTCAATGCCAATCGGGAGTACCTCTACTGAGGGAGCTCCCATAGTCGTTGTAAAAAGGTAACTGCCTGGAATAGGGCACCCAGCTCAGCCCGAATAATCTCATGTGGTACTGATGATTTGCTCCGAATCATGCATGCAATCATCATAATCAGTGGTCTCTCCATTTGCCTCCATCCCTCATCTGTCCCTCTCTGAGATCTGTGATGTATGCTGGGCCCCAAATTGGAGCTCCGTGTACAGGAGGGTTTGTGTGACAAGCATATCAAATAGCCACAATTTGGTGCGCGGCTCCTGAAACTGTATGTGTGCACACTGTCTCTCAAGTGCCCCCAAGGCTACATGCCCTCGAGCTAATCTAGCTGATGCTGCCTCCTTATTGAGGGAGAAACGCGGTCCTGTGAAAGTAACTCCCAAGTAGACATATGACTTGATGTACTCAACCAGCTTCCCACGGAAAGTAAATTGAGGTTCTGATCTTGTCACCCATGCATGTGTGGTGTTAAACACCATAACCTTGGTTTTCCCAAGGTTCACTGTCAGATCTCTATCCGCACAGAAAGCCTATAATGCATCCAGGTGTCTCTGTAATCCCTCCGGAGAGTCTGAGATCAGAACAATATCATCAACATATAACAAGATGGGTATCAACACCCCTGCCAGGCATGCCCCTGTGAGAGAGAGAGAGAGAGAGAGAGAGAGAGAGAGAGAGAGAGAGAGAGAGAGAGAGAGAGAGAGTATATTGTCATCTAGGAGACCAATAGTATATAGAATGGACCCATAAACTTCTTCACATACTTGGGTTGTAACAACCTTGTAGATTTGGCTTGCATTCAAAGCACAAAATTAATTCTTTTGCATTCATGTACACACACACACACACACACACACACACACACACACAAAACTAACTTTTCTTGTAATAAACTCTTGAATTCCCATATTATGTATTTGATTCATATATAATAGTTTGCTTTTTGTATAAATAGATACATGAGTTTCTTTCCCTATCTTTGGAATCATCACTTTTGTAGTTTGTTTTTTTTTTTGGTAGAAATAGATACGAGAGGTACTTTCCATATCTTTAAATTTATCACTTTTGTATGGTTCTTTTGAAGATAATTATCCTATGCTTACATTTAATACTTTGGGTCATGGTTATGCATGTAGTGCTAACACTTTGTACTAAAGATGGACCCTGGCTACCATTCCATTATTCACGGTTATTCACTTTGTAGTAAAGATGGACCTTAGCTACCATTCCATTATTCACACACATTTCTATGATTAGTAGTGGTTTTGTAGTCCCATGGCTATGCATGCACTGCTAACATTGATAAAAAACAGAAGAAGGAGGGAGCACACACAAGAGAAGCAAACCCTAATCCATATCCATCAATCATAAAGAAGGAGAGAAGCCATAGTGATCATCTCTCTCACACACACAAAGGAGAACACAACATAGTGTTATGTCCACACTACAAAGTAAACCTAATGTAATGTCCACACCACACATGACCAGCTGGACGCGGTCATAAACACACCACACGATATCCATCTACCATACTATCACTCTGTCAGCACCCATGTGCTATCCTCCAGCTGTATACGAGCTTGACATTTCAACACTCCCCCTCAAGCTCGACATGTCCATCTCTAGGACTCCCAATCTAGTACAGAAATACTCGAACTTATCCTTACCAAGTGCTTTGGTAAAGATATCTGCAACCTGCTCATCTGTCTGTACATATGTCAAATCAACATGCCCATCTAGCACTTTCTCTCTCATGAAGTAATAGTGGATCTCAATATGTTTGGTCCTGGCATGATAAACTGGGTTGCTAGCAAGCTGAATGCTACTCATGTTGTCACAATGAATGACAACTCTCATATCACTCTGTAATCTGACATCGTCTAGCAACTTCTTCAACCACATAGCCTCACATGCAGCTATGGCTGCTCCACGATACTCGGCCTCTGTGGTAGATAAAGTAACTGTAGGTTGCTTTTTACTGCTCCAACTCACAGCTCCACTACCAAGGCTGAAAACATAGCCACTGGTAGACCTCCTGTCATATGCACTACCGGCCCAATCTGCATCTGTATATCCATAGACATGCATGTCTTTTCCTGCCTCATAGAAAAGACCATAATGCACGGTAGTTTTGACGTATCTCAGAATACATCTCACAGCATCCAAGTGAGGTTTACGAGGACTCTGCATAAACTGACTCACCAAACCAACTGCATAGCTGAGATCTGGCCTCGTAATGGTCATGTAGATAAGGCTACCAACCATTTTTCTGTACATGGTGATATCATCAATCTCATCACCCAAATCAGCCCTAAGCTTCATGTTTTGCTCTAATGGTGTCAACATTGGTTTGCATGCTGTCATACCATACTTTGCCAGCATGTCAAGTGCATATTGCCTTGACCACATAACCATTTGTACCCAATGGTTGCATCTTCTCAAACCACTCACCATGACATGTCATGTGGTTTGAGGCACCCGAATCCATATACCATGACTCATCTCCAGCATTCTGAGAATCCATTGTCCCCATAATGTGCTTCATTGCAAAAAGATGATTTGAACTCCCATCATTGTTACTAGTAGATGCATAATTTCCATGTTGTGGTCTTCCATTCCTGACATCATTTTGCTTTTTGTAACAATCTTTTGCCATATGTCCAAGTTTGCCACAATAGTGACATTCAATCCCATTCAAATTTTGTTGAGGACCTTGCCATCGTCCTCTACCACGAGCACCTATTCCAACTCTCCCCCTATGGGATTGAAATCCACGACCTCCACATGGTCCAAATGATGACTGTGAATTCTGAAAATTCTGATTTGATTGTGGTTGATTGAACCTATCATTCCAACCACGTCCTCCACGGCCTCGAGGGGTAAATCTCCCCCTTCCTGAGAGCCTCTAGATGAGTAAAAAGCCTGATTCCTTGCATGCTCATCATTACTGGATGAGGATGCACCACCTGTAATATTCATGCCACCAAGTCCAAGCTTTAATTCTTCCACAATGAGCAATGACACAAGCTCATTAAAGTCTGGCATTCCTCCCAACCTTACTGAGATGGAAGTGTCAAAAGATTTGTACTCCCGGCCTAAACCACGCAATGTGAGAGCAACCAAATCATCATCATCCATTGGGGCATGAATTGATGATAGTGAATCTGCATAACCCTTGATTTCCTGAACATACTCATGTATACTTCTATTCCTTCGTGTTACACTGTGAATCTGTTGCTTTAGTTGTATCTTCCTTGCACCAGTGTCTGTCTCATACATTCGGCACAATATATCCCATGCTTCTTTCGGTGTATCTGCATCTTGGATGTGAATAAGCAAGGCATCTGTTACACATATTGAAAAGTAATGCAACACTTTCGAAGACTTGTCTACCCATTGCTTGTGAGCCACCAACTGAGCATTATTTGGTTGAGGAGGTAGAAATGGCTCCGGGTCTTCATCTGACACACGAGACTCCATAAACCTTTGCCTTTCAAAAAACTCTTCATTCGAAACTTCCACACTTAAAATTTAGTTCTGTCAAGCTTCTCTCCAACAATTTGTATCGGACCATCTCCCATGTTTGCAAGGTAGTAGATGCACCCCTTTGATCACAATGTATGAAGTACCTGTAATGCTCCAAATCTCTCCAAATCACATCAAATGATTGCAATATATGTGCTTTTAGATCCCACAATGCTTCATCAACAATGTTTACTCGATCAAGGTTGAAAACAAATGATATTTCTTCACAAAAAATTTTCTGGTTTTTTTTCTCGCCAGAGAACGAGTCAAAGATCTTGCTCTAATTCCTTCAAATCTTGTTCAAATTTGATGTTTATGCATTCATTGGCTTCATAACACATTGCTCCAACATATCCTAGAAGGGTTTGATCAAATTCTTCAAGTTGAGTGAGAACCACCAAGTTTTGTAGCTCCCTGGTTTGCCTTTTTCTGCATATGTCAGGTACCACCTTTCACTAAAAGTGCTCTATCTCCTTTAAATCTGATCTAAGGTGCATATTTCACATAAGATGAAGAGTTGAAAATGTACAAGGTTTATTAGTAAAAAAACTATGAGCAATAGAATTTTGACACATATGTAAGGAAGGGAAGTTCTTTAAAGGAGGTGCATATTTCACATGCTTGAATGAGTTTTAAACTCAAAAATAATGTGATATTTTTATCTCTCATATCTCTTGAACCAAACCAAATCAAAATGGAACCAAATCGAATCAAAAAGTAACCAAACTAGGTCTAAATCTAGTCCAAATTCAACCAAACTGACTTGGAAAATTCTAGAATCAGTTTGTTTGGTTAGGAGCTCAATTTTTCCTATAAATAGAAGCCTTCCCTTGTTGAAAAAGATATAGTGTCTTATGCATTGTTACTCTACTCTACCTAAGCCAAGACCTGTGAATTCTTTAATAATTCACTAGTTTTTGATACTTCTCTCTTTCTTCAATCCCCATTGGTGGCTCCATCAACATACTAAACCAATTGATTGGTTGGGGGCCTCTACTGTGATCAAAGAATCAAGCAAATTATAAGATAAGTATAGTGAATTTTGATCTTTTCTATAATTTCTCAATGATTCTCTCTTCTCAACCCCTCTCAAGCTTGAGAAGCTTAATTGATATGGTTTTTGAAATGCTATTGAAGTTAATTAATTAATGATAGTAAAGAATTACATAAAATTCTATTTATATTTAATTCTAATGGTCTTTCTCTCTCTCACTTAAGAAATGGTCATACTCATGACCCTTTTCAATCCAAATAAAGCTTTTCATAAGGCTTTTCCTTAATCCAAGATTAACCTATGCTTGAGGCCAAATTAATGGCTTTTTTCTATACTTTTAGTTTATGTATATCGATGATTCAATCCATTATGGATTGATGATCCAATTAGAGACCATTCTAATTATTTCTTTAATGATAAGCCTTATCCCTTAGAAAAAATTGAGATTTATCAGTCATAGTAGCGGAGCTATGGCAAAAATTTTATAGGAATTACGTATAAAATAATTTCATTCAAAGCATAAAAAGAGGACTTCCTACCATATTCTAGGAACTATCATCCTAGATTAATTAAAAGAATTTTATTATGCATGGAGATGTGGATGTATGCATGTAGAGGTAGATGTATAGATGAGGATGTAAATGGAGATGTGGATGGATGCATGTAGATGTCGATGTATAGATGTAGATGTGAGTGGAGATGTAGATGTATGCATGTAGAAGTAGATGTATAGATGAGGATGTAAATGGAGATGTGGATGGATGCATGTAGAAGTAGATGTATAGATGAGGATGTAAATGGAGATGTGGATGGATGCATGTAGATGTAGATGTATAGATGTAGATGTGAGTGGAGATGTGGATGTATGCATGTGGATGTAGATGTATAGATGTAGATGTGGATGTGGAGGTGGATGGATGCATGTAGATGTAGATGTGAATGGAGATGTAGATGTATAGATGTAGATGTGAGTGGAGATGTAGATGTATGCATGTAGAAGTAGATGTATAGATGAGGATGTAAATGGAGATGTGGATGGATGCATGTAGATGTAGATGTATAGATGTAGATGTGAGTGGAGATGTGGATGTATGCATGTGGATGTAGATGTATAGATGTAGATGTGGATGTGGAGGTGGATGGATGCATGTAGATGTAGATGTGAATGGAGATAACGTCTTGGGCATAGAGTACATCTCCAAGTAGCTGTAGTACTTGATGCGGTCTTATAAGCAATGGGAGATGTCTTACTCTACTAAATCTGTAGACAAACAGCCATCCAATACAGTGAGAAAAGAGAACATTCCTAGTGGCACCTTTACAAGGTGTGGATGTCATCTTAGGTATGCCATGGAGACATGAGCATAGCCCCCATATTGACTATGACACCCATACCATGTGGTTAATAAAAGATGACCAAGAAATTTGTCTTCAATGCCAAACCAAAGGTGAATTAGACCCATTTTTAACTCATACTCAAGAAAAAAGAGACATTGTACGAAAAAAGGAGAAGACATTTTGATTTTAGTCAACTAGCTTACTACCGAGGACTCCAAGTCAAATATGTCTTAGGACCCTTTCATCTCTAAATTCTCTAATTGCTTCATAGATGACTTACCACCTGGCAGACCTTGCCTAGAAGAACATAGGATAGGAATAATTCCTGGTATTTTACCGCCATGTAAAGCTCCTTACAGAGTTAACATGCTAGAACAAAAGGAAATTCAAAGACAAGTCGAAGAACTAGTAGATAAGGAATTTATTTGACCCAGTAGTTCTCCATTTGGTGCTCCAGCTCTTCTCATTTTTAAAAGAAGAATGGTACATATTGATTGTGTATCGATTATCATGCACTAAACAAAATTATTGTTAAGAATCGATATCCAATACCCCGAGTAGATGACTTGCTAGACAAACTTAAAGGAGCCCAAGTCTTTAGCAAGATCGACCTAAAGTCTAGTTATCATCAGATTCAAATGGACAAAGGAGATATCTATAAAACTGCTTTTAGAACCCAAACTTGCCATTATGAGTTTTTAGTTATACCATTCTGTTTGACTAATGCTCTAGCTACTTTCAATAGAATGATAAATAGGTTATTCTTGAAATATCAAAATTTTGTTGTAGTGTTTTTCGATGATATCTTAGTTTTCAGTAAGAATCATGAAGAACACAAACAACATCTAGAAAAAGTATTCTCACTTCTTCAAGAGAATCAACTCTATGCTAATCCTGAAAAGAGAAAATTCTTCCAAGAAGAAATTAAATATCTAGGACACATTGTCTCTGCTGATGGTATTCGAGTAGATCCCAAAAAGATCAAAAGCATTACTAATTGGCCTAGACCACGTGATATTCATAAACTCCAATCTTTTCTTGGATTATGTAGTTACTACAGGAAGTTCGTTTAGAAATTTTTCATATATTGCACATCCTTTGACTAAACTTCTTAAGAAAGCTAGACATTTTGATTGGACTAGTTGAGAGGATCATTCTTTCGCTGAACTTAAGAAAGCATTGACCCATGCACCAATTCTTACACTACCATATTTTCAACGACCATGGTTGTTGTAGTTATTGATGCTACTGGACAAGGCTTTGGTGCTGTTCTTATGCAAGATGGACATCCAATTGCTTATGAAAGTCGTAAGCTTAAACCAGCAGAAAGAAATTAGAGTACACATGACAAAGAATTAGCTACAGTTGTCCTAACTTTGAGACTTTGGAAACGTTATTTAATGGGATCTGAATTCTTAATTAAGACAAACCAACAAAGCATTCATCATTTGTTGACTCAACCATTGATTTCTAATCGACATATCAAATGGGTTTCATTTATACAAAGTTTCCAACCCATGATTCAATATTAACTAGGCAAAGAAAATGTTGTGGCAGATGCTTTAAGTAGACGTCCCAGTATTCACAACATTTCTGTTATTCAAAGTCTACCATTTATTCCTATGAGATGATACACACCCAATTTTTTTCTGAAATTTGGACTAAGCTTAGAGACAATAATTGGAACCCTATTGGTGATTATTCATGCCATGATGGTTATCTTTTCTTCCAAAAAAGATTGTGTATTACACAATCTTTTTTGGACAATTCATACTAGAGGAAATGCATCAACCACCATACATAACATTTTAGACAATTCATACTAGAGGAAATGTTGTGTATTACACAACATTTTAGACAATTCATACTAGAGGAAATGCATCAACCACCATACATGGGTCATCAAGGAGTTTCAGCTACCTTACAACTAGTATCTAGGGAATTATTTTGGCCTCATCTCAAACAAGATATAGCAAAATTTGTGGCTGAATGTTCTGTTTGTGAAAAAATCAAAAGCTACAAAGGTAAAACCCAAGGACTCCTTACCCCTCTACCAATTCCTAATGGTACTTGGGAACAAATATCCATGGACTTCATCACATGTTTGCCTACTACATCGAGTCATAACAATATGATTTGGACAATAATTGACCGTTTGAGTAAGCAAGCATACTTCTTACCTTGTAAGAAAACTTTGACTTCTCAACAAGCCGCAACAAATATGTTTATCAAACAAATCTTTGTACATCACGGATTACCCAAAGTCATTGTTTCTGACAGAGATTCAAGATTCTGTAGTAATTTTTAGATCACATTATTCTCCAACTTAGACACTGAAGTAGATTTCTCAATAGCTTTCCATCCAGAAACAAATGGACAAACTGAGGTTACTAACAACACTATCTTAGATCTACTCAGAGCCTATGTTGCCCATGGGATGAGTACATTCATCTTCTCCAATTTGCTTACAATAATACTCCTCATTCAGCTGGTCGAGCACCTTTCAAAATTGTATATGGAAAACCCTTGCCTATTATGGCAAGTAGACTTTCTCACAAAATCAAAGCTGATGATCAATTCACCATTGATTTTAGGACCATTCTGAATGACGTAAAACATTCCATTGCTTATGCTCAAGAAAAGTATGTTAAGCAAGCAAATCGTAAACGTAAAGCTATATCATTCAAAC
Source organism: Cibotium barometz (assembly GCF_041138505.1). Lineage (NCBI taxonomy): Eukaryota > Viridiplantae > Streptophyta > Polypodiopsida > Cyatheales > Cibotiaceae > Cibotium > Cibotium barometz. Next base: position 19,267,176 of record NC_141105.1, on the reverse strand, counting down.
TTGGAGACTATGTACTTCTGAAAATTGAAAAATGTTGACTTAAAAGTGTTGAAAAATTCCCAACCGTTAAGCTTGCACCTAGATTTTATGGACCTTTTAAAGTGATCTGCAAAATTAATGATTTTACATACAAACTTGAATTACCTTCTCATTGGAACATTCACAATTCTTTTCATGTGAGCTTATTAAAACCTTTCAAAGGACAACTTCCCACTCATCTAGTATATGAAGAACCACCTTTTATTGAAGGAGACCAAGGAATCTTACTCCCAGATACCATCATTGACCATCAAATTACACCAACCCGAACTAGAAACCAATATAGCGAATATTTAATAACTTTCAAAAATCATCCTCGTGAAGATGCAAGATGGGTGCCTGAGAAATATTTTCGTGCCTTCCCTGAGATCTTCCGTTCTTTTCAACAAACTGATAATTGAGAGCAATTGCAAACTCAAGCAAGAGGGAATGTTATGGGAATATATTTTAAGCCCTCTTAAAAATATTATTCTACCCTCTTAGATAATTCGGGGACGCTTGGATTATCTTTGCGTCATGCCAAATTATGTTAATATCATGGGTGATACCATTATAAATATTAATACGTTTGGTGGATATTGACGTATGCTTGGGGTCTCCAATGGCTTTTTTCAGTTGGTTCGTATGTGTTGAGATTCAAGCTCGATGTCAGTGTGAGCCAGCTATGCTATGTGCTAGCAGATTAGGTAGGAACATGTGTGAGACATAAATGACCGCGTGTCCAGCTGGTCATAGTGTGTGGACATTAGCTAGGGTTAGTATAGTGTGGACACAACTCATTGTGTGTTGTGTGGATTATGGAGTAGTGCATTATGCTTTGTGTGAGAGTGGACATGGCTTCCCTCTATGGTTAGGGTTTGCAATATACATTAGGGTTTGCTCCTGTGTGTGTGTCTCCTCCCCCTCTACCGTTCTTTCAACATGGTATCAGAGCCTTGTGCTATTTATTAGGGTTTATGTGTGAGTGAGTGAAGAGGGAGAAGAAGAAGCTGTGAAAAGAAGCTGTGAAGCTGTCCATTGGAGCTGTGAAGCTTGGAGCACACCAAATACTATCAGATCTGAAAGCTTGGCCTACCGGGTAAGGTATTCTAAACATCCTTGAGCGGATTGCAGGTGAAACAGGCAAAAGCAAAGCAAAATAGAGCAAATCAAAGCAAAGAAAAATTCTGGTTTTTGAAGCTTTCCATTAAAGCTTGGCAACATTGATGTATGGTGGAAATACGTGTGATTCTGGCAAAAGACATATGCATTTGTCAAAGAGGGATGTATTGGCAACCCATGTGCAAGCCTTGAACAAAGTCTGGAGCAATTTGGATGTATTTGATTGAGTGAAAATTCTGGTTTTTTGAGCTCTCACAAAATAGTGAAAAAGAAGCCCAAATTTGAAGCATTTGGAGTGAGTTTTTTGCAAAAATCCAAGCATTGATGGGTCACACATATGCCTAGGTGTCTTGGGGACTATTATCCATGGCACAGCCAGAAGGGTATGTACACCCTAGATATCCCACTCACGTATGCAGGTTGAAAAAGGCATTGTATGGTCTGAAGCAAGCACCAAGTGCTTGGAGTGATAAGATGAGTAGATATCTTATCTCAATTGGTTTTCAGATTTCTACAGCAGATTCTTCACTCTATGTGAAGAAGACACAGCATGGGATTGTTTTACTAGTCATCTATGTGGATGACTTGATTATCACAGGTGATCATGGTGCAGATGTGATGCATGTCAAGAAAGCTTTGAGTGGGCAATTTGACATGAAAGATCTTGGTGAGTTGAGATACTTCCTTGGCATTGAAGTGGTGAAAGATCATGCAGGTACTTGGTTAGTACAGCGCCAATATGCATTGGATATGTTGGCAAAGTATGGCATGACAGGGTGTAAGCCTATGAGTACACCATTGGAGCAAAATCTGAAGTTGCGGGCTGATTATGGCGAGGAATTGGATGATCCTTCTATGTACAGGAAGATGGTTGGTAGTCTCATATACATGACTATCACACGCCCGGACTTGAGTTATGCAGTGGGGCTAGTGAGCCAGTTTATGCAGAGCCCCAGGAAACCACATTTGGATGCAGTGAGATGCATCATGAGATATGTGAAAACCACAGCACATTATGGTTTATTTTATGAGAGTGGTAAAAGCTTGGACATACATGGCTACACAGATGCTGATTGGGCAGGTAGTGCATATGACAGGAGGTCTACTAGTGGATATGCTTTTACACTTGGAAGTGCCGTGGTGAGTTGGAGTAGCAAAAAGCAACCTACAGTTGCTTTATCCAGTACAGAGGCTGAGTGCAGAGGTGCAGCCATTGCTACTTGTGAGGCTATTTGGTTAAAGAGTCTCTTGGCAGATTTATGTGAGCCTCTTGATGGCAAAGTTGTCATACATTGTGACAACATGAGCAGTATACAGTTGGCAAAGAATCCACCAGTGTTTCATGCGAGGACCAAACACATAGAGGTCCATTATCACTTTGTCAGAGAGAAGGTGCTGGATGGTACAGTTGATCTTCACTATGTGAAGACTGATGAGCAAGTGGCAGACATCTTCACGAAGCCACTTAGCAGGGAGAAGTTTGAGTACTTCCGGACTATGTTGGTGGGAGTACATGGGATGAGCTTGAGGGGGAGTGTTGAGAGTCTTGATATCCCAAGCTCATCTACATCTTCATCGGCAGTACATCATGAGCTTGAGAGGGGCTGTTGAGATTCAAGCTCGATGTCAGTGTGAGCCAGCTATGCTATGTGCTGGCAGATTAGGTAGGAACATGTGTGAGACATAAATGACCGCGTGTCCAGCTGGTCATAGTGTGTGGACATTAGCTAGGGTTAGTATAGTGTGGACACAACTCATTGTGTGTTGTGTGGATTATGGAGTAGTGCATTATGCTTTGTGTGAGAGTGGACATGGCTTCCCTCTATGGTTAGGGTTTGCAATATACATTAGGGTTTGCTCCTGTGTGTGTGTCTCCTCCCCCTCTACCATTCTTTCAACAGTATGTAGGGGTGATTCCTGGGCTACTTACACCTGGCAAACATGTGTGTGATGATGGTTTGTATACTTATGGAATATTTATTTCACCAATTTATTAGTGGTTATTTTATAGGTGAAGAGGATTCTGAGGATTGAGGAGAAGTCACACCAATTTATTACTTGGCACACCATTTTTGTAAACAAGCTTGTGAATACATGTGCTAGCTTGTGCACATTTTGATTTACTTTGTATAGTTTATCAAGCATAGACTTGATCTTTAATATTTGGTAAAGTGTGACATGCTTTAAACCCAAGCCTCAAATTATGGGCACTCTATTTTTGACGATAAGAGAGTGTTGTGCAAGAAAAGCACCACTTTTTGTATTTTTGGAGGCTATGGCCTAATTTGGAATAAAATATCTTGTAAATACTCATGTGTGGGGGAAATAGGTCATACACACATGAGAGGGGATGATTGCACCCAATCTTGGAGTCGCATCTTTGTGAGCTAAGTATTTTTTAAAAATTTTGAATAGTTTAATCATGGTCATGTGATGTTTGATGAATTCTTGAATTTAAATCAATTTCTTGTGCAAATTATTTGATTTCTATCTCCCTAGAAATTTAGATCCCGTGACAACTACCCTCTGGCCGAGCTCGTTGCCGTACAAATCCCTTTAAGGTTTTCATGAATCTCTCTAGAAAAAACATCCACACTAACTATGAACAGTCCCTGCAAACTGCAACCTCATTAACAACATGAACTAAGAGGTGCATCTGAAAGGTCAATATGCTTGTTGGTAGGAACTCTTTTACCATGCACATGGCTTCCAAGGAGCTTAGATGTGCTAACTCTAAGGGATCTCACCTTATTTCCTTGGTGGAGATCTAACGCACCAATGAGGCGCCAATGTATTAATCTTTTATATGGTAGCCCTTAGGTCTTCTCGGTGAGGCATCCCTTTATTGCAATTAGAAGCACAAATTGTAGAAATTTGTGCCAATCATGTGACTTTAATCCACTAAGCTTGTCATCTTTTGTGAATGCACCCTTTAGGCTATGCATACATCTGGTTGGAGTGCGAAACTTTGCAATGGTCCTCTTTACTTATTTTTCCTCTAATTTATTTAAGATCCAAGATGCTTTAGGTAGGACCACCTTCCCATTGGGTCATGGTTGTGGCCATAATTCTTCCATATGAACTACAACTGCTAGATCATTCCTTTGTCCCTTGCGAGATCTCTTGCTTTCTTTGGCCCCACTTATGGTTTTTCAAAGCACCTCAGCTACATTATTGAAGATGTGCATTGGTTTTAGTAGGTGGTTTATTAAAATATCTCTTCGATAAGGTCTTTAAAAATGGAGAGCCTTTTCATCCCTGGGGGTGAAAAATTTCCATTATCCCTCCATGCTTTCTTCCAGTCACTTGTCTTTAAACATGCAGGTGGCTTGCCTAGATTTCCCTCTCACAATTTGTGATTCTCAGGGGGAGATATCACACATGACCCTAGTAAACTATCTTTCAAAGTGATGTAGAGTAACGAGCATCCAAATGAGGTCCACATAAGGGGCATGCGTTGTATCCAAATGTAGTAAAGCCTTAAAATCAACAAAAAAGATGATTAGAGAAACCACACAGAACCATATGTGCAAAACCTCACAAGTTTAATTAATTAAGTATCAATGCAAAGGAAATTGTTGAAGTATGTATCAAAACTTACCGGAGCATTCTCCGTAGCCTAGCCAATCATGGATAGTCCACATTAGTATACCTTACACAATTGTAACTCTTTGCCCCATAGTGCTCAGACATATCATAAACTTGAATGCCATCCCAAAGTGTTTGAAGCTCCTCTACGAATGGGGCCAAGTATACATCTGTGTTCTTTACTTTGTACTTCCTAGGAACTATCAATGATAGTAAGAGGTGTCCCTTCTTTATTGCCAGCCATGGTGGAAGGTTATAATTTACAATTTACAAGGCACACATGCTATGTGCTCCATGATGAACTCCGTAGACCAAATGGATTCACAACATCCATTGTTAGCGCTAGACGAATGTTACGAGGCTCTTCCTTGAAAATAGGCCACTTCTCCTCAATGTGTCTCCATGCAAGTAAATCAACTAAGACGCACATGAAATTATCCATGGATCTAGTAGACCGATTCCATGTCATTAGACATGCTATATATTTGCACTTGAACATATGTTTTATCTGAGAGGTATAATAGGGAGGTGTCTGAGAACTTTTGCAGGAACCTTTTTCCCTTTAACATCTTGCATGTATCTGAGCGTCCTACAACTTGGACATTCCTTGAGATGTGTGTATTTGTGTTGGTATAGGAATACAGGTGTTGGGACAAGCATGGATACAATTGTAGTCGATGCCAATTGCACTTAACAATCTTTTGGCCTCCGCATGAGAGCTCTGCATCTCATTTTCCTATGGCAAGATTTGGTCCTTTAATAAGCTACCAAGATGAAATAGGTATGCTTAATCAACACTCTGTACAAATTACACACAAGAAACTTACATCATACTCATGTCATACATGCTTGAATATAGCTTCGTCATGCTTGCATCAGATCATCCAAACATTGATTGTAAGTTTAACATAGACAGGCATGTGCATAATTTGGATGTCTGAGCTTGAGGTTAAAGTGGTAGATATGCAAGGTTACACAATTCCTCATCTTCATATGTTGTATCTCAACTTCGTGTTGTGGTACAATTCTGCTCACCATGACTCTCTGGTCTATCGTCAAGCGATTCTGTAAATGCATCCAACATCTCATCCATCATAGCCTCCTCTAACATGTCCTCTCGTTGTTGATGTTGTTGGATGGGTTTCCGAGGAGTATATTTGGTTTGTTTGGTTTCTTATGCTCAAAATTGTATCTGGTAGTATTCTGTTGGGCTGGATTTCTATGTGCTCGACATGATCATCAATATTAATAGGATCTTTGTGAGAGTGAAAACATAGATTTTGTAGACATTCCACCGGATATATACAATACATGTGTACATGATTATTATGAATTCGAGAAGAATGCACATCCCACTCCTATGATATTGGCTCATCACGGGCAAGACCATGGGGTCCAAATAGCAAGTGGCTTGATACTTACAATGTGTGCACAAGCACATGCATCTCTCTTCAAGATTGATAGACGCCTTAATGGACACCATGCCAGTGTTTGGAGGCTCCACATTACTAGTGTTAGGTAGCGTCATGTCATTGTTTGGTGTCTCCATGTCGCCAGTGTATTGGGGTGCCACGTTGTCATTTTTTGCTATCTCCACTGCATTGGGATGTTTTTAATTTGGGCTAGTGGGGGTCCCTTAACTAAGATTTTTGTCCCAATAAAATAACCCCTCTTTACTTATGAACTAACAGATTTTTTTCTAAAGTTGAATTAAAAAACCCCTCCTCTTAATGTAATCTTGTTAATTTTTCTCAATGTATATAATTAAAAAGCCCCTCCTATTGAACTCACGTGGTACACTAACATTTTTTGAGGTGAACCCCCTGAGCGTATACTTTTTGCAAGATTTATACATAGGCTTCTTGCAGCCGCATAGAGCTAGATGCATAGAGCTTAATGCAAGAAGCATACATAGAGGTTAATGCAATGAGATCTATCCATGCAAGAAGCATACATAGAGCTTAATGCAAGAAGCATGCATGCATTAAGCTTTATGCATAGAGCTTAATACATGCATTAAGCTCTATGCATAGAGCGTAATACATGCATTAAGCTCTATGCATCTAGCTTTATGCATAGAGCTTAATACATGCATTAAGATCTATGTATCTAGCTCTTTGCATAGATGCATAAAGCTTAATGCATCTATCTATATGCATAAAGATTAATGCATCTAGCACTATTCATAGAGCTTAATCCATCTAGCTCTATGTATAGAGCTTAATTCATTAAGATCTATGCATCTAGCTCTTTGCATAGATGCATAAAGCTTAATGCATCTATCTATATGCATAAAGATTAATGCATCTAGCACTATGCATAGAGCTTAATCCATCTAGCTCTATGTATAGAGCTTAATGGATCTAGCTCTATACATAAAGCTTAATGCATCTATCTCTATGCATAGAGCGTAATGGATCTAGCTCTATGCATAGAGCATGATATATGTAGAGCAAGCATGATATATGTAGAGCAAGCATGATATACACATTTTGGCAAACTCTAACTTTATGTATGTGTGTAGGATCATGGCCGATAGTTTGGGAGGTTACAGCCCCTTGGACACACTGCAATACACCTCTGTCATGTCTACAACATAGGCTCTTAGCCTAGAGCAATTCTATCAGTTCATCTCACAGGCTGCCCGCCGTGATAATGCACCCGGTACCTCAACATCAATACATTCAATTTCGGGATGCAAGTCAACAACTGACACAACAACAGCCATTATTCACTCTTTATCTTTCAAGAGACTCATTGTCATCTTGAGACTAAATGAAAAGATGCATCTTGTGAATTTTTTGACCATGAAGATTATAGAAGTCCATGTACCACTTCTTTGGGTCGCCACTCGCCATGTCAACATTTGATGGAAAAGAAATTATCCTCTTTGGAGCCATCCATGTACTTGAAATGAGTTAAAATAAAAATAAGTCAATCATACTTATATCCAAATGAAAACCTTCCATAATGTGCTTTAAAACCATCCATAGCATGCTTAAGAATTTTAATATTTTAATATTTGATCCAAGCACATGTAGAAGGACAATTCTAAAATTTACCACCCAACAGTCGATATACAAGGGAGTGGAGATTGGCCCTAGGGCCATTCTACCATGCAATCTTAAGAGAATGGCCATAGGGAAGACAAGATAATCTAGAGTGACCCTTGGAACAAGCTACCACACACATATGAGAATATAGATTGGCCCTACGACCAAGCTACCAACAAGAACAAATCTATCTACCACACTCAATGGAATCTAGCTTGGCCCTAGGGTCAAGGTATCATGAATAAATCCACATCATCTTTGCTGGCATCTTGGCCCGGGCCAATATACCAGCAAAGATGGTGTTGCTTTGTTGATGGTAGCATGGCCATAGGGCCAATCTACCAGTAAAGAGGATGTAGATTTGTTCATGGTAGCTTGGCCTTAGGGACAAGCTAGATTATCTTGCAAGGATCACTCTTGCCATGCATATGTAGAGATAGGCCCAAGGGCCATCCTACCATGAAATCTTGAGAGAATGGCACTAGGGAATACAAGAGAATCTAGCTACCACACATAAGAGAATCTAGCTTGGCCATTTTGCCAAGATACAATGAACAAATCAACATCATATTTGCTAGTATCTTGGCCCTAGGGCCAATTTACCAACAAAGCTAGTGTTGCTCTGATGGTAGCTTGGCCCTAGGGCCAAGCAGATTCTCTTGCAAGGTCAATCTAGATTATCTTGTGTTTCCTAGGGTCATTCTAAAGTACATCAAGATACAAGGGAGTAGAGAATGGCCCTAGGGAACACAAGATCATCTAGCTTGGCCGCCCTAGGGCTAATCTACCACCAAAGATGGTGTTGCTTTGTTGATGGTAGCTCTAACAGCAAAGAGGATGTAGATTTGTACATGGAAGCTTGGCCCAAGGGCCAAGTTAGATTCTCTTGCAAGGGTAACTCTTGCCATGCACACGCGTAGATGGGCCCAAGGGTCATTCTACCATAAAATCTTGAGAGAATGTCTCTAGGGAACATAAGAGAATCTAGCTACCACCCACAAGAGAATCTAGATGGAACCTAGGACCAATCTACCACCAAATATGGTGTTGCTTTGTTGATGGTAGCTCTACTAGCAAAGAGGATGTAGATTTGTTCATGGAAGCTTGGCCTGAGGGCCAAGTTATATTCTCTTGCAAGGGTAACTCTTGCCATGCACATGTATAGATGGACCCAAGGGCCATTCTACCACACAATCTTAAGAGAATGGCTCTAGGGAACATAAGAGAACCTAGCTACCATCACACACAAGAGAATCTATCTTGGCCTTATGGCCAAACTACCAACAAAGAGGATATAGATTTGTTCTTGCTAGTTTGGACCTAGGGCCAAGATAGATTCTCTTAAAAGGTAGCTTGGCCCTAGGGACATGCTAGATTCCCTTCTTGCAAGGGTCAATCTTGCCATGCACATGCATAGAAGGTCCCAAGGGCCATTCTATCATGCAATCATTGAGAGAATGGCTCTAGGGAACACAGGAGAATGTAGCTATCACACACAAGAGAATCTAGGTTGTCTCTAGAGCCAAGCTACCATGAACAAATCTACATCATCTTTGTTGGCCCTAGGGCCAAGCTATCAAAAAGAGAATGTAGATTTATTCTTGGTAGCTTGGCCCTAAGTCCAAGCTAGATTCTCTTACAAGGTAGCTTTTTGTTAGGGTCAAGCTAAATTCTCTTGTAATGGTCGCTCTTGCCATGCACATGCATAGATGGGCCCAAGGGCCATTTTTAGAACAGTTTAAGCTTCTTGTTAATCCTGAATGCGACCTAATGCCATGCTTTAAAAAAATCTAGATGTTACATCTGGAGTAGGTGGATTAGGAGGGCCAGTTGAGATTCCAGCAACAACTTGCAAGAGGCTTTGCAGATGCACCAACAAAGACTTCAGAGCCCAATCTTTAATAGATGCTTGAAATCAGCATGACAAGGGAAAACAAGTCATTTTGAGCAAGATGAATATCTTAGTTGGATTAAAAGAGAGTGTATTATCTATAAAGAACATGCTAAATCTTATCATCATAATGTAAAGTAGTTCAAAAATGAAGTAACATCTTTCAAGTTAGCAAATCAAGAGCTAGAAAAAAGAAATGCAGAACTTGAAGACCAGTGAGCTCAAGATATTGAGAGGATTAATAATCTTAAAAAGAAAGTTGTTGGATCTAGAGAGTGAAAAGCAGCAGTTGACAAGTTGGATGAATATGAAGAGGAGATCTGACATCTAAAAGTTATTCGTGAAGAATATGCTAATTTAATGGAAAGAAAAGATAAGACTTTGGAGACACGAGCTAAGGAACTTAAAAGATTTGTTTATGTGCAGGAAAGAGAGCTGGAAAGATGCATACATTTTATTCAAAATACTGTGGAGATTCTATGGACCGGAGATTTGCCCATTCCACCCAACTGGCGTGTTATGCAAAGTGTTGTATCACATTTCAACAGGTAAAGAAATTCCACCTCTTACTCAATAGGATCCTTTCTGTTAATCTCTAGATGATCCGTATCCTTTCCAATATCAGGATCATCCTTCCCGATCCTGGCCTCAGCTAGCTCAACGTGTTCTAGTTGTTGGTGCCAATGTTAGGACTCATGAACAATGATATTGAGGTTTGGTTACCTGACTATATGGTTAGAGTAATAATATGGGTAGCAAGGGGAAGATTGAAGAAAATCCACAACCCAACAATTCAAAAAATTAAAAAATCTATTTATTTATCTTTTCAAATAGATTCTTATAGGTAAATGCATCCTTCTGCTCATCTAATAGATATTGATTTTAGATAGCCATTAGATCAATCCATAATAGAATATTATTGACATATATTTACTCATGAAATTATAGAATCAAGATGTATTATTACTTATCCGAATAATCCTCTCCATCAAGTGGGCTTGGCATTTGTTAGCAAGACTACCCACACCGGACGATGATGGGTGTGCCAGGTGTTAGCTTAGGAAATAACCTGCCTTAGTTTTATTGTTACTTTTACCTTAGCTTAGGGGTATATCAGGAATGAGACTTCATCAATCATGTTAAATCAAAGATAACGTTCTCTTTCTCGATCTAGATGGTTATTTATGTGCTATAAGCACTGATGTATGAATATATGTGTAGAAGAAGAAATACATAGAGTTAATTGTGTATCTTTGTCTCACAATTCTATGTTCTGAAATCTGTGTGAAGATCATCTGAATGATCATTAATGTTGCAATTACAATTAGCATTAAATTCATAGATACATTAGGACCTCAATGGAAGGCTTCTTGGACCCTTTTATTTGGCAGTTTAAGGAGTCAAACCTTTTCTCTTAAGAAGAAACGTTTTCTAATTAGAAGCTTCAAAACGGCTACTTTATTCGAATTTGAATTTTGGAGGAAAAATGGAATTTAAAATCTAGCGGACAAAACCATATCATGTAACATATCTATGGAAAGCTCTTGATGTGTAGATCACGGATCTATAATCTCCGCTCAAATCGAAGCTTGTATGTAGAAGTTATGGAGGTCCGAAAATTGTAAAATTGCCTCTCCCCCTTTTTGGGAAGAAAAGTGCACCCTTTGACCACTCTTACACCTCTCTTACAAACCCAACATTTCAGTCCACATGGCAACCCCCCATTTGGCTGTTCCTTAATCACCTTGATTAGGCTTGGGCAAATTAAAGGGCCCAAGAAGACCCCATTCACTTCCTAATGCTATGTTGGTTTATCCACCAATACACGAAGGGTGTGAATGATATCAAGCCATATGCTCCGAATGGTTTTTGCTGGTGGTGTGGTAGTGCACTCGATGGCCTCGCCTATAAATAACTCACCTACAAAGGGCTAGTGGTGCCCTCAACAATGAAGGGGGGAGGGGTGATAGGGTAGTTGCTATAGGGGGAACTCTAGCTAATATTGGAGATTCATTAGAGGATATTAATATTACTATTGCATTAATATTTTTTCTAACTCTTTATTTAACATTATAGCTCTACTCTACCTTGAGTCCACCAACACCTCCTCGGATCTTGAGATGATTTTCTTAAAACATTTTCTTGCTTATTTTTATGAATTGTACCCTCAGGTGTGTTGTTGTCTAAGATTAATTACTGATTATACATAGATTAAGCATAGGAGTTTTAAGTATTTGTGTTTATGCATGGGTAGATGGCATTAGGGAAAATTTGGACTCAAAAAGGGGCCTTGTAAGAGATCCCTTGGGATGGTGATGTGGACAAAGCAAGCCAATAAATCCACATATAATATTGGAGGGCACGTGTGTCGTTTTTGAGTTCTTTATTCCATTAACTGACATGTAGGGTGTTTTTTAATTCAAAACAATGCATCTTGAGTATAGTTTTTTATTCCCACTATGGTGCCTTATTTTATTGAAAAAAGACACCACTCTCTTTCTTCATTACACTTTTGAATGTAACGAAGCCAATTCTGCTAACCGAACTTAGTCCCTGCAACCCATCATCTTGCATTGTCTCCCTCATTGTCTTCCCGATTGCACAACCACTACCACTCCAAATCCGAGTTTTTTTGAGCGGGAGGTTTTTGATTTTCTCTTCTTCTCAAGGCGGCAAGTTTTGAAAAAGGATGGAAAAGTATTTGTTCTTCATGCGCCATACCTGCTTGTGCATAAATAACAATCCCATTTCTTACCTTTTTCAAGTGAGGGTTGTGCTTACAAGTACTCTGTACATTTTGGTTCATCCAGGATACCAACAAGTTTGTTTGATGGACAAGGAGGTATTATTTAGTGATGTTGTCTTTTGGTTTTAATGAAGCAATCTTCTTCACGGGAGATAAGTGTAATATCTTTGGTTTTTTTTGGTTAAAGTGTGAGTTCATTATGCTTTTTGGTGTTGTTAAAGCACAGAACAATGCAATGGAACCTGTGCAGCAAAAGAGGAAAAAGGTGGACATCCACTTCCAAGTAGAACCCGATTATGCTCCCTGCTGTAAGAGAAATTGGTCTAGGCCAGCATGCGAAGCCCGCATTACTGAGCTTCGAAATGAAGGAAAGAAAAATATGGACCTTTGGTTGGATGGTAGTATTTACCCACCAGATCCAACCTCCTCTCAATCTCCATCATTCTTTGGGTTGACAAGTTTCTTCAAGTTTGTGTGTGAGGGTGAAAATGGATTGCTTGGGTATTGCAAAAGACTGTTTGGCCAATGTCAAAGTATCTTTGAAAGACATTTGAGTGATAGAGATGCCAGGATAAAAATGCTTGAAGGTGCGAATTTTTACTTGGCATCGATCACAACAGCTTTGCAAGCTTCAAACGAGGACAAGGCAAAAGTTTGTGCTGGGTTACAAAAAGAGTTTGATCATTTGCAGCAGACTATTTGTAAGATGCAGGACACTATAAAGGAGAAGAATGAAATTTTGGCAGTTCGAGAAATCAACAATTTCACATTGGAGAGTGAGAATGCACACCTTCGAAAACAACTTGAAAAGTTCAACAGAAAATTGCAATATTTGAAAGACACGCCATTAGGTGCTCGATTACGCAAGAGAAAGATCAAACCATTGGAAGAACTCAATGTTGGAGGTGGCCAATGGAAGCGTCGTGTAAAAGCTTGCAGGTATTGGGATCTATAATTTCTTTGAGCTTAAATTTCTTTGAGCACTCTCTTTCATTTTCATCTTTAGTTCCTTTCTTGGAGATGGGGGATTGGGTGTGGGGGTGGTATAGTTAGATGAATGGTGGACTGAAATAGCTATCGTTGTTGCTTCAGGATGGTCACAGATGTTGTGGGTCCAAAAGAGCAAGGTTCTGATATATTTGGCAAAGTTCTGACAAAAGACATCGTGGAGTCAGCAATACAGCATCCTAAGTTTGCAAGACTTCGATCAAACATAGCAAAGCAATCCTTGCAAGAGGTGAGTGAAGCATTCACGCCTGCAGATGCACAAGGTATATGTGACATGGCTGGTATAAGCACAAAGTCTTACAGGATGTTGTTTAATAAAGTAAAAGAGGGTTTCAATTGCAAGCTTGGAAAAAAAACAGTAATTCCCATTCCAAAACCATTTCACGTAAACAAAGCTCGAAATATTCTCAACTTGGGAATGGTCGAACTTGTTGGAGAGCCTTGTCACGTGTCTAGCACATTGACAGTGACTAAAAAGAGCGGGGAACAGAAAATTATAGAGCTTACAGAGTTCAACAATTTCATCATGGATGTTCGGAAATTACAAATGGCTATGGTGAAATTTTATGACATCAGTGTACATGAGTGCAATGGAAGGCTGAAATTTGTTTTGAAACTTGATGAGAGTGAGGTGATCAAAGGACAGAAGCTGGAAAGGGTTAGCATTACTTTAATGAATAGAGCTTTGGATGCAAGTATCAGTAATGCTGATGAGAAGCACTTTAGTGTACAATCCGAAAATGAGATTTGGTGGCTGGCTGCATTTGAGGTGACGTGCTATCCATTTTTAAATAAAGAATATTATGTTGCTATCCTCTTGTTATGATATTGTAGACAATCTAACAGTTGTTGTTAACAGGTTCCAACAGAGACCCATGAAATTTTGAAGTGGTACTTCAACCAGACTGAGCTTCCTTCCACTATCCAGCAGCACTCGAATGGCGAAAAGCTTTATGTAGAAGGATATGGTGAATATGAGGTTGAATGGCACCTGGCTGCAGATCTTAAAACCTTGAAATGCATGTTTGGTATTTCCCAAGGAGCAATGGCCAAGTATCCTTGCCTGTATTGTATGACCGAACGAGGTGTCTCCAAAGGAGGAAAAGAGAGAGAATGGAAATGCCCAAATGCAATCAGTAATAGGCGTGAACCCCCAAATCGTGATGCTCCAGGAGTGGATCCTACTTGGGATCCAATTCTTCCTATCCCTTTGATCAGAGTTCATATTTGTGTTTTGCATGCGCTGGTTAGAATAATTGAGAAACTAGTCTACATGTATATCGAATTTTCATGGAATATGAAACCAGCAGTAGAGAGTGAAAGAACTATTAAAAAAATAGAGCAAGTGCTTTCAGATGCAGGTTTACATTGTGGTCAAGTGAAGATTGAGAAGGACTTGAGAAGATCAGGGAAGACCGGAAATGTTCCTAGCAAACCATGTTTTGGAGGTGCAAAAGCCAGAAAGTTCTTATCTAATCATACCCAGAGAGGTCATCTGGGTACAAATTTTGAGGTGTGGAGGAAGCTTCATGCAGCTGTACCTGACCGAGGCTCTTCAGGACAAGCAAGGGTGGCAAAGGCCAAAGCGTGGTTGGCACTTGATCGCCTAGCACCTTTGTTGCAAAAAGCAAGGTTTGAAGATGGGGATGTTGAGAAATTTGAGGCAGTTGTGACAGAGTTCTACACTAGCTATGAAAAGGCATGGGGTGCGACAAACTTGACACAATACATGGTTATTACTTGAAAACCTACAGCTTTGAGTATTTTTTGTTGTTCAAAAAATATTGTACGATACTAAATGTCTTGTTGTTGTTGAGCATTTGTAGCACATTTTGCATGCACATGGAACCTTTTTTGCGGAAGAGTTTGGAAGCCTTGGGATTTGGTCTACCCAAGGCATGGAAAGATCTCATTGGCAAGCACGTTGTGCCTATCAAAGGGCCACTCAACATGGAGGAGGAATAAAGAAAAGTAATCCCATGAAGCAACTATGTCAGTGGTGGTATAGGCGGATTCAAGTGAGGGATCGTGTGAAGATCAAACATGCTGAATCAGCTGTGTCATGTGCAATAAGAAAGGTTCAGGCTGAACGGAGACGTTCAATATATGTCTCCTCACAGGGAAAGCAGAATCATGCTGAATGGCTAAGACAACGACAAAGACAGGGCAGAGTGTGGAAGAAAATTGATCATTGAAATATATATTGTAAAACAATGATGTAACTGTGAAAGATTTTAAAAGAACAAGAGCTTTCATCTATGTCCCATATAAATGTTTCCAATATATATACATTTCATAGTTTGCAATGGTAAACAAGAAGAGTATTGAGAAATATGACGAAACTTCTTAGCAACTGGAACAATCTAAATTTGTTAATCTGGAACAGAGACTTCCCCCAGCCGAGCCTTTTTTGTTGACGTTTCTACATCATCTTCTTCATCCTCTATTAATGGCACAAGAGGGAACTTTGGCCTTGCTGTTCTAAGAAGATGCTTCTTCCCGCAATCACTCAACAGATTGGGATCTGTGATTCCACATGCCAACCCGTAAGCAGCATATGTTAAATAATATTTACATCTTAACGAATATACTCCAGGTCCCTCTCCAAAAATTCGAACAGCTGCTTGCCGCTCCAGAAGTATTGCCTTGTTTGCATTCAGCCTTACGTGGTAGCCACCTAAATACCTGGATAAAGTCTTTATCGCCATCAGAGGAAAACTGGCGTTGTCCTTGGAGTAGCTAGCGTGAAATATCACAATTTGAGGGAATTTTAGGCGGTGTATATATGTTCCTAGTGTCGAATCGTGGCCCAATCCCGCCATACGCTTGCCTGAAGCACGTTTGAGGAATGTGTCTTCATATATTTCCAACTGAAAAAATAAAGGAGCATTAGCCAGAAACAACATCACCAAACATTTCAGGACAAAGTTGATAAAGCCAAATCCACAACAGAAAAAAACTAACCTCTTGGTTCTCATCTGCTTCAAGCAAGGCGTCTTGCCATAAATTAGTGCTCGAACTAGGAACGTTTTCCGCTGACTTATTTGGCACATCCCTACACCCTCCCATGTTGGTGATATTCAATCTGTCCCTTGCTTCTTGTAGCTCTTCCTCTGTGGCATCTTTTCCTTCATATCTAAGGGCATCAGCATAGATCATATTTAGTGTTGCTGCAGCAGAAAGGAACTCGGTGTCTTTCACATGGCTATCCACTAGTAGGTACTTGTCTATCCCATCATCATCTACAAAATTGTCATCGACCTCCAGATTCTGGGCTATGAAAGCTATGCAATGATCCTCCCTTAAGTTAAATACACGTTGTATGTCTGTCAGCAATATATACTCTGAATCTCCTACTTGGTAGGAGGGGAGTAATGGCGTTGGAATGGGGGAGGAGTCATCTGATTCAATCACAAGCTGACCTACATCACTGTTTTGTTCTCTAACTGCCTCAATATCAACCACCGAACTAAGCTTCCTCTCTTCTTCAACATTGAACTCCTCAATGACATGAGGAGTGTCCTCCTCTTCAGCAGCATCCTCAACGGTGGGACTTGCCTGACGAGAAATCGTGTCTTCACTTTCAATTTTTGCAAGCGGCTCTGTACATTCTTCATCTGTTAATTGCACGTTCATGTGCAAGAAGCATAAGAAGGCGTAGGAGTATTCCATCAAGCGGCACTTTCTTTTGTGAAAAGGGCAAAGCAAGGCTCTCTTCTTGTCACATGGCACCTTGTGCCAATCCCTGTTTAACCTCTGCTTCTTCTCCGGCGAAACCTTGAGATTAAAATGAATGTGACTTTTCCCATCAATCATCATTGGTTCTTCATTTGTGAGCTCGTCAAACTCTTGCTTTGCCTCTTCGAAGTATCCATGATGGCTAGACAATGTATCCTCCAGAGAAAAATCGCTATTGAACATCAACGAAATTGCAGGGTGCAAATCATGATGTCGACATTTGTACAGGAAGTCATATAATAGAGTTGCAGGAGTTTCTTTGATCTCTTCGTCCACATCAAATTCGACTTGAACTTGCGCCATGGCTGAATTCAAGTCTGTAGAAAAGACATGGAAAATATTAGTTCAGGCAATGAATCAAGAGACAGTCGATCTTAAACAACAAATCTCTGTGTGGTGTAAATGGATTCAACATAACGCGAGAGGAGATGCCAGAGGAATCCAGGTATTCCTCCTCGCGTTGTAGTGAATCTATTTTCCCTAACGCAAATAAAATTGCAGCTAAGTCAAGGACCTCTTCTCGTGTTATGGTGAATCGATTCACCATAATGCGAGGAGGAGTATTGTGCTTCCTATGTGACCTTCGCTCGCGTTGTGGTGAATTGATTCACCGCAATATGACGACTTTATCATCCTTTGGCAACGCCTCTAACGTTATGTTGAATTAAAAATAAAGATAGTTCTCCAGTTCCCATACTGAGAGAGGAGGTGTCAAACGAATTAAAATACTCTTCTTCGCAGTCAATTCACCATAAGGCGAGGAGTCATAGGTTTTCAATTCACCTTAACGCGATGAAAAGACAAAGCAAGAAGTTCTCCACGACTGAAACCAAAACAACGAAATAACAAAAGAAGAAAATGTAAATGGATTCAACATAACGCGAGAGGAGATGCCAGAGGAATCCAGGTATTCCTCCTCGCGTTGTAGTGAATCTATTTTCCCTAACGCAAATAAAATTGCAGCTAAGTCAAGGACCTCTTCTCGCGTTATGGTGAATCGATTCACCATAATGCGAGGAGGAGTATTGTGCTTCCTATGGGACCTTCGCTCGCGTTGTGGTGAATTGATTCACCGCAATATGACGACTTTATCATCCTTTGGCAACGCCTCTAACGTTATGTTGAATTAAAAATAAAGATAGTTCTCCAGTACCCATACTGAGAGAGGAGGTGTCAAACGAATTAAAATACTCTTCTTCGCAGTCAATTCACCATAAGGCGAGGAGTCATAGGTTTTCAATTCACCTTAACGCGATGAAAAGACAAAGCAAGAAGTTCTCCACGACTGAAACCAAAACAACGAAATAACAAAAGAAGAAAAAAGCACAAAGGAGATAAAAATACCAGGAAAACGAATTGTATACAATCGTCGCAGGAGATGGAGATGAAGGAGGTTGGAGGTTTGTCTTTGACGTTGGATACAGGAGGATGATTGATGAAGGAGGGTTGGAGGAGATAGTCAGTCGTTGATGGAGATAAAGGCCGTTGGTGGGGAGATAAATGAGAATACGAACTCCAAAAGAGGCAATAAATGAGATGAGTATCCTAGAAAATCCGTTTTTAATGCTACGCGACACGTCAGCGCCGCGTTTTCACCCGCCATTCCATGAATGCCACGTGGCATCCCGCCGTGTACCTAGCACGTGTACAAGCTATAAAGTTTAATCAAAGCCCTTTTTAATGCTATACGACACGTTAGCGCCGCCTAGTCGCCCTGGCAGCCCGCCAGCACGTGTGTTTGCTCTAAAGACTAATCAAAGCCGTTAATCACGCCACCTTTTGGTCCTCTTATCGATTTTGCCTTGTCCGTCCTCCTGCTTGCCTCCAGCTGACTTCCGACTACCACCACAGTACTGAACCGACTTTCCAACACCTGCACGACAGTCTCCATCCATTCACACGCAAGAAATGTAAGTTTTTGTATAATACTTGATTGTTTTGTAAGTTTCTTATATATTGCTTGTTTGTTTTGTTTTTTCTTCGACTGTTTGCCCTGTGCCATTGTTTATTCTTCGACTGTTTGCCTTCTGCCGTGGTGATTCGATTCACCTTAAAGCACACGACGGGCCATTAGAATCTCAATAAGCTCCATGTCTTATGGTGGATCGAATCACCATGGCAGAAGGCAAACGTAAGAGATTCGCGAAAATCGATTCACTATAACGCGAGGAGGATTGTTTTGCTTTGACTGGCCCTTAGACTCGCGTTATGGTGAATTCACCATAACGCATGACCAAAGGGCAAAGGATTCACGATAATCCACCTCTTATTGGTGTCAATTAAATCACCTCCTACACGACAGTCTCCATCCATTCCCACTCATAGAATGTGATGAAAGTGTATTACTTGATTGTTTTGTGTTTCTTGTATAATACTTGATTGTTTTGTTTTTCCTTCGACTGTTTGCCCCCTGCCATTGTTTTCTCTTCGACTGTTTGCCCTCCGTCATGGTGATTCGATTCACCGTAAAGCAGACGACGAGTCATTAGAATCTCAATACTGCTCTATGTGTTATGGTGAATCGACTCACCAAACTGCAAGACGGAAAGGTAAGAGATTCGGGAGAACCCCCCTGCCGTTGTAGTAGATCGATTCACTATAACGCGAGGAGGATTGTTTTGATTTGACTGGCTCTTAGTCTCGCGTTATAGTGAATCAAATCACTTTAACGCAAGATCGAAGCTCAAAGAATGCACGATAATCCGCCTCTTATTGTTGTCAATGAATTCACCATAATGCGAGAAAAATTATTGTGTTTCTGTGGACCTTCATCTCTCGTTATGGTGAATGGATTCACCATAACGCGAGGAAGTGCATATTGCTTTCTTGGCCCCCCTCTCTCGCTTTATGGTGAATTGTTAATCGTGTACTACTGAATAGCAAAGTTTT
The DNA here is from genome assembly GCF_041138505.1 of Cibotium barometz. Taxonomy (NCBI): domain Eukaryota; kingdom Viridiplantae; phylum Streptophyta; class Polypodiopsida; order Cyatheales; family Cibotiaceae; genus Cibotium; species Cibotium barometz. The sequence continues at coordinate 19,247,123 of NC_141105.1, read as the reverse complement.
CTGCTTTTTCTTGCGTTTTCAGATGGCTCGTGTAAGGCATACAGCTAGACGCATTGATAATGCAGCTCCCTCATCTACTGGGAAGAAGATGGGCGTTCTGAAAGCCTCAAGATCAAGAAAATCAAGCAGTCCTTCCCGATTGTCCAAAACGCAGCCTAGACTCAGGCGTTTCGCAGAGCATTCGGCAGCCCTGCGAGAAATCAAAAAGTTTATGAAGCACCCGATAGCTGCTATTCCCAGATTGCCTTTCCAGAGGCTTGCCAGGAGAATTTGTGAGCAAAATGGAATTTTGTTTAGGTGGAAGGAATCGGCCTTGTTTTGCTTGCAAGAGGCCACAGAAGATTGGATGATCGAATTTTTTTTGGATAGTTACGTTCTTGCTGCCCACGCACACAGGGTGACAGTAATGAACAAGGATTTTTTCAGCCTAATAGCCCTTCGTTTCAGATACGATAAGTCACTTAGACCAGTTACGTTTACTGATGAACGAATGTTACAAATTTTGGATGTCCGGCCTGTACAAAAAGTGAGAATTGAAGAGGTGACCGAGGGAGGTCCAAATCATGAGCATCAGACTCCGGAAAATTTAATGACAAGCGCTCAAAGGGAACATCAAGCTGCAATGCTTGCATTGCAAACAAAAAGGGAAAATGTTCGCGCACTCCACGCCATGAATCGGGAGGCGCTGCAATTTTTGTTGTCGGAGTTCTATGTACCCTTTAATATTAGAGGGCATAGATGTTATTTCCCGATTCATGCTGAAGAAATCAACATTTTGTTTGATCCCAAAACTGAAGTCAATGACAAAGTGCTCAAATGTGTTTTAAGGTATACTCTTTTCTCTGTCCTCCCACAATTTTTCATTCTTGGCTCTTAAAGTTGATGCCTCACTCTTGATATGTTTCCTTGTGAAGTTTTGTTATTTCGCTATTGCCCGAGGATGTACAGCAACGAGTGTTCCAGATTGATTCACTGGTCTCAACACTGTTGCTAGTAGAGTCAGTTCCGTACCTCGATGTGCTGAACTGGTTTCGGGAGGTCCAGCTGGACGATGCCCGAGTATTTTTTTTGGCATATCATGAAAAGTGAGTTTGTCTCTCTCTCTCTCTCTCTCTCTCTCTCTCTCTCTCTCTCTCTCTCTCTCTCTCTCTCTCTCTCGCATGATGTTTATAGGAATCACCGTACACGAGTTATATAGTGCTTCCTTTGGATTGAAACTAATAGAATTCTATTGTGCAGTTCCCATTGGAGTCTTCTACTAGTCGACGTGCAAGAAAATGTCATTTACCTTGCAAATTCGACATCTGGTGTCCATGGAAATGTTTTGCTGTAAGTAAAAATCATTAAGATACATATTATTGTTTGAGTTAGAAGTCCGGATTGATCAGGATAATGATTGATCTCTGTTTACAGTGGAGTCAGGAAACTAATGGCAGCTTACGAGAGCCTCAGCATGGACATCGACACCCTGGATCGATCGACCATCCGTAGGGTTAGTGTCCCCAAACAAGAAGATGGCTACAGCTGTGGGTGGAGGGTTGCACTTAATGCAATGTTGCTGCTACGAAGCATTTTTCAGCTCCCTTCAGAGGATGTAAGCATTTTCAGCTCCCATACGCATTTGTGCGCTTGTTTATCTTCTTATATATTGTCATGTTGATCTTATTTATGCCTTGATGAATTGTGATGGCAGTTTCCATCAATGTCTCGCTACGTGGACCTAGACGTCCAAACGTTTAGGGAGGAAACGATTGCGAAATTGATCGAGGTCGCTGAAGTTATGCCTCCAGACGGGCCAGTGGACTTCATCCCGCCCAATCCACGAGGGGGGATAGGCCCCCCTGAGCCTCTTACATGGGCTCCATACTTGGGAGAAGAGCCCTGGCTCCATCCTGAAGCCGATACCTATGGGTTCCAGCCATAAATAGTTTTTTCCTTCTTCCAACAAATGTACGTTTGTAAATATGCAGCTATACATGTATTGGAGGGAGAACATCAAATGTAAATACACTTATCATTTGAAAATCAGAGGATCAAATTTGCTACTGTGTTCCTTCACTGCTTGCTTTCTTACTTTAAGCCTTTTTTTGTGTACATAAAAATTCAATTGGGGAATTCTTGCCTTCATTACATTGTTTTAAACAATAAAGCATTACAAAAGCAATGTTCTGAATAGATAAGTTTATTGCATATGGAAAATACATTGTCACCGTATACATGGTCACATCATATATCTTCTAGTGCCTCCAATTCATGTGGGGCTGCAACATCTTTACAAATGATCTGATGCTCTCTTCTTTTACTTAGCTTCCGACCATCGAGCTTGAAGCAAAATTGATCTGGAGGATTCTGAATAGCTACTTCTAATTCCTTCCTAACATATTCGAGAGTCCAATTCTCTTCCACTTCCAATGTCAAAGATGGGTGACCCTGTCGAATCATAACTATATCTATCAAGCAAGAGTGGCTGCCATCTCTTGTATCTTGGTCCATGCTTTCCCAGTTGTTGTTGATCCATCGCCACCTTCTATAAGTAAATGACATGCACAGATGTTGCCTGGCAATATAGTATCTGATTCCAAAATATCATTAGGATAATTTTCCGAGTATAATCAAATAAGCGTTGTAACTGTTTCACAAAAATACATTTTAATGTTTTAACACTCACCGAAATGCAATGTCGGAGGTGTTCAATCGACATTCGATCAAATCATCTCCCTTTGATGATTTCACTCTCCAACCTTTGTCAAACAAATGATCAAGCCAGACTTCATCTACATCTTTGCACACAAAAGTTGTTCTAGTTTTTCTCAATTGTTTACAATCAGAAAATAAATGAACAAAGCATGCAATTGGAACAAACCAACTTAAGTGCACATTTCTTGCACCAATGCTAGGCTTCATAGCACATTTAATATCATTAAACATTTTGGTCCTGTATGACTCTATCACTTCTGTGTCAAGCAATGGCCACTCCGGACTATCAAGTGCGGGCAACGGAATACGTTCCAACTTTCCATGTCGACTGGATTGAGTGGGCAAGGTATAAAATGAGTCATAGAAATATGTTCTACTTCTTGCGAGATCACTTGGTGCACGACCTTCATATTGAAGTTCCCCCACCTCACCATGTACGACATTCAAGAACCCCGTCAAGCATTGTGCAGGCTCCCACTCCTGAAGGTTGGATGGGTACAAATCTGTGCAAGGCAGAAAAATGTATATCAATCACCTTATTTGCAACGTTGAAATACAAAACACAAGCACTTACAATGTGGTCTGTGTCTTGGAAGTCCTTCCAATGGTCCCACGTTGATCTCTTTTTGCATGAATACATGCTGGATCAACACTTCTTTGACAGTTTTCCCTCCTGGTGCCATCTTAAAGTCAAGGATCCTTCCTTTCCAATGTTTGGCCAAGTCTTCAGATGCCTTTCCCTTCACTCGGTAGTGGCCTTGTTTTCCTGGCTGCATAGTGACCCAAGAGTACTTCCTGTATACTTGGGGAATCCATTCTTCGTTCTCGTCTTTTATGTTATACAACATAACAGATGAGATACTGCTCCTTGCTCGTTTCAGTCCACTTTCGGGTGCCATGATAGAATAACAGACGTATGAGAAAGAAGAAGTAGCAGAAAGTGGATGACTCGGCTAACCGGTTTTGTGGATCAAGGAGGGAGGATGAAATGAGGGACGGTGTGTTCTTTTTGGGCGCCAAAGATGTTTCAAGATTCAAAAGTGGAACCAAGTTGAGGGAATAACCGGGAGAATGTGTATCTATCTATTCCAAGCATTCAAGCTTCATTAGTTCTAGGGGTGGTGGAAAGAATTTTTTAGTGCTCCACGTCTAACACAGGAATGTGGAAAACATTCTTTTATTGTGTTAGTTTCTGACAAAAAAACGGTTTTAAATATTTTAAGACAAGGTGATGGTTTTTTTTAATATTTCATGAAGATAAGAGTTTCTCCACGTTTTGGGTGGGTTTGTACAGAGGTCCCACCACCGGTGAATCTCGTTCGTAGATTACATGTCACTCAATCTATGTGTCTATTATTATATTATTGTTGAAACAGCCCTCTTTTGAGTCCAGAATTTTCCTAATGCAAACAACTTGCAGTGCTATGGTGCCGCGGTCCAGGATGAATTGTTAATTATACATAGACTATGTATAGAAGTTTTAAGTATTTATATTTATACATGGGTTGATAGAAAACAACTTGCAGCGTGATGTTACACGTGAAGGAGGAATAAATATCCCAATACGGTCTTTGTAAGTATATTACCTCAAATTGTATCTTATCTTTTTTTTAAATTCCTTATAACAACATAAAATCAATGTTCATTTATTTGTATGCCTGTAACTTGAAGTAGTGGGGACAACCCACTTATGCAAGATGAATATGAGTTTGAATTACGACGGGGTTTGGAAGCTCTCTTTGAAAGGGTGCAAGAAGAAGGATGGATTCTTTTTTTTGGAGACCATGCTTGGCAAGCATGGCAAGTAAGTACATTCCTAAACCTATAACCTCTTTGTTTTTTCAAAACTGCGTTCCATTTATGTTAGTTTTGTTGTGTTGTAGGATCGTGTTACTACAAACTGTGGCCATGTGAAACTAGAAAGCAATGAAAATGTGAGAATACAGGGTGAAATATTCCAACATGTGAATTATGCATCATCTAGCAATGATGGGAGTGTAAATCATTTGTTTTCACTTAGGGATGATAATAATCAGAATGCGTGAGACTATGGTTGTGTTTTTGGTGAAGATGCTAATGAGGAACATCCTGTTTGTGATGAGAACCTCAATGCATTCCCAACTCCATAGGCTTTTATTTTGGTATATTTTTGTTTTTCTTATGATAAGGCATCACTCCTTTTTACCCCAATCCGAGATGTACTTCTCCAACGATGAAGTAATCAAAACTACATTTGGTTACTCAGCCATGGATCTTGTATACTTTATCATCATTTATATATATACACACAATCAGTGTGATATTGAATATATATCTTTTTATTTATTCTATTGTGTAAGTACATACTATTATTTGTATTAACAAACTCTATTTACGTGTACTTTTACAAAAAAAAATTGATCTTATAACCAATTAAATAACTTTGATCTTACTTGACAAGATTGTTGATAGTATGATGAGAGACTAAGAAATGATTGTGTGTGTGTGTGTATGTATGTGTGTGTGTGTGTGTGTGTGTGTGTGTGTGTGTTGTGTGTGTGTGTGTGTGTGTGTGAGAGAGAGAGAGAGAGAGAGAGAGAGAAATAGATGATTGCATGTGAGTGAGAGAGGATTTGTGATGAGTGTATGTGTGTGTGTGTGTGTGTGTGTGTGTGAGAGAGAGAGAGAGAGAGAGAGAGAGAGAAGAAGAATTGTAGGCTATGTCATGCGGTGATGATAGTGAAATATAACGCAAATATAGTGGGTCGCTTAGCAACACAATTTGACTTAAGTAATGTCACTAAGAGACATAAAAAATTGTCTCAGGAAAGTCACTATGCGACATGCCAGATACAACATTCTTACTGATACTTTACTGGCCCATAGTGTTGCCGTAGGGCCCCCATAAGCTTTAGTAGTGAATTATGTTCTTTCTTAGCAACAACCTCATCCTAAGAGGTTTCAATTCCATGACATTATAAAGATACATTCTAAATGTGCTCAAAATAAGGTGCTAATAATTTTATAAGTGAGATGAAGGTCATTAAAAGGGCTCAAAACATCCATATAAGCAAACATGCTCAACTGTGATTCCTCATTCTCACACATAGGTTCGCTTACATATCTTACACAAGAAACATATCCTTCTCCTCAACCATGCATTGGTTCCAATTGCCAGCTCATCATCTAAGCTAGACAAAGGCATCTGTGACAACTTATGCATGCAATTTAAAAGCCAAAATCTACATCTGAAGTTAATATTTTGACCAAAGCACTCAAATTTATCTCTCTATTTCTTAAATCCATATTTACTAGTTCACTACTATTATAAACATAAATAATTTTGCTCATGTTTCTGTTGTGCAATGAAAATAGATATGAACTAGAAAAATACCCCTTTTCTCACTTCATGCACTATATCTTATTTTAGAAAATACCCACTCATCGCTATGATGGGGAATCTGACCTCTCCTTGAAACCTCACATATCTTATGTCACCCTCTTGTCTATGAAATACCTCCTCTCTTATTTTTCATTGTTCATTGTCTTCAAGTTGTATTTGCAAGGTTAGTTGTGTTTGCAAGGTAATTTTGTCTCTACAAGGTAAGTTATCTCCATTTTCTTCTTCTTTTTTACTATTAGGTATTGAACCTTCCCTTCTCTATTCCCCTTAGGGTTTAATGCAAATTCTCTCTCTATTAGGGTTGGGGTTGCTCTATTATATTGGTATTGATTTCAAGCCATAATAGTAAGAGGGTTTCCCTTTTTGCATAGCTCTCCAAGCAATTGATTATTGCGATGACATTTTTGTGTGAAGCTGTAGACCAAACTCCCACTTGGAATCTTGCAAATGTAGCTTCAAGAAACTCAATGCATCCTCGTCGAAGAACAACCCATTGCTTGCCCACTCGAAAACTTTGGAACCTCTTTGATTTGCAAAAACAACGTTGTAAAAGAAGACCATTGAGATCAAGTATCACACATAGTTTGGTAGCACTTTTCGCCAAGGCCACATCACTTACTTTGTTTGCTCTGCTCAAATCTGCCAAATATGCAAATAGACTATTCTTAGTCAAATCTGAATCATTCTATTATACAACACAAAGGTTAAGAACAAAATAGACATCTATTCTCTTACAAGATTTTTTTTCATTTTAGAGCTAGTAAGCTAAGATAAAAACATTATATATAGTTCAATAGGGCTAAGTTTACTGTACTATTCCATATGTACATTGTATAAGACATTAAATTTAATATGCAAATAGTATGCATGGATGGTAGATACTTCATCAAAATATATTTTTGACCATGTGGCAAAAAAATCTCAAAAAGTAATATTATATGACTATTGAATTAAGATACAACAATGTATATAGTTGCAATGAACATTTTAGAATATTTTTCCATACACACATGCTACAATATTCCACATTGATGTGCATGTAGGACATGCATGTTGAGCATACTTAGAAAAACATATTTCAAGAGAAAAAATATTTGATCATGTGGCCTAATATCAATAGACACCACATTGACACCTTCGATAATACAAGTCATTACCAATGTTTCAATCAAAGCACTGCAATTGAAATTGAAAAACTCAATGTAGTTGTATGACACAAAACATTTTCTTCTAATATATTTGACCACATGGTAAAATATTGAAGGACACAAAACTTTATAGAAAACCAATACCAACATTTGGATCAAAGTAATGTAATAGCAATTGATTGAAGCATTCTAGCTATACCATACAAGAAAATATTTCTTCCAACATTATCATGTACTTCATCCTTGTATTTTAATACAAAAGCACAAACTTTTTGCAACCAATTTTAGGTACAATATGATGAAAATATTTTTAGAAATAAGGACTCTTAAACAATAAACACAAAACTGAGAGAAATACGCTTGTAAGGCTTGCTTTAGATAGCACCACAAAATGAGAAAATATGTAGGAAATGTTATGTCATGAAATCGTCCTCCAAAACACAAGTTCAACCTTAAACCATAGTGTTCTCATTGACAAAAGTTAGAGATAGAGAGGTTCAAACACTTGAAGTAGCCTTCAACCTCTCTTTCATAATAATATTTGCTATGTCTTGGCTTGATTCATCCACACCCTCCGGCGGTAGGTCAAGAGCTAGAGCACCAATGGGAGGAACCTCTTGAGCACTTGTAGGTGGGTTGGCGCTCTCATGGGCTCTCCAACATGCCGCTTAAATCTCTCTTTGCTCTTGACTATTGCACACCACTGCAATAGTCTTCATGCGATGTTCCAATGCGAACTTTAATGCAACACCACATGAGAATATATCACATACAACCTCATGTGCATCATTGAATGCCTTGATTGTAGCCTTGATGACCTTCTTTTTCTTTCTAAATATGGCCTTTGCAATAGTTTGTTCTTCTTCAAGCTCTCCATCCTTTCCTTCCTTGTCAATGGCTTCAATGGATTCATTATCCAAAATGCATGGCTTGTTGGAATTTCCAACATATCGATCTAGATTGATGAAGCTTTTCTCCATGGTCACAAGTGTCAACACAACAAATGAATCCATGGCCCCAAAAGCAAGACTCTTGGCCATTGGTAGGAAGTCAACACTTCCAACTTGCATATGGTACTTGCATGAAAGATTCTCAAGGGCCTCCTCCATAGCTGCCATTTATTTGCGGTTGAGAAATGACAACAAAAGGAATTGTTTAGGCTCACATGTCATTTTTAACAATGTGAAGACCACCTTTCCAAACATGATAGAATCCCATGTCATGCTCCCAACTCCATGTGCCGCTTCTAGGACAACCACACCAATGGTAATAGGATCTTTATACACATTGTATATAAGATCAAATGCCTCAAGGTTGCACCCCACAATATATACTTGCCAAGGTAAGCTAGTAGAAGAATGAAGAGAATCTTGCTTCTTCACAATAAGAAAGTTCATAATGTCTTTTGCACCATTTGGCAATGGTCTTGCATCAGCCCCACGTGTGAGCTTTTTTGACACCCAATCACTACAAACACCTAAAATCTTTGTGTATACATCGTTGGTGATGTCGTATTCAGCCACAACAAGATCTTCCCAACTCTTCATCATACTATTGCTAGCATGAGTTGAGGCATTGAAGAGAGAAACTAGCTCCTCATGGAGCACCCTATCTTGCTTGATTTGCTTTGCCCTTGTCTCCATGTCAACAACATCCTCTTTGTCCCATTTGTTTCTAAGAAAGACAATGTGTCCATCATTAACTTCCTTTTGTAATGTGAGGATGTCCCCATCCTTTAGACCCATAAGGCAACAAAAAGTTGCGGGAGAAGGCTGCCTTCTCTTCTTTGTGGCGGTATCCTCTTGAGATGAAAGCTCCCCCTTTGAGTATCTCTTCATGATGGCAATCCAACCATCAAATATCTCTTGTGTGCTCACTATCATATGACAATCACCTGATATGATCCAATAGGAGTAAGAATGTAGCTTATCCACTTCCACCTCATCACGATGCATGGGTCGCTTCACATCACTCTCCTCCAAGAAGGGCATGAGGTATGCTGCTGTTGCTGGATTCATGGGATTCTTTACAAAAGATGCTGTTAACTTTTGCACATAATCCCAACAAAGTGTTCTATAGGCATATAAAGGTGGTGTCTCATAGCATCTACCAACATCAATAGGAAACTGTGTGGTTGAGCCAAATGGAAAGTATTTTTCAAACATGTGAAATCCTGAACCATCCTTTTTACCCTTCTTCTTAACCATGTCCGGAAAGTCAAAGGTTCTTTCAACACCCTTGACTTCAAGTGACACCAAAGGTGTTGCTTGGATTACTTATGCCTTTGAAGATTGGTTTGTGTTGTCCAGAGGAGTGTTAGGAGGTACACTCCCAACAAGAGCCTGTGAGTTTGAAGCTATTGATTGTGCTCGTGCATCTTGAATCTTTGTCCTCTTCTTTGGTCGATCACCATGTTTTGTAGGAAAAAGAAGTTCACTATGCTTGACAGACTCAAATGTAGCTATTATGTCTTGTGTGCCTGATATCTCCTCTGGGAGGCTCCAACCCATTGCTCTCAAAGAGTATACTTCATCCTCTTTTATATGTGTAGATTGAAAAGATAAGGGATCCAAGTTGTATTCAATGTTCTTTCCCTTGATCTTTACTACAATACATGGGATCCCTTCCTTCCCAGAACATCCATCCATCAACCCCTCAATGATCCCAACTTGATCATATGTTGAATCCTCAAGCTTTGCAGCATATAAAAGAACATTGTTTGCCCTTTTTCCTTCTTTGTCATAAACATCCATAAACCAAGGCCACACAAAATCCCCACTAACTCCATCAATGATTCTCCATCAATGATTTGATTCTCCTTCCTTGCCGAAGTAGATTTCTTTGCCATTGATTAAACCTACATAAGTACAAAAAATAAGATATATTTGAAATAAATATCAAGTTTTGACCACATGGCCAAAGCTTTACTCGATAGTGTTATGATTACCATATGCATGCATAGGATTTGACCAATGTATGTCCAAATATCATCATAGAAAGGGTTTAAGTTAGAATTTAACCATATGGCAAGACATTGCATAGAAATATTAGGTTTTGACCACATGGCCAAAACTTTATTTCCAAATATTATCATAGAAGGGTTTAACTTGTAAGTTAGAATTTGACCATATGGCAAGATATTTTCACAATGGAGAGAAACATCAAATTTGGCTTTTCCAATTGACGAAGATGCATGCCACCATATTCTATTCCTAGAAAATTGGACATAAAAACATAGGCTTATAGATTTGTCTATTTGGTGAAATATTATCTAAAAAAGGACCAAGTTAGAGTGTTATGGCTTATACAAAATGTAGTTTGGATGAAATACTTATCACAAGAAGGAGGGTATATACATGTTTATTAGTATCATGAATTTTCAAAGTATTTACTAAAGTTTTTTTAGTACTAGAGGACCTTGATATATCACGCCATGTTTTAGTATGCATGTTCATAATATTTTCACATCTCAAAATAGAAAGTGTTGAATACAATATGCATTTTGATGAGATATAGAATTTGACCATATGTCCAAATCTCATCCTACAAAGGGTTAAGCTAGTATGTCCCTATTTGTAAGGTATAATTTGGCGATAATAATGCCAAAACTTATAACTATTTAGTATTGAGAAATATTACATTTGATCTTTCTAAATAAGGAAGATGCATGCCACCATAGTCTATATCTAGAAAATTGGCCAAACCAACATAGCCTTATAGAGTATATTATTTTTGTTGCAATGGCAATACAATGGACAATGAGTGGTGATAAGTTCACCATAGAAAATTGTTTTGTCCATATGGTCTAAACTTATGTAAAAGGGGACTATGTTAGATTCATATGGCTAGCAAAAATGTACCAAAGGTGAAGTATGATTTCAAGAAGAAAACAATGTAACATGTCCTTGGCACAAACATGGCATTTAGTCAATTGCATAACTTCAAAGGCAAAACGTGAAGAGGGTCTAGTGTCCATATCAACATGGTCTTCTAGAGTATGAAGGTTTTGTTGTAATGTCAAAAATCTTGTGTACAAGTGGTGATAATTTCACCATAGATCTATTACAAAGGAATTGGCCACTTGAGCATTCATATTCTATGTATGGCTTAGATTTTAACCATATAATCAAATATAGTTCCAAGAAATGAGATGGCTATATGAAGGTTTATTGAATGAAATATAATTGCAAGAAGGACAATACCTTGTAGTTTGGATCATGGGTTTTTCTATGAAATGTGTTCTATTTAATTTGACCATATGGCAAAAACTTTTCTCTATCTAGTTTTACTCTAAGGAATCTCTACCTAGCCTTGAGGCTTTTCCATATACAAGTGATCTTGATCCATATACAATTTCAGAACACAAAAAGAACCATCTTTGTAAGCTAGGTGCTCATAGATTTTAGCTATAATTTCATGCAACAATCAACCACTTCCACTATAATAGGTCCATGATGAACCTATGACCATGTCTATATGAAAATTGGCATTACAAATAAACCTTTCATTGTGGCATGAGAGTATGGATAAAATCCATGCTCACCTGTGTTTGATAATTCCTATTCATGGGCTTTTGAAGAGATGTCTTCTATAGAATTTGACCATGTGGAAAAAACTTTGCTTTGTTTAGTTTTACTCTTAGAAGACACCTGTACTTGGCCAACTTCCTTGAGGCCTTTCAATATACAAGTGATCTTGTAATTAAGATGATTGAAAAAGAATTTTGGAACAGAAAAAGAACCATCTTAGTAACCTAGGTGTCCATGGATTTTAACCATAATTCCATGCAACAATCAAACATAGGTGCTCGTGGATTTTAGCCATACTATTATGCATCATTGAAAGAATACATGATTTTCTTACTTTTTTCCCATAATTTCAAATTTAGTTTGACATGAAATAGAGAGCCAATGTGTTATATGTAACAATTGAGATACAAAGATTTGACCACAAGGCAAAAGCCTATGTGTCCAAAATGTTGAATGTAATAATTATAAGGTAGAATTTGACCATATGAACAAATCTTGTGACAATGGAGAGCACTAATGTTAGAGATCACTAATGGATATACAGAAGTGAGCATGTATTTTATCCATACTCTCATGCCACAATGAAAGGTTTTTTTGTAATACCAAATTTCATGTAGACATCGTCATAGATTCATCGTGGACATATTGTCATGAAAGTGGGCAGTTGATAATTTATATTCTATGTGTAGCATGGGTTTTTGAAGGAGATGTCTTCTATAGAATTTGACCATATGGTAAAAACTTTGCTATGTTTGGTTTTACTCTTAGAAGACAGCTCGCCTTGGCCGACTTCCTTAAATCCTTTCAATGTACAAGTGATCTTGGATATAAGATGATTAAAAAAAATTAGAACACAAAAAGAACCATCTTAATAACCTAGGTGTCCATGGATTTTAACCATAATTCCATGTAACAATCAAACATAGGTGCCCATGGATTTTAGCCATATTATTATGTGACATTGAAAGTATGCATGATTTTCTTACTTTTATCCGATTTTAGTCTGATATGCAATAGAGACATAACATGTTACGTGTAATAGTTGAGGTACAAAGATTTGACCACAAGGCAATATCCTATGGCTATTTCAGAAAGAAGCTTTCATATTGACCATGGCTTTTGGCCACACAGTCACTTTTGTTTGAAGCATCGTATAACGAGAAGTATATTTTTGTTACCTCTTTTGTAAGCACAAGTATATGTGTGTCTTGAAAAAGTCATTTCATGTGAAATGCATACATATACAGAGAATTATTCTACAATGTCCAATTAGTTTCTATTGTGCTACATGGATAGATCACTATTTTCTGCATAGCGAGTGATTACACATATGTGCAAGTAGTATATACAAGTACGCTTATACAAGCAAGGTCAACGCAGCATACAAGAAGGATCAGCAAGACAAAAGCATTCTCAAGGGACAAGGTCGAGCGTAAAGTGATGCTCTGGACAGAAGGCAATGAGAAGTACGTTGGAACAGGGATTATTCTCTTAACATTTCCATATGACGTGATTAACTTTGATCTATTAGGAGAAGAAGATGTGGGTGTGGTGGTAGATCAGATCCTTGATCCAACTACATGGATAGACACATGTGACATGCTTCAATGCGTCAATTTGGTTAGGTGGCCTATCAAACAGGTCACCTTTGATGATGGTACACCACAGCTACATGAACAGGAAACACAAGCTTTCACATCTCCAAATGAGAGCATAAAAGATGTGTGTGAGGAAACTGAGGACTTTATTGCAGGTTCAAAATCCATTTTCTTACAGAAGAGATCATATTGTATGATCAATAGAAGGCCTAGAATTCTTGCTCTCAAAGCTTAAAACTTGAGAACCTCCATGGAATCAGTTTTACTTGTTGCTACAATTGATTGTTGTCCTGAAAAGTGTTGTCAATATGCTGATAGAGATGCAGCACACCAATTGCAGAGGCACTTTTGGGGGTTACGTTTGGAAGAACGTACCAACTATGTTTATGATGTTTTGGAGTCATCATGCCACATTGACAATATGGGTACACGAAAATACAGTTTTATATTCAATGGGAAAGTTGTATGCGGTAGGGCATGGTATGGGATGCATGGCATCCCCAAACATCTTTCTATAGGTATAGGTTGCAATTCGAGAATGGTGTAAGGAGGGCAATGCATGGCAATAAAGGAGCAATTAGAGCAGCTTGGGATCACACACAAATGGGCAGGGCAATCTTGAGAGACTTTATTGAGAAGAATGCAGAGCAAATGCCACATAAAAGTAGAACCATGCAGGATGGTTCTAGAGAGACACAATTGGTCATCCCAGATGTTTATAAGCAAATAGACATATGGGAAGAAGTGAATGCCACATTAGATGCTATTGGATGTAAGAAAATGTCTTTGTCCACATTCAATCGAATTTGGAATACAGAGTTCAAGCATGTCACCTTAGCAAAGACAAGCGAGTTCTCCAAATGTAGTGTCTGCTCAGAGATCAAAGAACAACTTGCAGCAACCAAATGCCTTGAAGAAGGCAACATACTATTGAGGAAGCGTCGAAGTCACATGCTGCAATAGCAAAGTTGTCGAAACATATACTATGGATGGCGTCTAGCATCAGTGCTAAATCCTGAAAAGAACTTGTGCATCATACACGACAAGATGGACCAACAAAAGACAGCTATCTCGAGGTTGAGAGTTCGATCAAAAGAGACAGATAGATCCACTCAACTACCAATTTCCTTGACAGGCATGATCACACATGGGCATGGGGAAGGAAGATATGGGCACTTTGCGACTGATCTTTGGCCCCATGATCCTAACTTCACAGTTGCCTCATTGTCTCTGTGTTTCAAGAACTTGGAGCGACTTGACAGGCATGAAGCTAGTGATCTGCAACTAGATTGAATGCCAAGATCAAGCTCTTTGTTGCTAAATGCATTAAACTCAAGGAAAGCACTAGACTACCATCAACAAGGTTCTCATACTACTACACAAATGGAGGACATAATACTACAGGATGGACAACAAGGTTTAAACGACTACCAGAGACCTTGTTGCTACAACTAGATAATTGTGGATCAGAAAACAGAAACCGTTATCTCTTTGCATATTTGTCATTGCTTGTGGCACGAGGGACCTTCAAGATGATCCAAGTTGGGTTTCTCATGGTGGGTCACACACATGAAGACTGATGCAATGTTCAACAAGTTCTCAGAGAAGCTTAGAACAAGCATGACATTCACTTTTCCTCACCTTATGCGACATTTTCAATTGTGCCAGTCAATAAGGCCTTCTCCTTTTTTGTTGACACATGTACCAGACTTCAAGAGCTACATTGAAGGATACTTATGTGACTCCAAGGATGCACTTGTTGGTCACTCAAAACCACTTCACTTTCGTTTCTACATGCAAGGGGATACACCTCTAATGCAATACAAGATCCATCCTAAGTCAGTAGAATGGTTACCAAGAGAAGGCGGTATTGAACTATGAAAAAGAGACTCAACAACAAGAAAAGAGACTCAACAATAGGAAAGCCTACCCTTCCAAAGGGTCTTCCAACTTGCTACCCATGTCTGAGTATATTAAAGATCATCAAGAGGTGGTAAGTGGAATCAAAGACTATCTCAAGTATTGGGAAAGATGGTCAAGTGTACAAGGTCCTGAAGCGGAGTACACAAAGTTCATAACACCAGTGATTGATTATTGGAAAACCATGCTTGATGCACTTCAAGCTCCAAATGTTCAAGAAGCAAGAGTATTCATGGAATTTTGGCCAAGGACACAAGGTGATACAGTATTTCAAGACATAGATGATGTGGATGACTTTCTTGGCTTGGAGGAGTTGAATGGCCACTATTGTGGTCCTCTCAGCAAGCGACCAAAAGATGCATTTCAACCAATGATAGATGTCAAGAAAGATGACTTTGGACTTGTTTGACCTTCAGATCCAATATATCCAGTATGGCTTGGTGTTGCACAAAGTGAGGTTGATACAAATAAAAAATCAAGCAACTATCAAAATATCTGTATACAATATTGGGCACCAGTTTGTGGTCGACAAAATGCTACAGATGAGGAGGTATATCAAAATTGCCGGGATAAATACTGGATGTGCAACAAGAAAGACCCTCAACGTTGGGAGAGAGTGGATACAATTGTTTTCTCTTGGATAACAAAAGCTACCAAAGTTCCCCAAAAAATTAAAATCCCTCCAAAGGTTGTCTTGAAGGCCAAAGCCAATCTACAAGAATCATTGGGCTAAAGACTTCCATGCTGGAGAGGTTGCCAAAGATAAGGTGTTTATTAACACCACCTATTTAAGATTTTATCAATATCTTCTACATATACAATAAATATACTTCACCAATATTCAAGGTTCTAAATTAATGAAATTCCCAAATTCACGGAATTCATTTTGATTTGGAATTCCCAAACTATTGGGAGATTCCCAAATTCTCGAATATGGTGTTAATCATGATATTCCATGCATGCAAGGAATATAGAATGGCCCTCGAACCATTTTGGCATGCACCAATAGTTAGAAGAATGGGTTATAGAATGGCCCCATGGCCATTCTATAACCCCACTCCCATTCTATAACCCCACTCCCATTCTGTCAACCGCTGGTATATTTTAGAATTGTCCTTGGGCCATTCTGCCATGCAATCTTGAGAGAATAGCCCTAGGAAACACATGATAATCTAGAGTGACCCTTACAAGAGAATCTAGCTTGGCCCTAGGGCCAATCTACCATGAACAATTCTCTTGTGTTCCTTAGGGCCATTCTCTCAAGATTTCATGGTAGAATGGCCCTTGGGCCATTCTTGCAAGCACAATGTACTTTAGAATGGTCCTATGGCCAAGCTACCATGAACAAATCTATATCTTCTTTGCTGGTAGATTGGTCATAGGGCTAAGCTACCATTAACAAAGAAACACCATCTTTGATGGTAGAGTGGCCCTAGGGCCAAGCTAGATTCTATTATGTGTGGTAGCTTAGTCTAGGTGTCACTCTAGGTTCTCTTATATTCCCTAGGGCCATTCTCTCAAGATTGCATGGTAGAATGGCCCTAGGTCCATTCTACCTAATGTGCTTCAGAATGTCCCTAGGGCCATTCTCCACTCCCTTGTATCAACTATTGGTAAATTTTAGAATGGTCCTTGGGCCAATCTCTACTTCTTCTTGCATAAATTTTAGAATTTTTCTTGTGCCAATATCTTGAGAGAATGGCCCTAGGGAACATAAGAGAATCTAGTGTAGCCCTTGAAAGAGAATCTGGCTTGGCCATAGGGCCAAGCTACCATGAACAAATCTACATCATCGTTGTTGGTAGATTGGTCATAGGGCCAAGCTACCATCAATAAAGCAACACCATCTTTGCTTGTAGGTTGGCCTTAGGGCCAAGCTATCAGCAAAATTGTTGTAGAGTTTTTAATGGTAGATTGGCCCTAGGGCCAAGCTAGATTCTCGCATGTGTGTGGTGGCTTAGTCCAAGGGTAACTCTATATTATCTTGTGTTCCCTTGGGCCATTCTCTTAAGATTGCATGGTAGCATGACCCTAGGGCCATTCTTGCAAGAATAATATACTTTATAATGGCCCTAGGGAACATAAGAGAATCTAGAGTGACCCTTGCAAGAGAATCTAGCTCGGCCCTAGGGCCAAGCTACCATAAACAAATCTACATCATCTTTGTTGGTAGATTGGGCATAGGGCCAAGCTACCATCACCAAAGTAACCGATCTAGAGTGACCCTTGAAAGATAATCTAGCCTAGCCCTAGGGCCAAACTACCATGAACAAATCTACATCATCTTTGCTGGTAGATTGTCCATAGGGCCAAGCTACCATCTTGTGCATTGTAGAATGGCCCTAGGGTAATACTCTCGAATGGCATGTTGGTGGGGATAGAGAATGGCACTAAGACTTTTTTGTACCATGCACCTATAGTTGATTTATGATAATTTTGTCTTAGTACCATGTACTAAGACAATTTATGCATGCACGAGTAGAGTATAGCCCTAAGAAAATTCTAACATTCACCTATTGGCACAAGAGGTATAGAATGGACATAGGGCCATTCCGCCAAATGGGCATGTAAGGGAGTAGAGACTGGACCTAGGGCCACTCTTCCAAATAGGTATGTTGGGAGTATAGAATGTACTTTTTAATATATTTTGATTTTGATTTGATAGCATTAGTAATAGGGGTATGGTGTAGCATTGCATGGCATTCATCATTGTATATCTCTAACAACACTTGGACAGCTTGTTTTTGCATCCCCAGGCAATTAAATAGGTCTATTAAAATGCATGTGTTGTAGGATATGTGAGAAAGGATGATCGTGTTGGTACCCCCATCGTCCCTATTCCAACAATTGGTGAGATGTTTGCGATAAATAGTGTAGCATTTATGTTCCATGCATCAACTATACAAGGAGCTGGTCTTGGGCTATTTGTGCAAACTCCTCTCAAAAGGGGTGTAACTATTCTCCACTATGGAGGAGATAATTATTGTCTCACGATGATTGGAAGGAGTTGTGCAAGGTGTATCCTAGGGCTTTAAAGTACTCATTTCAAGAGGATCCCAAGGTAGATAGTCCAGGTGATATGGTGTATATTGTTAGTGATGTAGAGTATGGAAATGTGGGAGGATATATAAATAGATCTCATGGTATGAAGATGAGACCAAATGTATGTTTCAATCTTGTCCCATAATTACCACCTTGGTGTATAGTAGACATAAATGTCAATTTAGCTAAGTATGGCTACATATGTGTTGAAACCTTATGTGACATTCATGTCGAGCAGGAGCTATTTGCTGTGACTACAATTTTCTCTCACACTACATACATTCTACATTGATAATTAAAAGAATAAATTATTGTTGTATGTTTTCATATTTGTCTCTTTTATATAGTGTGTTTTATTATGGTTTCAAATGTCAATTGTTTATTTAAAAGATATTACTTTGAAAAAAAGTAGAGGTGTGACAAAAATCTTTGTTGATCATTTTTGCATGCACATGTAGAGAATGGTCCTAGGAACATTCTTGAATTAACTAGGTGTTGACACAAGAGGGTGGAGAATGGCCCTAGGGCCATTCTATCATCCACAATGTGATTTGGAATGGACCTAGGGCCATTCTAAATCACATCATGGATTGTTGTGAATGGCCTTAAGGCCATTCTTTCAAGCACATTGTATAGGTAGAATGGCCTCGAGGCCATTCTACCATTCATAATGTTGATGTTTTATGCATGCACATGTAGAGATTGGCCCTAAGACCATTCTAAAATTCATCAACGTTTGACACAAGAGAGTAGATAATGTCCCTATGGACATTTTGGGAAGCACAATATGCTTTAGAATGGCCCTAAGGCCACTCTACCATGCACAATGTGTTTGAAAGGATGGACCTAAGACAACTCTAACATGCACACTATGCTTGAAAGAATGGACCAAAGGACATTATCTACTCTCTTGTGTCAACTATTGGTGAATTTTAGAATGGCCCTAGGGCCATTCTATAACACATTGTGCTTGCAAGAATGGCCATAGGGCCATTCTACCATGCACATTCTTGATGCTTTTTGCATGATCATGTAGAGAATGGCCCTAGGATCATTCACCTTGATGTTTTATGTGGTGTTTATATTTTTGTGATAATGAAGTTTTACTGGTGTTTTAATGTTTCAAATGATATGAACATTATAAAGATTTGAATTGAATAGGAACCTCTGACATGCACGATGAAAGATCAGTGCTAAGAAGCTTCAACGATATTCCTACAAATGAAAATGCTACTGAAGTTGTGGAGGAGTCAGTTACATGCGATAGTGAGAGTTGTACAATACAAGACATGTCTAAGAAATCAATGTTGACAGTGGTATTAGAATTGAATAGACTGCTATTGAAGCATTGTATTCAACCATCAACATTGTATGAATCCACTATGTATGGTCAAAATATATATTTTATACTCCGACGTCCTGGACGTATAAATTTTTTTCAGACCCTTTTTAAAAGATGTAATTTTGGGATATTTGGAGTCAACAAGCTTGTTACACTTATGAGAAAAACAAATTGTTTAGGCCAGACAGTCCAGGTGTTGAGGCAATGTTTAAGCCATTGGAAAGAATGCCTAAGCCTTTGAATGTGATCCCAAGAGGATCATTCTTGTTGATAAATCTATATATAAAGGATGTGTTTCTCGTGCTAGTAACTGCATCTTCCCATCCAAGTTTGATATAGATAAGAAGAATGACAATATTCTTCTAGGGGAATTATTGCCTTACTTGATGCGGCTTGATGATGCTGAGGATGTATGTAGAGTGATTGACTCTAATCATTATGGACACCTCCCAGTGTCAAATGACCATGAATTTTTTAACCTTGTTAGTGGTGTTGTTGATTATTAGAAAGACTATAATGTGAAATGGTCACAATTAAGATTCAACATAGGTAGAGTTCTCTTGCAAAACAATTACAAGACATTTTTTTGGGTAATGAAGAAGAAAATTGGGTTGATACTAATGGTCGACGAGGTGATAAATGAGCTAAGATTGGTGCAAAGAGTATGCAAAACCTTAGCCATAGTTCATCTCAACCCACAAAAGATGAAATATGAGATATCGTACTAAAAGAACGTCCGCACATTTCAACCATGAAGGCACAACAATTGATTTCACTAGCTAAAAGGTTGGGTCGCAAAGTAGGAACTAGCATAAAGGATGAGTCTGCAAAGGTATTTATTAATAAATTACTAAACCATTATGGTCTCTTGAATATCAACAAAGTAGCACAAAGGTACCAATCTATTTGAAATTTCCACCGCAATAGACAACGGAATATAATGTATCTGTATTCTAACTTAAGCGACTTGTTTTGTGAAGTTTTTTCTAGGTTTATGAATGGATCAAAGAGGTGTTCTTAAAATGATAATAGCTTTCATAGGATCAAGAACTTTGAACCAATGTAGTACTTAAAAGTTTAGAACTGCAAGAAAAGAAATGTATAGACGTGAACCCTCACTCTAGCGTTTTTCCAAAGGAGGGAAATCATTATGTTACATTACTCCGAATATCTCAATACATTTTCAAATGTATTTAACTTTGCTCTTAATAAAGCATTAAAGTTTATGTTCAAGACAATATTAAACCCTTCTGGTAAGATTTCTCTTATATGTATTTAACTTCTCTCTTAATAAAGTATTAAAGTTTATGTTCACGACAACATTAAACCCTTATGGCAAGAGTTCTCTTAAACTTTAGTGTCTATTTTTGTCATATTATGTTGGAATGCATGTGTAATGCTTGCAAACTGGGCATTACATGGCATGTCACATGTAATGCCACATAATACATGCGGCAATGATGTGGTAAGCCATGTGTATTGCCTGTGCTCGGGCAATACATGTGGCATGCCATGTGTATTATGTGGCATGCCATGTGTATTGCTCAAGTGGGGGCAATACACGTGGTAGAGCCATGTGTATTTCCCAACCTCGGGTATAATACACATGGCGCCTACTACACTGGTAGGCACCATTTTAAATGGCTACCTCTCCCTCTCTCTCCCCCATTGTTGCCCTCAAGCTGTCCTCCTACACCCTCCTTCCCTTGAGCTTCCCTCCTGTGCCCTTCTCTCCTAATCACTCTCCTATCCTAATCTCCCTCCTCTCCTAATTATTGTCCTACCCTAATCTCCCTCCTCTCCTAATTATTGTCCTACCCTAATCTCCCTCCTACCCTAATCTCCCCCCTCTCACCTTCTCCTTCTTACTAATTGCCCTAATCACCACCCTCTCTCTTCCTCTCACTCTCTCACCCTGTCTCCCTCGAAATCTTCCCACTCTCTTCCTCGCACCCTCTCAAATACTCTACACCCGCTCAATCTCTTCATCTCAAACCCTCTCCTCCCCCCTTCTAGCCCATACTCTCAATCCCTCTCCCGTACGGGTTCTATTTCACTCACAAACCTCTCTTGGCATAGCAAGAAAGTAACATAATGCCTCCTTGAATGCATTTACAATCCAAGGGCTTCACCAAAAATCTAGAAAAGATTGCACTATCTCAGGATGTGGGCATGTTACAAGTTGCCACATTAAGCAACATGGCCAATACATCTAGATTTCAAGTTCCAGTGAGGCTTGCTCTTACAATGCCTGACAATAATCGTGTCGCCAATAGTGGTGTCACAATCACCGATGGAGAGGAGACCATAAAGCAGAGTTTCAACCAAGTGGTTGATCGACACATCTTCATGAATTGTGTCAAACATTAAAGTGAATGCGGGGGAGAGGGAGAGCTTGAGTTCCTTGCAAGAAAACACACATACACAAGAGATCAAGACAAAATAGAGAGATGGATGGCTGATTTTTTTTTTCTATCTTCTTTTCTTCTCTACAACCATATATCTAAAAAGATAAGAGTACATACTATAAGTGAAAGTACTCTCCTATAATAACATACAATGGTTGGTTCATAGTGTGAATGTGACTATATGAGTGGGCGCTATAACTATGTCAAAACTCTAGTACTCCAAAGTGGCTGTCACACAGCTTGTCATCCAATCGTGGCATATCAACCATAATCATGGCAACCATCAAGCTACTCACTATGCACTTGTACATAGTGGGGTCCTCCAAAAGCTCACATGTATCTATGGAAAACTTTGTATTTGCTCCAATGGCACTGAAATAGGCTGACAACCTGTCATATCATACTTGGATAACATGCCCAAGCTATACTGCCTCTATAATAACAAAATGCCATGAGGTGATCTCACCATCTCTATGTCCAAGAAATACTACAGCTCACCCAAATCCTTCATCTCAAATTTATGCTTTAAAAGCCTCTTAACATCATGTATGTTAGCATCACTATTACCAGTGATTATCAAGTCATCCACATAAATGACTAATAACATGATCTCTCTATTTGTCTTTTTTACATAAAGTGAAAAATCTACTTTAGATATCTGAAATCCATTGTTTTGACCATGATTTGGGTGCCTCTACTCACCTAGCCATACTTCTATGTCATGCTTATAGGGATAATGCAAGAAGAAATCCTTCTGGGGGAAGAGGATGGATGGGCCACAACCAATGTAATATTCACTAGCATGCAAGGATAACAACACTACAACTAGCCTCAAGGCAAGTTACTATCCTCATGAGACAGACGAAGTGTCGGAGCCACCGATCTCATCTTCACAAGGTGTAAAACCCTCTTCACCCACCAACACTCCCCTGATCATCAAAAAAGATAGAATCGGGCCACCCAAAAAGAGGCCTCTCCTTTACCAAGATCCCCCATTCAACAAAGCCTCATCGGGGTTGCAAGGTCCGTAGCACATCACCAAACCTCGTGAACGATGCCTGTGCTAACCCAACTAACACTACTAACACCACTAATTGCCAATAGATACCATCTCACACCTCTTCCACCCAACCCACCAATACTCACTGTTGGGTACCCAAGAAGATCCTCGTCACACAAGGTTACTATGAGGGTACTACCACCCTGTGGATTCCTCAAAGATCCCACCTTTCCCCTCAAACCTCGATGCCTCGACACATAAAAACACTCCCAAAAACTCACGTCTGCAAACCCACAGGGCAGGGAGAACATCCCCAGTGAAAGCCTCCATCGAAGAAATTCCATTGACAAATCCCAACTTATTCACACCACAATTACTTACAGGTGTGTACCTAAAAATCTCCCGCACGCCCAAGTGTAACGTCCCACCCCCCAAGCTCATTGCACCGCAATGCCTCCAATGTGGCAGCCAATGGTGGGCACAAATGTTACCACTAGCACTTTGATAGATAAGGGAAAAAGGAAGATCCACAATGGAGCTAAGGACATGGCTCCCACACCAAATGTTCCCATCAGTGATATTCCCTCAACCTCAACCAACCCACCTACCCTTATCATGCAACTCCCATGTTCCACCCCTACTCAACCTATCCCCCCCCACCCCTCACCACCATGAAGAAACCCCCTTGAAGAAGAGTTTTTAACCTTGACCAAACCCAATTGGACCCAACTTATCGCCATCACCCATTGGGCAAGGAGTCAATACAAAACCTGCACAATGGGGTTCTGACCAGATAGTCCAAGGGTACAAAACCTATTAACAAGGTGCTAAAAAAAAGATTCCTAAGGGAAAGTGAACGGCCGTTCACTCTTGTAAAGACATGGCCATTCACTTCCATGCATCCAGCCAACAACCATCCTTTGTCTAGCAAGCCATTCACTTCCATGCATCCAGCCCACCACCATCCTTTGTCTAGCAAGCCATGACCATTCATTTACCCCAAGCCATGGTCATTCCCTTTCACGAATCCATGCCTATTCTTTTACCCCAAGCCATGGTCATTCCCTTTCAAGAATCCATGCCTGTTCGCTCATCCAATCCACAATCGCTCCCCCGCACTAAGCCCTGGCTGTTCCTCTATAAAGCCACGACCGTAACTCCCCTGCAAATCTATATAGGCGCCACTATAATTCAGTTTTCTTACTTTTCTCCTTTCTCCCTACCTGAACTCTTGCCATTTTTTCTTGAGACTTTTCACCACCTCCTACCCACTTGTTACCCCACCACTCACATGGCGACTCTCGAGCACTCTGACTCCTCTCTCAAGGTTGTTGCTCACACTCTCTAGAAGAAGAGATGGCATGCAAGTCGCCGCTTTGAGGAGTATGGCAAGCACCCTACCTAGATTTTCCATCTAGGTGAGGCATTGATGAAGCAGGTCGATGGCCATGCTATCCATAACCTTATGAAGAACACCCGTAAAGTGGAGCACAAGTTGCTCTACTACACGGATCCCTGCTACCGTGCAATCACCGAGCCGGTAGTAGAGTCATCGCATGCTTGGAGTAAATTGGGTTCGGTGGTTTGTCCAGATGTAGCTCTCGGGACCTGACATCCTCAATTGTCTCTACTTCATTCAGATTTACAATGCCAGCCAGGGTACATGGTAGGTGTTGGATTCAGGAGAGGCACCCCCCTTATAGTGCATAGTAAGCCTCGCCTTGGTTAGGAATGCCCTCCACCTTTCCCCACTCAAACAACTCTCACTCTTGCACACATCAAGGCATTGAGATAGGAGCTGAGCTCTCCATAGCTCCTTCTCTTATTTCTCCACACCTAGCTCAAGGAAAGCTCCACTTGAATGACACAAGTGGTGGTGGAGTGAGCCCCTAGCGGCTTCACATCGAGGAGTTAACCCATTTAGGGTTGGCTAAGTGCATGTTCCCGAGGTGACCCTTGAATCTTCTCTCTTCTCCTCTCTTATGCAAACGAGAATGCTGTTAACCCATTTAGGGTTGGCTAAGTGCATGTTCCTAAACCGTGACCCTTGCATCTTCTCTCTTCTCTTCTCTTCTTCCTCTCTTAAAAGCAACGTGAATGCTCATTTAGATGAACACCTTGGTGCCGCTGCATAGATGTTTCTCACCACATAGTATGTGGCATGCGGGCCCGTCTCCCAAGCTTGGATTGGAAGTTATATCACTTATCGGAGGGTAGTGGGGGGCCCGCATGCTAGGTCGGAGATGGAGTAACAAAAAGTCTCTATCTCAACAATGGAGGGATAACACAACCCTGTGGGGGCTGGCTTGATAGTGGAGGGATAACGCATCCCTTTGAGTGTGTGTTGGTGCTTTTTCTACTAGCCAGTAGCATGTTGGTCACTATTGTGGATGTTGTACTTGTATTATACCCACACTTTATCATGGATGCCTCTATTGGAAGCTACAAACAGCATATACCAATCACCAATAGCAAGTACACCTCTTGCTTCATGGGTGGGCATGACGGAATACTATGCTCCTCTTTTATCTAGTACTGGAATACCCCGAGTGCTTGGTTGCACATGCATTGCTGTTGTGGGTGGTGATGTTGCTTGTTGTAGCTGTATGATGTAGGTTACAAAGAGAATAATAGAGAAAGAGAAAGAGAAGGACTCCTTCTTCCAATTCCAGAGATTAAAAAAACATACCCCTTCTTTCCTCATTTATAAACCTTATCCACAAAACCAAGAAGAAAAAACATGATTAGATTTGAATTGAGAAAATCTTATCTAGTTTTTTAGAGCAAGGTTGCACACGGAGTGATTCAAATGTGGCTCTGATACTAATGTCATGCATCCACCATAGCCAAAGAGGAGATAGAGTTCTGGTTCACCAACCATAGAGGAATCTGGATAAGAACCATACTACCAGGGCTTATGCCACACTTGCCCGGTCTCGTGTGGTCCTTCGACCCAAGCACCTTACCCCTAAACTTTGGACACCCTCATTGAGTGCACTTTGACAATTGGTCTCCATGTTTGATCGAGCCCTATATATAGCCAGTTACAAGATACATGACACTTATTCATATAGCCAGTTACAAGATACATGACACTTATTCATAAAGCTTAAGTTTTATTCATAAAGCCTTATCCATAAATCTTAAGCTTTATGGATAAGGCTTTATGCATAAAGCTTAAGCTTAATCTTTTGCATAAAGATTACGCTTTATGCAAAAGCCTTATCCATAAAGCTTAGCTTTATGAACAAAGCTTAAACCTTTGTGCAAAAGCCTTATGCATTAGTTTCATGTATAAAGACTATGCTTAAACTTTATACATAAGCTTTTACATAAAGCTTAATGATGCAAAAGTTTTGTACATAGCATAAGTATAAGTCACATGCATAAAGCTTTATGCATATGGTTTTATACACAAGCTTAATGCTTAAAGCCTTGTGCTTAAGGTTTATGCATAAAGCCATAATTCATGAGCCTTATGCTTTATAGAAATGAATCTAATGCATAATGAAAAAAAAAGCTCCTAAGTACCCAAGTGTGCACCATAACAAATAAAGAAAGAGATTATAAAAGACAAGTATTCTTACCTTGAAGAAGAGAAGTAGAGTTTGCATTGCAAGGTTGAGCTTATGGGTCAAGCATCAATCTACAAGTTTAAGAAAATATATACGTCAGCAAACACGTACGCAAAACCTTGTGCATAAATCTTTATGCATTAAGCTTATGCACTAGCTTTTTGTATAAAGCTTATACATAAACCAAATTTTTACCAAAATCTTTATGTATAAGCCATTTGCATTAAGCTTATGCATTAGATTTTTGTATAAATCTTCTGAATAAACCATTTTACTAAAAGCTTTATACATAAGATTAAATTAAACCAAAAGCTTTATGCATACGCCATATGCATTAAGCTTATGGCATATGCATGCTCTAATTTGCATGCATAGAAGCGTCTATGCATGCATATTAGAGCATACATAGATCATGCATAGAGCATATACCTGCATATTAGAGTTATGTATGCTCTAATTTGCATGCATAAAGCCAAGTCTATGCATGCATATTAGAGCATACACAGAGAATACTTAGACTCTATACATGCATGTTAGAGTTATGCATGCTCTAACTTACATGCATAGAGCCTCTATGAATGCATATTGATTAGAGCCATGCATACTCTATGTATGCTCTAATATGTATGCATAGAGAAAACATCGGAATATATATTAGAGAGAAAAGAGCATTCAACACTAAGAAAATGAGAGAGGAAAGAAGCATACATAGAGCTTGCATAAAAGATTAGGAGAAAAAGAGGGTTTACCTTCTTGTTGCAAACTTGAATAAGCAAGCATAAAAAACCGCAAAACTTACAAAAAAATCAAACACAATAAAGTTAATTAACGAAAAAAATAGAAAAGCGAAAAGAAGAAGAAGAAGACAAGAATCAAGTTACCTAAGTATGCATATGGAGATTGAAACAAATATAAGAGAATAGAGAGAACAAACCCTTACCTTCACCCATAAAACTTATGCTTTTGGAGATGAAAGCACATAAATGAAGAAGGAGAGTATGAGTTTCATACTTTTGGAGATGAAAACACATAAATGAAGGAGAGCATGAGTTTCATGCTTTTGGAGATGAAAGCACATAAATGAAGAAGGAGAGCATGAGTTTCATGCTTGAGGTAGGGGATATGAAGGGAGAGGAAACGAGTTCTTTGTAGGTTTTTGGGAAGGTAGGAGGAGAGAAAAGAGTGGCAAAGAAAGGACATGTGTGGCATGCGAGAATCTAATTATTTTTTAATAGTACATGATACACGTGGTGGGGTGGATATAGTTGCATAGTAGGGTGTATAGCCATGCCAGTAGCCACGTATTGGAAAAAAATCCCCTTGCATGCAACCCACGACTCTCTCACCACTTGCTCTCACTATGTTGCATGGTTATACCCTCATCCTCTTGTAGTGGAAATGTCCATATGGTGAATGTTTTGATGATGTAGACTAATGATGTGGCAATTAGAGTGAGGTGGCAACTCTCCCTCCTTAATAATATGTCAATTTATGTAGCATGGCATCAAATGCGGTGACATGCCATGCATTCCACCTCAATGTGCCATCTCAATAATGGGGTGGCATAGTGAGGTGACATACCATGTCATCAATGATGAGATGATGTAGTGAGATGGCATACCATGTAATTAATGATGAGGTGGCATAATGAAGTGGCATATTGATATGACACATTGAGGTGGAACGCATGCCATGTGTAGGTGACATGTCAGATACGTGGGCACATGCATGGCCACCTAGGGGTCTCCACCTAGGCTTGGTACATTACCTAATGTAGGTTACCAAGCCTAGTTAGGCTTGGATTTAGGCTTGGAAGGGAAAATAATACTCAAGTAGAGCTATTTTAACATAAAAATGGATGAAAATTGACCTTTTATTATAACTCAAACTAAACTTATTTTTTCCATACATTCATCATTGTTAACACTATTTTATCACATAAATTATTATGTAAACATAAAAACAATAATTTTTATAATTAATTTACTAATTATTACATAACCACTTCTATAATTACTTTATAATTATGTTCAACTGGTCTAGGACTTTGAAGTAAAGTTTTAATAGAGATCTTAGAAAATCAAACTGTTAAAAATAAAATTTAACCATATGGACATATTATAATTATAATTATCTATTCTTGGATCATTTAATCAAGTATAATAAATATTTTTTTTGTTATAAATATTTGCAGTACAAATAAAATACTCTTTTTGTATACCTTCAAAATATATAATAATAATTACTAGTTTAAAATAAAAATTACATGTAAAAATTACTCAATAAATCAAGTTAAGATCACCATTATATATGTTTCTTACATACAAAGTGGGGATAGAATTAGAGTTTAAACAAATAAGTTATTAACATTTTATATTGTCTACCTATTCAAAGAGACATGCCATATAGACTATATTTATGATACAAGAAATTTGGCATTTAAATTTTTCAAATTTTTATCCTACCATAATATGTTCAAGTGTATGACTAAGGGTGTGATGTTTCATTAGAAGAACTTAATGTTAAATTCCTTTTCCAAGTAGTGGTGGTGGGTGAGATTAGCCATTTTTTGTGAAATTCCTTTGCCAAGTAATGGGTGAGATTAGCCATTTTTAGTGAAAACATGACTTTTTTTATCCATAGAAAAGCTTGGGAGGTGAACCAAAGTGAAGACCCTTATTGTAAAACCACCCTCCCATTGTGAATTAATAAGGGGTTGCCATATCTAGCTCCATCCTTTTTTATGGGATGGTCAATGGCCAAGACTAGGGTGATGCCTTTGCTCCGTTTTAGTACATGATCAATGTGAAACAATGGAGCATCATGAAGATCAATTTTCACTCCTAGAGGGAGTTCTCTATTTGGAATGCTAGAAAGGTGGTTAGCATGGACATGCACAGAACCCTTTCACTCCCTTTCATGGAGTGATGGGGTGGTGAAATCAAATTCTTAAAGAATGAGCAACCATCTGGTGATGTGTCCCATGGTGTAATGCTTATCCACCAAATATAGCAGTTCTTGATGATGGACAAAGAAAATAAATTTGATTATCTAGTAGGCAATACATGTACTTCTTTGCAGCTAGCCCCTCTCTCTTAGTGGGGTTGTGTAGCTGCATTCACACCATCATTAAGTTGATGACTAGAAAAGAGTTCATAGGAGAGTCCATGTTGTACTCCCCCAGCTATGCTAACATGCATTCAATAGAAAATATTGAAGTGTTGATATGCACATGGAAAATTACATCCCAATTGGGTCTCAGGAATGTTGCACTTGCTAATGCCTTCTCTAGTTTTTCCTATGCCCATTAGCATTTATCTATTCATTCAAAGACTGCCCATGGATTTTATAAAGGTCTAGCATATATGGCATACAAGAAGATGATTATTTTATAATACCCTATGCACCCCATGAATCTCTACACCCTCTCGTAATTGACGAGTGTGGCTGCTCTAAGATCACGCAAATCATATTTTTTCAATAGAGATTCAATTCTTGGAGATAATGTGTCCACACTCTAAGGTGGGCTAGGACCTACTACCAATGTGTATAAGGGATCTGCATTTATTCTTCTCTAAAACACAGTGCTCTAAAGGGGACAAGATAAAGTTGTCCCCACTATTACCTCAGAAAAAATGTTATGCTAGTCCTATGGTGACCTATTGAGGTCAACTTTTTCTTTTCACTCGGAGAAAAGGTTGTAATAACTATGGTGACCTATGGAAGGCAAAATGTAATCTCCCAGTGAGTCCTCTCTCACTATATCTAGCAATGTGGGGCTTGGATGGACTGGTTTGAGAGGTAGAGGCTCTGAAACTAGTTCTTTTTTGAGGCCTCTTAAGAACGAATGGTTATTGACCTCTATCTGAGGCTTTTGACAAACTCTAAGGTTCTCTTACTAGTTCTATGATTAGCCCTAGGACAGGATATGGTATATCCTCAAGCAGGGTTGGTGGTTCATACTCAACCACTTGCTCTAGCACTGGCTCTAGTTCTGGCTCTAGTTCAACATGTACCTTCCTCAACAGCTCTTGGGCTTGCTTCATTCTCTCTTTACCCAACATGGGGTTTGGGTACTCCTTGAGTTTCTTGAAAAGAATTTTATAGTCTATGGGTTTCTTTTCCTTGGGAAGAGTGAGTTTACATGCTCTAAGGGAGGTAGGTTCAAAGACCTTATTCGAACCAATTTTAATGGCCAGATATTGTTTCCCTTAACAACTGATCATGCATTGCATTTTGGTGTTTTCTTTGATGTCTTCTTCTTTTGGACCTCTCGTTCTAGTTTATTAGCCTTTTTAGGGTCTACTATAGCCTTTACGGCTTGTACCTCTGGCTCTTTGGATGCTTGCTTTGAAGTTAAAACTTGAAGCTGAAGCCTTTTTAGGGGTTATTGTAGACTTTAGGGCTTGTATCGGCTCTTTGGATATTGCTTTCTTTGAAGTTGAAGCCTGGCTTTCTGTTTTCTACTTATTGGTAGCCTTGGGTGTTCCTTTGGTTTCGCTCATGCATGAGGCTAAGGCATATAGCCACCTCTTGAGAGATACATAGCTCTCTAAAGGCTATGCACAGACGCATGTGGCTAATGCATAAGCCTCATATAAATGCTTTATACATAAGCATAAGCCTCATGTAAACGCTTTATACATGAGGCTTTATGCACAAGTCCCATGCATGTGGCTTATGCATAATCCTCATGCAAAAGCTTTCATACATGAGGCTTTATGCACAAGTCTCATGCATGTGGCTTATGCATAAGACTCATGCATAAACCTTATGCATAAGCCTGATACATGAGGCTTATGCATATGGCTAATACATAAGCCTCATGCATAAGGCTTATGCACTAGTCTCGTGTATGATGATTATGCACAAGAACTTAATATTTATGTAATTACTTGAAATTTTTATATTATTAACAAACATTAATATCATGTTAACATGAGTCTTAATTTATTAAGTGTACAAGGAGGACTTATTCAAATAGTTCCTCTTAATGTCATCACAAGCCTCTATGCAAAGACAAGGGTGCTAATGCATAAAGCTTACGTATGAGCTCCGCCGGGGGGGGGGGGGTCGGGGTCACTAATAAATATGTAAGCATAGCACCTGGGTTCAACAGAAGGGATTTTTAAAATCCCTTTTTTTAAACATATTTTTTACATATAGAAGGGTATCATTTGAAGGGGGTATTCACATGTTGAATAGAAAAAGGGTATGTTTTATTCATGAAAAATTCACACATAAGGGATTTTTAAAATAGGCCTTGAATGCATGTGGTGATATAGAGATTTTTAAAATAGGCCTTGAATGCATGTGGTGATATAGAGATTTTACTTATAGTAGTGAACCTCTCGAGTGCATGAGGCTTATGCATTAACCATATGAATAAGCCTCATGCATAAGGCTTATACATTACCCATATGCATGAGACTTATAAATGCATTAGCCATATGAATAAGCCTCATGCATGCGGCTTATACATTAGCCATATGCATAAGCCTCATGCATGCGGTTTATGCATAAGGTCTATGCATGAGTCTTATACATAAGCCACATGCATGAGGCTTATGCATAAAGCCTCATGCATAAAGCTTATGCATTAGCCATATGCATAAGCCTCATGTATGAGGCTAATTCACATGGCTAATGCATGAGGCTAATTCTTAATGCAACTAGCTGCTACATGGTGGTAGAGCTACCGGCATGCACTAAGAGCTCCCATTTTGGGTGTTACCTAGGTTGGTCAATAGCTACTGCCATACATCAGGAGGTCTAGGTGCATGCTAGTAGCTCCCGGTGCATGTTGGTAGCTCCCGGTGTATGCTGGGGACTACCTAAGTATATCGGTACAACCTAAGCATGACCCTAGCTACCATCATGCAATGGGAACTCCCAATGCATGCTAGGTGCTACCTAAGCATGTCGGTAGCCTGTCAATGTATGTTGGGTGCTACCGGTGGATATCGATAGATACTCGCATGCATTGGGAGCTCCTTCTGTTGCATGTCGACAGGAGTTTCCAATGCATGCCGGTATAACCTAAGCATTAGGAGCTCTCGGTGCATACCGATAACTATTGGCATTTTAGGTAGCTATTGCATTGGGAGCTACCAATGCACGTTGGTAGCGACTACGACATGCTTAGGTAGCACGCGGCATGCATTGGGTATCTATATAAGCATATCTAGAGCTCTCAATTTATACCACGTAGCTAACTAAGCATGCCAGGTCGTCCTTCCGCAGTAGCACCCGTGAGAGCTCTTGGTGCATGCCGGTAGCTACGGATGCATATCGATATAACCTAAGCATTAGGAGCTCTCCGTGTATGCTGGTAGCTATCGACATGAATTGGGAGCTCTTAATGCATGCTAGGTAGCTACCTAAGCATGCCATGAGCTACCAGCATACACCAATAGCACCCGGCATGAATTTAGAGCTTCATGTCCACATCAATAGCTACCAACATACTTGAGTAGCACCCAACATGCATTGGGAGCTCCTAGCACAAGTCGGTCACTCTACTGACATGCCTAGGTTATAATGACATACTTAGGTTATACTGACATACTTTGGTAGCATCATCCAACATGTATCGATACATACCGACAGAGCTCCCATGCATGTCGGTAGTAGCTACTAAATGCATGCTAGTATCTAACGATATACTTAAGTAGCTATCAACATGCATTAGGAGTTACCAATGCATGTTAGTAGCTTTTATAACTAGTGACATGCTTAGATAGCTACCTAGCACGCACGGAGAGCTCCCAGCATGCTTAGATAGATACCCAATGCATGCGGCATGCTATCTAAGCATACCTAAGCATGTCGGTAGTTGCATGCTTAGGTAGCTATCGGCATGCATTGAGAGCTATTAGCATGCATTAGGAGATCTCAATGCATGCCGATAGCTATTGGCATCATGAGGTAGTTGCTCGCATGCATTGGGAGCTACCGATGCACGTCGATAGCTACCAGCATGCTTGGGTAGCACGCAACATGTATTGGGCAGCTACCTAAGCATGCAAAGATCTCTCAATGTATACTAGGTAGCTACCTAAGCATGCCGAGAGCTACGAGATCTTGGAGCATTCTGGTATAGCTATACCGACATACATTGAGAGATCTTGGAGCATGCTGGTCTAGCTACCGGTATGCTTGGCTTGCACTTGGTCTGCATTGGTATGCATTGGGAGCTCCTAACGCATGCCGATAACTACCGGCATGCTTAGGTTGTATGGGCATGCTAAAGTAGCATCCAACATGCATCGACATAATTAGGTTATACTGGCATGATTAGGTAGCATTCGGCATGCATTGGTAGTAAACAACATACGTCGAGAGCTCCCATGCATGCATTGAGAGATCCCCGATGCATGCTAGTATAGCCTAAGCACGCCAGTAGCTAGCATGTAGCTGTCGGCATACACCGAGAGCAATTCATCTTAGGTGTTACCTAAGTATGCTGGCATGCATTGCAAGTTACCAATGCATATTAGCATGCTTAGGTAGCACCTACCATGCATTGGGAGATGTAGGTGCATGCCAGTAGCTTTAGGTGGCTACCTGGTTTGCATTGATAGCTCCCAACATACATAGGTAGCTGTTCAATGCATGCCACATGCTACCTAAGCATGCTTGTAGCACCACCGATGTGTACCCTAAGTATGCCAATAGCTACCTAAGTATGTCGGAAGCTATCGGCATGCATCGAGAGCTTCCATGCATGTTGGTAGGAGCTATTGACATGCAGTGAGAGATCTCAGTGCATGCCAGGTACTACCTAAGCATGCATCGAGAGCTTCCAATGCATGTTGGTAGGAGCTATTGACATGCATTGAGAGATCTCAGTGCATGCCAGGTACTACCTAAGCATGCCGACATGCCTTGGGAGCTCCCAATGCATGTTGACATGCATTAGTAACTATCGACATGCGTCAGTTTTACCATCATGCATTGGGATCTCTTAATGCATGCATTGGTAGCTCCCTGTGCATGTCGGTAGCTACTGACATGCATTGAGAGCTCTCGGTGCATGCCAGGTACTACCTAAGCATGCTGACATGCATTGGGAGCTCTCAATGCATGTTGACAAACATGCATCGGTAACTACCAACATGCATAGGTTATACTACCATGCATTGGGATCTCTCGATGCATGCATTGAGAGCTCCTTGTGCATGTCAGTATAGGTAATGGTGCATGGTGCATGCTGGATCTCTCAATGCATGCATTGGGAGCTCCTTGTGCATGCCCGTAGCTACTAGTGCACGTTGGATCTCTTAATGCATGCATTAGGAGCTCTCTGTGCATGCCGATATCTATTGGTGCACGCTATATCTCTCAATGCATGCATTGGGAGCTCTCTGTGCATGATGGTAGCTACTGGTGCATGCTGGCGTGCACCTGTAGCTATCGACATGCATAGGGAGCTCCCAATGCATGCATCATTCCCAATGCATGCTTGTATATCCTACGCATGTCGATAGTTACGAGTGCATGTCAGGATACATTGTTGGGAGCATGCACCAGAGCAGCTACTAGCATGCCTAGGTTATATCGACATGCATTGAGATCTCTCTCGATGCATGCCAACTGCTACCCATGCATTGAGATCTCTCTCAATGAATGTTGACTGCTACCCATGCATTCTGGTAGTTATATCGATGCGCATCGGGAGCTCCCAATGCTTATTGGCATGCTCAGGTAGCTACCTGGCATGCATTGAGAGCTCATGACATGCCTAGGTAGCAACCCAATGCATGCCAAATGCTACCTTAATATGCCGATAGTATAAGCTACCGATGCACTATCAATGTGCATTGGAGCTCCCAATGCATGCCGGTAGCTACCTAAGCGTGCTTCAAGAGCTCCCAATACGTGCCGGTAGCTCAGGATGCATGCCAGTGCTATCAGCATGCTTAGATAGCATGTGACATGCATTGGGTAGTTATATAATCATGCCGAGAGCTCTTGGTGCATGCCAAGTAGCTATACTAATAAGTTAGTAGCTATCAGAGATACCGACATGCACCGGTAGCTCCCAATGTATGTCGGTAGCTCAGGATGCATGCCAGTGCTATCAGCATGCTTAGATAGCATGTGACATGCATTGGGTAGTTATATAATCATGCCGAGAGCTCTTGGTGCATGCCAAGTAGCTATACTAATAAGTTAGTAGCTATCAGAGATACCGACATGCACCGGTAGCTCCCAATGTATGTCGGTAGCTAGCTAAGTTTGTTGGTAGCTACTGGCATGCATTAGTAGCTACTAGTACGCTTAGGTAGTACTCGGTATGGACCTAAGCATGCCCGTATCTATCGACATGCACCGAGAGCTCCCAATGCATGTATCGGTAGAAGGTACGGGCATGCTTCGGTAGCTTCCAATGCATGTCAATAGCTTTATGCATAATACTTATGCATTAGTCCCTCTAGGAGTTCGCTCTATTTCTAAAATATTGCATTGTCATGTATTTATTCATAAAGAATAATTATGCATAAGGGATACATAAGTTCGTATGCGTAAACCTTATGTGTATGGCTAATAGCCTTATCCATTCTCAATTTTCAACATTATTTCTTTTTAAAGGAAAAATGATGGGACACTTTTTTTTATACATGTCCATATGGATTTGTGCATAAGTTCGATTGCATAAATCCATATAAATAAGGTCTTATACATAAACCTTATGCGTATGGCCAATAGCCTTATCCACTCTTAGTTTCCACCATTATCTCTTTTTAAAGGAAAAATGTTGTGACAAATTGGGGAGTCCGATGACTCCCCGATCTGCCCTGCATTTTTTTATACAAGCTTTTTCGTTGCTCAGCAATGCTTTTTGTTGCTAAAAACGCTACTTAACGGCGCATTTTCACCATATAGTAGCACTTTTTTGCTGCTAGAAATGTTGCTTAAACAATGCTTTTTCACTACGTAGTAGCACTTTTTCGCTACTAGAAATGCTGCTTATTAGTAGCACTTTTTGCTGCTAGAAATGTTACTCAACAACGAACTTGTTGAAGCAAAATTAGCAACATTCCCTGTAGCAAATTGAGGCCGACATTTGCCAAGGCTCATAGTTATAAAAGCGTTGCTATGAACGTTGTTATACCCTCATTCTATTATAGTGATTAAGCCTCTTGGGGGATCAGATTTCATGCAAATTGCTAATGAACCAAGGTTGTATCCTTCCAATAGATGAAACTCGAATGTCTTAATGCACGTAAACTTCAAATTAAAATCAAATACACAACTAAACACATCCATTAACACCAAACTATATGTTTTTTGGAGTGTGACGTGCTAATTAACATCATGCAATATTGGGTTATCCAAATAGCTTGGAATGGACGGATAAATAGAGCTAAGCCCTAGGCTATTCCCCAACATAGCGACGTGCGGTTCTAAATGTGCTAAAGTCAATTAGAGCTTATCCTAGTCTTGCCGAAGCATGTGTCATTGGGTCTTAACTTACAGCCCCGCAATATCTACAGTTTCTTTATATAGGTGTGCTAGCTCATTTGTCATCACATCCTCACTCTGTTGTCACATCGGAATGCTCCTTTTCTAATGGAGTGAAGGTAGATCTGTCTATGCCTAGATGGAGGGAAAAAGTGATGGTCCTTCGTCATAGTTCTCTCTCACAATAGGCAAGAAATGAAGGGGAGTTCTAATACAAGAAGACAACCCACAATCAAATCTATCTAGCATACATCCATCAAGAAATCAAGGTTCAATGGCATGCAAGAAAGCAACAAAGAGGGAAGAGGAGAGCTCACAAGTAAACTATTGCAAGGGAATGATTGTGTCTTGCTTACTGTCAAAAATGACAACTTGAAACACCTATGTGTACACAATAAGCCTCCTCTTTTTATTTAGTGTCGATGTTCTTCATATGTCAAGACATGAAAGAATAATATGTGTAGTGGATATGCATCAATGGTAGCCATCAATCATAGATAAGAGATGCATCCAATTTATCCCATCTTCATTTGCCAAATTAAAGACCCCATGTCACTCATTTATTAAGCTTTGAAAATCTTTGAGTGTTCTTTGACTACTAATGAACTTGTGGGAGTAATGCACTTTTTTTCTTTCCATGTATCAAGTTGTAAGATAAACATTTTGTCCTTGCTTCTAAAGATCATATTTCTTCCTTACTTAGAAATAATGCAAGCCCTTCAAAGCATAATCACTAAAGAATGGCATCATAAGACTTTGGCGCTTTGAGAACTTCTAGGACCGCAAATTAATGAGATCATAAACCTCAATCCTCCTACCCTTAGTTACATATTAGTCACTAAACCCACTAGTGAGACCTTGGTTTGATTATCCATTTTCATCACTTGAGGTATATGATGATGGGCAGAGAGAGAGAGAGATTGAGATTTTGGAAAGTGATACTAATTGAGCATCCTCCCTTAATATTGAGCTAATGAAACATGACCAACCCACCGACTTAATTAAAAAAAAACTTGAGGAAGAGCAAGATAGCCATTCAGATGTACTAGGGTCAAGAATAGAGATCATTTCAATGAGGTAGTGGAATTGCAGAATGGGTAAAATAGCAGAATAACTACTTTTTGTATGCAAAGGCTTCATGTGGCGATTTTTACTTCAAAGTTCTTGGGCCTGCGCTGTTCAGGAGGAGGGTTCTTTGGCACCACCACTGACAAGAGCCCATCTTGGCAAGCTGCTGATATGTTCTCCAGGTCAGCATTTGCAGGAAGATTGAATTTTCTTGTGAATTTCCCAGCTTGACGCTCCACGCGGATGTACTTGATCTCACACTCATCACATTCTTCGCGTCTCCTCTCTCCACTTATCTTCAAGATACTATCATTCTCGACTTGCACCTAAACACAGATATTGGGACAACAATTTAAGCTCATCATTTTTTGACATTACACGAAGTTCCGAGCAAGTGTTTAATTTTGCGACTTTATTAAAAGTTCTCCAATGCAAGGACGAAGAGTTACTCTAACCTTAACGTCCGTATTCTTCAAACCAGGAATCTCTGCCACAAATAGGTAGCAGTTGGCAAGCTCTTTCACGTCTACCGGGACGCCAGCCATTGCGATTCTATGAACCTCCTGGAACATAAGGATATACACGGATCAAAACCTTCAATTGCATAGACATAAAGTTGCTACTATTTTCTTATAATTATAAGCTTAAATAGATGGACAAACATGATTAATTAACCATGCCAATGAGACTTTCAGTTATATCCATAATCTATACTCTAATCAATCACAAGATAAACAAAGCCAAAATAACCTTAATGGTGGGATAATAGCTGTTACCTTTGCTCGGGTCAAGGGAGCAGGAGTTGGAGGCCTTGAATAGAGCCTTCTACCAGGCAGGGAGAAAGAAGAAGAGGAAGTGGATGATCTTGGACTTTCACAGGCAGAATTACACGTTGAATACTGTAGGCTCTCTGGCCTTACATAAGAATCAAAGCATGCAGGAGGAGGGGGCTTAATCAACCTATTGTAATCAAGATAGCATGTAAACAAATAGCCCTGTGGATCAGCTTTCCTCGATCTTGCATAAGGTTCAATCTGATGATGTGGATTCCACGTGGTGAGCCTCAGATCCCTGCTGGCAGGCGAGTTGGGGGTTCTTGGGCAGACGTGGCAGCAGGAACGCGGGTCAGGGCAGACGTGGCGGCAATGACGTGGGTTAGGGCAAAGGTGGCAGCAATTGCGAGAGCTTGATCGCGAGTAGAGTATCTGATTTACTGCCGCTGTAAGCGAAGTACTTGTTGTGTTGGTGGGGCTTAAATTGCTTGATATATCGCCATCATGGCTATGGAAGCTTGACCTGCGGGTGCTACCCCTTGAAATGAAGGGGTCCGGAGTGGTGATTGATTGCGGCAACCTAGGGCTTTCTCGCAAAATAGGGGTCCTTGAAACATTAGACTTTGGAGTGCTTGCTCTTGATGGGGTTTTCCCTTTTGGATTGATGCTAAGGCTGTTTCTATTGGATGAATTAGGAGTTCTTACAGTCAGTTTAGGGCTTAATCGGGGGATACTAAATCCACTGCATTTCTCTGCAACAGTGTTTTGGCTTGACCGTCGGCTGTTAATTTGATTGCTTTCGTTAGAAGAGCCTCGGCTGCTCACGCTGCTTGATTTGTGGCTGCCCGGGACGCTACATGATGGGGTGGTGATGGGGTTTGTGAGAGAGGAGATTTCTGCACCGCTTACAGAAGGAGGCTGCCCCTCTGCAAGAGGAGCGTCCAGGCTCATGAAAGTCTCCTAAGCCCTGTATCATTGCATTGCATGAGCACATCAATAGGATCTAGAAATGTGCGATAGAAAATGCATGCTTGAGGACATCATGAGAAGCAGAGAGAGGAGCACGAGATTAGAGACGCCGCTTCGTATGCCTTATGATTTGGGTCGTACCTCCTCACATCAACCCATAAAACGGACCTAGGTGGGCTTCACACGCGTCCGCGGACATGTGAAGCCTTCCTCCCGGAATCCAGTTGGATGAGGCAACGACCTAATCCGAAGGCTTGAGATAACGGGTCGCTTTGTCGGCACTGTAGTTCAACATAGCTCTTTCATAAAAAAGAGCTACGTGGGACAAAACGCTTGTATGTGTGTGTTGGCTTGGGAAGCAGGTGTGCGCATTGGGTACTAAATATGTGCTCTTTTTTTGCACACAACTATGGTTGCATGTGTGTGATGTAGTTCCTCTGGTAGAGTGTTGGCTTGGGAAGAAGGTGTGTGCATTGGGTGCAAAAATATGTGCTCTTTTTTGCACACATCCATGTTCTTCTTTCACAAATGCTCTGTAAGCACTACAAGGCTCGCCACTTGCCATACGCAAGCTATGCCTCCCCTTTTTTAGTAGACAAACATCCCAAGAAGGGAGCTCCTCAAGCACACATTGTGCCTTTAAGAGAGCAATGCACTTGGCATAAATGTCCACATGACCACCAACATAATATTATTTTGCAACAACCCCCATCTCGCAATCTTGTCATGAATTTTTATCCCCTTGTCCATTGCTCCTATAGTGCCATTGGCTTTGAAGATGCATGCATAGGGCACTACACCTAGAAGGATACCCTCATGTTGCATGTGCTCAAAATAGTCCAGTGCTTGTCTCACCTTGGCCCTATTGTGCTTATCTTGTGATCAGTGTGCTCCAAGAGACAACAACCCAAGAAGGGAGCTCATAAAGCAACATTGTGGGCCTTTAAGAGAGCACCGCACTTACACTACCCAGCATGAAATCATTTCACAGCAGCACTTGTCTCACAATTTGTCATTGATTTGTCTCCCCTCGTTAATGGCTCCTTTAGTCCCACATGCATTCAAGATGCATGCATAGGTTAATGCATTTTGAGGGATTCCCTCATGATGCATGCACTCAAAATAGTTGACCACTTCCTCACCTTGCCCGAGTTGTGCATATTCTATGACCAATGCGCTCAAATCCTAAGAAGGGAGCTACTCAAAGCACATGTGCATTTGAGAGAGCAATGCACTTGGCAACGGTTCCACAAGAGCACCGCCAACTAGCACAATATTGTTTTGCGAGAACCCCCATCTTGCAATCTCGTTCGTCAATTTGTTTCCTCTTGTCGCAAGCTTTCAAAATGAAGAGATACACCATTGGATGCATTTAAACAGTCAAAAACATCTTATCCTTGCCCATATCTTGGTGTCAATGATGATGAGTAAGCCAAGCACCCATGTCCAAAAATCTCATCATTATTTACCCGTGTCAATTTCCCATGTTGTAACTCATGTAAAAATGTTGCAAGCATACAAGATTGCATGTGTTCATAGCAATACCTGCCCCTTGTAGGCATATCTTGGCGATTAGTGACCCAAGAGACTATGTTTTGGACAACAAGCTCATGCAGTCCTTGTGCTTTTGTTGTGTACCTGGCATACGCATCAACAAGAGCAGAACCAAGCACAACATCTTTTCCCAACAATTGCTAATTCATTTCATCTACTTACACTAGACACATTTATGACTCCTATCTTTTACCATCTTATGTGTGTATGTGGAATGTGCCTTTGTGGTATGGGACACTTAGACTCGTTTCACATATGTTCATTTGATTAGTTCATTGTATATGTGCATTATGCGTGGATCCAATTTTTCACACCAATCATTGAGCCATCCTCGATGGATGCCCAAGCGGTTTTTCCACGCCTATTCCGACCTCATCCAATCTTACTTTCAAACACAGGCCAGTTGATATGATGCAATTGGATGGTACGGTTTGGTCGTCCATCCCTCTATGGCTCATTGGGGGATGCCTAATTACCACTATGTTCGTAGCATGGCACTTGGGTGATTGTGAATATTCCATGTACATGACATATGAATTTAGGGATGGCTGGAACTAAGTGTTAGATTTAATGCTTATATGCTGTTGTGTAATTTTGATAGGTGTTGCTAAATGTGTAATGTGTTTGAATGGACAACTTGTAGGTTGGCCTTGGCGGCGGGAAGTATTTTGTTAGCTGCCCACTTTTGTTATACATGGGCGTGGACGTATTAATTTGGTTGCATGTGATTTGGATTGGAAGGATTTATTTAAGCTTTTGGTAAAAGTAACTTCTATTTTTTGTAAAGGGCAAGTCTATGCAAGAGTGTGCAGGCGTGTGGGCTATTTTTGTTAATATAAATACCCAAGAAGTGGGAGTATTCCGACACTTATTGGGGGAGGGGAGATTGCACCCCCAATAGTGTGTTGATGGTGATGTCTACTCTATCTCATGTTTTTATTTTATGCTCAATCTTGTCAATTTGATTCAATTGTATGGTTTAATCCTTGATGTATTTGTGAGTTTGATTAATTTTTTAAGAAGTACAACAGGTCCCGTGAAAAGGTGCAACCACTTTCCATTGTACTTATATACCAATTTGTGAAAGAAAGCAACATCTAGCTTAGCCTTGGATTAGCCTAATTTATTTGGATTAAGAAAATCTTAAGAGATTAACACTAAGGACAATGGAAAGTAAAGTGTAATGATAGTCCAAAGACTTCAAAAGGTATATCAAAGGCACAATAGTCCTAGAGCACATACCCTTTATAGTCCCAAGGCCCATGTGCCCTAATCCCACATGTAAATGACCCTAAGCCTATGTTCCTAGGCCCATCCATGTGCATGTGCATCCTAAAAATACTTTCTTACAAACCATCCCCTCCTAACATGATTTTGTCCTCGAAATCTAAGGGTTGTCGTGCATGAAAATACACATACAAGAGGCTATATACAAAAGCCAAAAATCAAGCATATAGTCTGTATACATCCAAGTGTGGAAATGAAGATCACAGCAGTGACATAGGCGGCGTAGAGGCCTCCCAAATCGAATTGAAAGCTGAAGACTCGCATGATCAAAAACATAGATCTCATGCCACCCGGATTAAAAGGATACATCATCATCATCATCATCTGTGCCCATGTCGATGTGGTATACATCCTCAGTAACATAATCATGAATACTCAAGAATGTAGGAAGACTTAAATAAGCGACCATAGAAGGCATCCCAACTAAGAAAAACTAATCCATCTGCTTCTAAGAAATATCTCAATGGCCAACAGTCAAGGAATCGTCAAATGGGCCAATCTCTCTCATCCCATAGTGATGAACATGTATAAACAATAAACTCTGCAACTCCATCCTCCATCTATGGCATGAATGGACTATCTCCTCATCACATGAAAACACCATATTAGATAAAATGGGAAAAATCTCATTCCTAGATCGGCCCATTTTTTGAGTTTTTAAAGGTTTTTCTTCTTTCCCAACAATAAGAACTTGGAAATAAGGTTGCTCCATCTATAGAATCATGTATTAAAAAATGTTCAAATCAACAATTTTTTTATAGAACTTGTCTCTTAGGCTAGTAAGGGGAGCATTACAAATGAGATTTGGTTTGAAACAAGCATTTGAAAAATCAAAGGTGAGATAAGTATATTAATAATAGGATGTTAATAATGTCCCAACTAGGGCCACTCTACATCTACCATGCATGCAAAATTATTGAATGCCCCTACGTCCATTCTACCATGCACACACTTTCTTGAATGTAGCATAAAGGATATGGAATGGCCCTAGGACCACTCTACCATGCACATTGTTTTTCTTGTAAAGTGCAAGGGGTTTGAGAATGGCTATAGGTCTGTCCAAGGTCTATCCAAGTGCCATAGGGCCATTCTCTCTAATGCAAGCAAACAAGACATGTTAGAATGTGTCCAAAGTTGTACATGGCCTCAAATGAGTACACAATTATAGAGAATCATGATGGATGTATAGCCCTTATGTATATGTACAAATCTCCATCAAACATCTTTCAAGTAAACATCCATTATACTTTGTCTCTCGATCATGAATGGTGTTTAAAATGGTGTTACATGACTTGATATAAAAAGCTATAATGTCATGGTTACATTGAACCTTAAAGTTTTGTGAATAGCTCTTGTATTGAATTCAAAGGAGTCCCCTTGGAGTAGGATGCACCCCAACTCAGATTCTAGTCCAATGAAATACCATAAAAAGTATACCAAATTTAAGAAAACTCTTGCCACAAAGGTTTAAGGTTGTCGGTGAACATAACTTACTTTAATAAACTCATTAAGAGACTTTCATAATCTTTTTATATTCAAATCAAACAAGTCCCCTTAGACTAGGATGGACTCCAACTTAAGATCCACTCCTTCAGAATACCACAAAAGTACAATATAGTTCTCAACAAATCTTACCATAAAGATTTAAAGTTGTTGAGAACATAAAATGTAATAAATTCATTAAGAGACTTTCTTCTTCTATTCAAATCAAAGGAGCCCCCTTAGAGTAGGGTGTTCAATAGAATATGACAAAATAGACACTAAATTTTAAGAGAACTCTTGCCATAAGGGTTTAATATTATCGTGAATGTAAAGTTTAATACTTTATTAAGAGAGAAATTAAATACATATAAGAGAAATCTTACGAGAAGGGTTTAATATTGTCGTGAACATAAACTTTAATGATTTATTAAGAGCGAAGTTAAATACATTTGAAAATGTATTGAGATATTCGGAGTAATGTAACATAATGATTTCCCTCCTTTGGAAAAACGCCTTACAAACACTAGAGTGAGGGTTCACGTCCATACATTTCTTTTCTTGCAGTTCTACACTTTCAAGTACTACATTGGTTCAAAGTTCTTGGTCCTATGCAAGCTATTATCATTTTAAGAACACCTCTTTGATCCATTCATAAACCTAGAAAAACCTTCACAAAACAA
This sequence comes from Cibotium barometz, assembly GCF_041138505.1. NCBI lineage: Eukaryota > Viridiplantae > Streptophyta > Polypodiopsida > Cyatheales > Cibotiaceae > Cibotium > Cibotium barometz. The sequence continues at coordinate 19,202,202 of NC_141105.1, read as the reverse complement.
GTCGCTTAAGTTAGAATACAGATACATCATATTCCATTGTCTATTGTGGTGGAAATTTCAAATAGATTGGTACCTTTGTGTTACTTTGTTGATATTCAAGAGACCATAATCGTTTAGTAATTTATTAATAAATACCTTTGCAACTGATCCTTTATGCTAGTTCCTACTTTGCGACCCAACCTTTTAGCTAGTGAAATCAATTGTGGTGCCTTCATGCTTGAAATGTGTGGACGTTCTTTTAGTAGGATATCTCATATTTCATCTTTTGTATCCACTAATCTCATAGTGATTTCTTGAAGTCATTAACGTCATTCCAATCATGAACATCATCACAGGGACTCGTCCTATTCATCCTCATTATGGTTTTGCTCAGCTTATTACATTTCAATCAAAATTCAAGAATCATTATTTTTCAATCAGAATCCAAATCAGCTCATCAGTTCTCAACTAGAATTTAAAAATCATATCAACCACATTCGAAGTCATCATCTAGATAGCATTTATGCTTATAATTTCAAGTTTTAGATTTACTTGTATATACTGCTAGTAAAGAGCTGCAGTTATACCCTCAGTATATACGGGTAGTCACGATTCTTGGAATTATAAGGTAAATACCATCATGTCTAGGCCTCAAGAAAGTCAGGGATTCATGCAATTGTGGTACTTCCATTTGAAGACCTAATTACTAATTTATGAATTTCAGTTTGAATAACAATTTGTATGAAATTTATCACGCAATTACAATCTTTTACTGCTTCTTCATAAAATTTTTGACATTTTTGGCTTCTCGGCGGTTGATCCTCATTAGCCAATTTGCTCTATACTAGCTGTAAGATCCCTGTCCCCACCGCGCAATGAGTTGAGGGGTGCTAGCAACAGAAGTAGCACTTCTTGCGCGGGGCAGGCTCCCACACTCGGGGCCTCGCCCATGGATATCCGGACAAGAGACTAATCCATCAGTACTTCCAAAACCGAACCCGAAAAAACTTCCCTTGCTCGAAAAGCACAGGCGATTCCTCCAGGATATTTTTTTCTCTAACATAGTCAAAAGCCTTAACTAACTGAACTGATCTGATCGAACACGTAAGTCCCATAGATAGATCAGGAAAAAGATTACACTTGGATCATAGAGACCAACGCTTTTTTCCTCATTGAGAGGCACAGCCGTTGATTCTTTTCCATAGAATAATTTTTATCCGGGATTTACTTTATCTATCGTACCATAACAGAATTGAGTCTCAATTTAGGGATCCATCAGTCCAGCCTAACCCCATCCAGTCCCGTGGGTTAGCCAACCGCCCAACCACAGTAGTGATGGGATCCAATTAAGGGATCCATCAGTCCAGCCTAACCCCATCCAGTCCCGTGGGTTAGCCAACCGCCCAACCACTGTAGTGATGGGATCCAATTAAGAATTTGGTTAGGTTTTGTTCCGGGTACCAGGGAAAAGAGTTCTCAAGCCCCCTAGCCGAATATTCATGCAAACTTAAAACTAGTCACACCACTTACACACCCAATATGAAATTGCCTTTTTTCACAGAATCAGCTATCTTTAAAAAACAATCTTTTAATGAAATCATTGGGTCATTGATCATAATCCTCAAAATCTTCGGTTGAATCCTTATTTTCAATCATTCCTTCATCGGTGTACCTATGGCATCATTGGCAACCAGAACGCTCACCACCTATCCACTCAGGGGCCTTTTCGATGGTTCCTAGCTCATAGTAACCGGCAATATATTCACATATCAAAAATAGAATCTCCGTTGAAGATCATCAAGATCAACCAACGGATCCATATAAAAGAGCCATGGACTTATCCGTTTGAGGACCAGCAAGGTCAATCAACGGATCCATATAAAAGAGCCATGGACTTATCCGTTGAGGACCAGCAAGGTCAATCAACCAAATCCATGCCCGAATTCAAAAAATAACTCTTACTCCTTGTTCCAATATCTTCCATGATACACGTGTGGGTATTGTCGATAACCCAGAGCCCGAGCACCGTATGGTCAGCACCCTCTAGGATCATTCGTAGGTGACCTAGTGCTTCACTCATAGGCCGCTTCCTTGGTCCCTCATCCACCGTACTGAAAGCTCACCATTTTAATTGAACCAAGGCTAGTCGACCTTGCTATGCGAGATGTCCTTCAATGACTCTCCGATAGCTGTTGTAACTTTATCAGATTAGGTCTCCACGACCTTATTCACAAGACGGTCAAAATGCTTCTTTAGCATTCTTGACATAAAACAGTCATTTAAAAACAGTTCAAAAATACAGTTTCTATAACAAACTCCTGTCTTTCCACATTGCTCCATATCAAACCACATTAATTAATTCCACAACCATTTCATAAGTATTCCTATTCTCACCAATCACATCATTTTCATCTCATCACATCTTTCCTCAATTTATCCTCATCAGATCTCATCCACTCGTATCTACCCATATCCACATCACATCACATCCACTCGCATCTACCCATATCCACATCTCATCACATCACATTCATTCACATCTCATCCATTGAGACCACATCACATTCACTCACATCTCATCCATTCCAGACCACATCACATTCACTCACATCACATCTCATTCATTTTACCTCACATCTCATTCATTCACATCTATCCTGATTCACATCCCATCACATCACATTCATTCATATCCATCACATTCACTTTCATTCATATCCATCACATTCACTCTCATCACCATTATATCACATCACTTCTATCCACATTCATACACATCTCATCTTATTCATCCACATCCATCCAATTGTTCACATGTACAACTACTCGCATCTATCCATATATTCATATCTATCACTTCACATCCACATATATTCATGTCACATCTCATCTCTTTACTTCACATCACATTCTTTCACATACACATCTATATCCATTCTTTCACATACATCCACATCCATTCTTTCACATACTGATTCACATTCATTCTTCTCATACACATTCACATCCATTCTTCACATACACATCCTTATCCATTCTTTCACATACTCATTCACATCCATTCTTCACATACACATTCACTCACATCTCATATCATTCATTTACATTCTGATTCACATGACATGATGTCTCATCCATTCATTCACATTTATCTGATTCACATCACATCTATTCACTTCACATCTCATCACCTCTACTCACATCACATCCATCCATCCATTCATTCCCATCTATTTGATTCACATCACATCTCATCACATCTATTTACCTCACATTCTCATCATCTCTATTCACATCACATCCATCCATTCATTTATTCCCATCTATTTGATTCACAGCACATCTCATCATATCTATTTACCTCACATTCTCATCATCTCTATTCACATCACATCCATCCATTCATTTATTCCCATCTATCTAATTCACATCACATCTCACATCTATTCACCTCACATCTCATCACCTCTATTCACATCACATCCATCCATCCATTCACATCTATCTAATTTACATCACATTCATCCATCCAATCATCATCTATCTGATTCACATCTTATCTCATCACATCTATTCACCTCATATTCTCATCACCTCTATTCACACCAAATCCATCCATCCATTCTTCTCATCTATCTAATTCCCATCACATCTCATCACATCTTTTCACCTCATATTCTCATCACTTCTATTCACATCACATCCATCCATCCATTCGCATCTATTTAATTCACATCACATCCATCTATCCAACCATCATCTATCTAATTCACATCTTATCTCATCACATCTATTCACCTCATATTCTCAGCACCTCTATTCACACCACATCCATCCCCATCCATTCTTCTCATCTATCTAATTCCCATCACATCTCATCACATCTATTCACCTCATATTCTCATCACTTCTATTCACATCACATCCATCCATCCATTCGCATCTATCTAATTCACATCACATCCATCCATCCATTCACATCTATCTACTTCACATCATATCCATCCATCCAATCATCATCTATCTAATTCACATCTTATCTCATCACATCTATTCACCTCATATTCTCATCACTTCTATTCACATCACATCTATCCAATCATCTATCTGATTCACATCTTATCTCATCACATCTATTCACCTCACATTCTCATCATCTCTATTCACATCACACCCATCCATCCAATCATCTATCCGATTCACATCTTATCTCATCACATCTATTTACCTCATATTCTCATCACTTCTATTCACAGAATTTAAACATAGAATTTAAGAGGATTTTAATTTTTTATATAAAGATTCTTTATGCATCTATTTATGCATAATTTAATTTTTTTAAGGAAAATAACACTTTTGAAATAAAATTAAATCCTTTATGCATCTTTCTATGCATAAATTCAATTTTAATGAGAATAACTATTTTGAAATAAAAATAAATCTTTTATGCATCTTTCTATGCATAAATTCAATTTTAATGAGAATGACACTTTTGAAATAAAAATAAATATTTTATGCATCTTTCTATGCATGAATTCAATTTTAATGGAGAATGACGCTTTTGAAATAAAAATAAATCTTTTATGCATCTTTCTATGCATAAATTCTATTTTAATGAGAATGACACTTTTGAAATAAAAATAAATCTTTTATGCATCTTTCCTATGCATAAATTTGATTTTAATGAGAATAGAACTTTTGATATAAAAATAAATCTTTTAGAATGCACAGACAAAGAGAATTACTCTTTTAGAATAATCTAATGATAAAATTTAGTTCCACAAAATTTAAGAAAATTTTACCATAACCTCCTTTGTATGGCTGACCATTTCTCAATTTTATCATTCAATTTATGACTTGAATTAATCCAATTTGAATTCTAATATCTCTAATCTACTCCATTTTCTAAAAATCAGGAGAGTAAACAATGAAAAGAGTTTAATCAATATTTTAATTAAACTTTCTAGGATTGAGAAGGACTGAATTATAAAGAAGAGAAGGGGGTGGCCTTTCCATCAAGGCATAGCATCAGATTTTAATTCAACATTTACAAAGCATAAAATTTGAGAAAGCCTTAGATTTAAAAATTCACAATAAGTAAGAATTAAGCTTACATAGAGCTTGTAAGCTTTCCTTTGGCTTGAGGGATTGAGGGTTCTACTCTTGTTTGTAGCAAGAGTGGCCACCAAATTCACTTGGAGAGGATTAGACCAAAAAACAATTGAATTATCAAGAAATTCAATGTTAAATGGCAACAGAAGCAGAGTACGAGTGCATAAATACCATTGAGCTTTTACAAAGGGGGAGGCTTCTATTTATACGAAAAAGTGAGCCTCTAACCAAGCAAACTGGTTCTAGAATTTTCCAGATCAGTTTGGTCACTTTTGACCATTTTTAGGTCAGTTTAGCTTACTTTTTGGATCTAGTTGAAACAAGAGAGAGGAGAGATAAAAATATCTCATTATTTGTGAGTTTAAAACTCATCCACACATGTGAAATAGGCACCTCCTTCATGAGGGAATTTCCCCACACTACTGAGGTATCAAAAATGCATCATTTCCTCTAAATATCTCTTCTTTTTTAACTAATAAACCTTGTCCTTAGTCAACTCTTCATCTTATGTGAGTATTTACTGATTTTTAGGGGATTTTCTTTTATTCTTCAATTTATCTCCTCCCTATATTTGGATTAATCTTATTGGTCCATATGAACCTTAATCCAAAATTTTCAGAAAATCTGGACCCTCAAGATAAGGTTCTTTTTACCTATTTTCAATTTATTCCAATTGCACATTGGAAAGTTCTTTTTGAATTTCTGTTTCAAGGGAAATCAGTTTGAACACTAAGAGGTTTTTTATATCCAAAAATATCTCAATTTTGAATTATCTCCCTCTAGACATTTCCTCTCTCTAGGTCAAAACATTACAAGGTCAAAAAGGGGAGGTTCTTACACCTGTACACCTCAAAAGCTGGAGGGAGGAATCTTACATTGGGCCCATCTATGCATGTGCATGGCAAGAGTGATTCTTGTTGCAAGAGAATCTAGCTTGGTCCTAGCCCTAGGGCCAAGCTACCAAGAACAAATCAGCATCCTCTTTGCTAGTAGATTGGACCTAGGACCACGCTACCATCAACAAAGCAACACCATCTTTGTTGGTAGATTGGCCATAGGGCTAAGCTGCCAGCAAAGATGATCTAGATTTGTTGATTGTAGATTGGAAAGATTTACCCTTGCAAGAGAGTCTAGCTTGGCCCTAGGGGCAAGCTACCATGAACAAATCTACATCATCTCTGTTGGTACATTGATCATAGGACCAAGCTATCATCAACAAAGCAACATCATCTTTGTTGGTAGATTAGTCCTAGGGCCAAGCTTATAGCAAAGATAATGTAGATTTTTTCATGAAAGATTGGACCTAGGGCCAAGGTAGATTATCTTTTGTGTGGTACCTAGATTCTCTTGGGTTCCCTAGGTCTATTCTCTAAAGATTTCATGGGAGAATGGCCCTTGGGTCCAACTCTTTATGTGCATCACAAGATTGACCCTTGGGCCCATCTGTTTATGTGTATGGCAAGAGTGCCCCTTTTAAGATAATCTAGCTTAGCCCTAGGGCCAAGCTACCATTGGGGGAAAGGTACCATGAACAAATCTACATCATCTTTGTTGGTAGATAGGCCTTAGGGCCAATCTACAATCCACAAAGCAACACCATATTTTCTAGTAGATGTTTTCATGGTAGCTTGTCCCTAGGGCTAAGCTAGATTCTCTTGTGTTCCCTAGAGCCATTCTCTAAATATTTCATGTTAGAATGGCCCTTGTTCCCATCTATTCATGTGCATGGCAAGAGTTACCCTTTTGTGAGAGATTCTGTCTTGGCCCTAGGGCCAAGTTTCCATGAACACATATGCATTCTCTTTGCTGGTAGAGCTACCATAACCAAATGAACACCATCTTTGCTAGTAGATTGGACCTAGGGCCAAGTTGCCAAGAAAGATGATGTAGATTTTCTCATGGTAGCCTAGCGCTAGGGACAAGATAGATTATCTTGTGTTCCCTACTAGGGCCATTCTCTACTCCCTTGTATCTTGATGTACTTTAGAATGGCCCTACGGAACACAAGATAATCTAGAGTGACCCTTGCAAGAGAATCTAACTTGGACCTAGGGCCAAGCTATAAAGAATAAATCAGTATCCTCTTTGTTTGCTGGTAGCTTAGCCCTAGGCAGAAGCTATAAGATTCTTCCCTCCAGCTTTTGAGGTGTGCAGGTGTAAAAACCTCCCCTTCTGATCTTATATTTATTCCCCTCTCTGAAATAAAAGAAAGATCCTATTTTACCTTGTTTTGGCCTAGAGAGAGAAAATATCTAGAGGGAGGTAATTCAAAATTGAGATATTTTTGGATATAAAAATCCTCCTAGTGTCTAAAATGGTTTCCCTTGAAACAGATATTCAAAAAGAAATTTCCAATGTGCAATTGGAATAAATTAAAATCAGGTTAAAAGGACCTTAGCCTAAGGGTCCAGATTTTTTAAAAATTTTGAATTAAGGTTCCTATGGACCAAGTAGATTAATCCAAATGTAGGGAGGAGATAAATTGAAGAATAAAAGAAAATCCCCCCAAAATGAGTAAATACTCACATAAATTGAAGAGTTGACTAAGGACAAGGTTATTAGTTAAAAAAGAAGAGATATTTAGAAGAAATGATGCATTTTTGACACCTCAGTGTGGGGGAATTTCCCTCATGAAGGAGGCACCTATTTCACATGTGTGGTTGAGTTTTAAACTCACAAATAATGAGATATTTTCATCTCTCCTCTCTCCTGCTTCAACTAGATCCAAAAAGTAAGCTAAACTGACCTAAAAATGGTCAAAAATTGACCAAACTGATCTAGAAAATTCTAGAATCAGTTTGCTTGGTTAGAGGCTCACTTTTTCCTATAGATGAAGCCTCCCCCTTTGTAAATGGTTATTAGTTTTTTATGCACTGTTACTCTACTCTTCCCCAGAGTCAAAAACAGTGAATTTATTGATAGTTCATTAGTTTTTGACCATTTCCTCTTCAAAAGAATTGGTGGCCACTCTTGTTGCAAACAAGAGTAGATCCCTCAAACCATCAAGCCAAAGGAAAGCTCACAAAAATTCATGTAAGTTAGAAATCCTACTTTTTCTTTATTCCATTTAATGGTATTCTAATTTTTGTTTTCTTTCAAATGAAAAATGATGCTATGCCTTGTTGGAAAGGCTTTCCCCCTCTCTTCATTCTTGAATTTAGCCTTTCTTTATCCTAGATGTGTAATCAAATTGTTAGAATTAAACTTTTCATATTGTTTGTCTTCAAAAAGTGGAATTTGATTAGTTTAGAATGCTTTAAACCATTTGGGATAATTTCCAAGTAACCTGAGAATGAAAAAATTTAAAAAATGGTCAGCCATACAAAGGAGGTTATGGTGGTAAAATTTTCTTAAATTTTGTGAAATAAGTTTTATCTTTTATTATTCAAAAAGAGTAATCCCCACTGCTTGTGTATTCTAAAAGTGTTATTTTTATTCTATGCATAGAAAAATGCATATTAGAAACATTTTTATAATAAAAGTGTTATTTTCATTAGAATTAATTTCCATGCATAGAAAGATGCATATTGGAAATATTTTGATTATAAAAGTGTTACTTTCATCAAAATTGATTTTTATGCATAAATAGATGCATAAAAGAATTTTTTTATTATAAAAGTGTTACTTTCATTAAAATTAAATTTATGCATAAAAGAATTTTTTTAAATATAAAAAATGTTACTTTCATCAAATTTTGATTTTATGCATAGAAAGATGCATAAAGAAATTTATCTTTATTTCAAAAGAGTCATTCTCATCAATTTTGATTTTATGCATAGAAAGATGCATAAAAGATTTATTTCTATTTTGAAAGTGTTATTCTCCTTAAAATTAAATTTATGCATAAATAGATGCATAAACGGATTTTTATAAAAGTGTTATTTCCCACTGAAGTTGTTCTTATGCATAAATAGATGCATAAAGAATCTTTATATCAAAAATAAGAATTCTCTTACATTCTATAAATAGATGTGATAAGATGTGATATGAATCCGATAGATGAGAATGAATAGAGGATGGATGTGATGAGAATAGAAGTGATGAGAATGAGAGGTAAATAGATGTGATGAGATGGGATGTAGATGTTAATGTATGTGAAGTGATGAGATGTATGGGTAGATGCAAGTAGATGTGATCTGATGAGGATAAATGAGGAAATAAGTGATGAGTTAGAAAAAGATGTGATTAGATGAGGATGGGAATACTTATGAAATGAATGTGGATTGATGTATGGGTAATGTGGATTGATGTGGATGGATGAGTGGATAATGTGGATTGATGTGGATGATGTGGATGATGTGGATGATGTGGATGGATGTATGGATGATATGGATTAATGTGTGGGTAATGTGGATTGACATGAATGGATGTATGGATGATGTGGATTGATGTGTGGGTAGTGTGGATTAACGTGTGGATTGATGTGGATGAATGAGTGGATGATGTGGATTGATGTGGATGATGTGGATGGATGATATGGATTGATGTGTGGGTAATGTGGATTGACCTAAATGGATGTATGGATGATGTGGATTGATGTGTGGATAATGTGGATTGATGTGGATGGATGTATGGATGATGTGGATTGACGTGTGGATTGATGTGGATGGATGTATTTAAGATGTGGATGGATGTGTGGATAATGTGGATTGATGTGGATGGATGTATGGATGATGTGGATTGGTGTGGATGATGTGGATGGATGTATGGATGATGTGGATTGATGTGTGGATTGATGTGTGGATGATGTGGATGGATGTATGGATGATGTGGATTGATGTGTGGATGATGCGATTTGATGTGATTTGATGTGGGAATGATATGATGTGATAGGGATCGATGAAGAAAAAAAATTGTGGGAAGATGAGAAAAGATGGGGACTAATGTGAAAGGATGAGAAAAAATGGAAATATTGTTGGAACTATATTTGTATGTGAAATCTATTTTTAAATGACTGTTTTATGTCAAGAATGATGGGGAAGCATTTTGACCGTCTTTTGAATGAGGTCGTGGAGAGTTGCAATTACTGAGACGGAGAGTCAACAGAGGACGTCTCACGTAGCAAGGTTCGACCGAGGTCTTGACCAGCCTCGGTTTGATTTAAATAGTGAGCTTCCGGTACAGAGTGGATGAGGGACCAAGGAAGCGGCCTATGAGTGAAGCGCTAGGTGACCTACGAAGGATCCTAGAGGGTGTTGACCATACGGTGCTTGGGCTCTGGGTCACCGAAGATACCCACACATACTTCGGGGAAGATATTGGAACAAGGAGTAAGAGTTGTTTTCTGAATTCGGGCATGGATCTGGCTTGTTGACCTTGCTGGTCCTCAACGAATGAGTCCATGGCTCTTTTATATGGATCCGTTGGTTGATCTTGCTGACCTTCAACGGAGATTCCATTTTAATATGTGAATATATTGCTGATTACTATGAGCTAAGAACTATCGAAAAGGCCCCTAAGTGAACAGGTGGTGAGCGTTCTGGTTGCCAATGATGTCATAGGTACAGCGAATGAAGGAATGATTGGAAATAAGGATTCAATCGGAGATTTTGAGGATTGTGATCAGTGACATAATGGTTTCATTAAATGATTGTTTTAAAGATAGTTGATGCTGAGAAAAAGACAATTTCATATGGGGTGTGTAAGTGGTGTGACTAGTTTTAAGTTTGCACCGGCTATTAGGGGGCCTGGGAACTCTTTTTTTTCTGGTACCCAGGACAAAACCTAACCAAATTCTTCATTGGATCCCATCACTACAGTGGTTGGGCGGTTGGCTAACCACGGGACTGGATGGGGTTAGGCTGGACTGATGGATCCTTAAGTTGAGACTCAATTCTGTTATGGTACGATAGATGAAGTAAATCCCGGACAAAAATTTTTCTATGGAAAAGAATCAACGGCTGTGCCTCTCAATGAGAAAAAAAGCGTTGGTCTCTATGATCCAAGTGCAATTTTTTTCCCTGATCTGACTTGGGACTGACGGGTTCGGTCAGATCAGTTCAGATAGTTAAAGCTTTTTGACTACGTTAGAGAAAAGTTATCCTGGAGGAATCGCCCGTGCTTTTCGGGCAAGGGAAGTTTTTTCGAGATCGGTTTTGGAAGAACCGATGGATTAGTCTCTTGTTTAGATATCCGTGTGGGCGAGGCCCCGAGTGTGAGACCCTGCCCCATGCAAGAAGTGCTACTTCCGCTACTAGAATCCCTGAATTCGTTTTGCGTGGTGGGGATAGGGACCTCACAAAAGCCAGCATCAACAAAGCAACACCATCATTGCTGGTAGATTGGCCATAGGGACATGCTGCCAGCAAAGATGATGTAGATTTGTTCATGGTATCTTGGCAAGATTTACCCTTGCAAGAAGAGAATCGAGCTTGGTCCTAGGGCCAAGCTACCATGAAAAATTCTACATTATCTTTGCTAGTAGATTGGTCATAGAGCCAAGCTATCATCAACAACAAAGCAACACCATCTTTGCTCAGGGAAGATTGGCCCTAGAACCAAGCTGCTAGCAAAGATGATGTAGATTTGTTCATGGTAACTTGGCCCTAGGGACAAGCTAGATTCTCTTGTCTATGGTAGCTAGAGTCTCTTGAGTTCCCTAGGGCCATTCTCTGAAGATTGCATGGGAGAATGGCCCTTGGGCCCATCGTTGCACTTAGGCTTAGGGATAAGCTACCATTGGGCCAACCTACCATGAACAAATCTACATCATCTTTTCTCATAGATTGGCCCTAGGGCCAAGCTACCATCAACAAAGAAACACCATCTTTTCTAGTAGATCTGCTCATGGTAGCTTGGCCCTAGGGCCAACCTAGATTCTTGTGTGTTCCCTAAAGCCATTCTCTAAATATTGCATGGTAGAATGGCCCTTAGGAACATCTATGCATGTGCATGATAAGAGTTACCCTTGCAAGAGATTCTAGCTTGGCCCTAGGTCCAAGCTACCAATGGGGCCAAGCTTCCATGAATAAATCTACATCCTCTTTGCTAGTAGAGCTACTATCAAAGCAACACCATCTCTGCTAGTAGATTGGCCCTATGGCCAAGTTACTAGCAAAGATGATGTAGATTTTCTCATGGTAGCTTGCAAAGATAAATTATGTTGTGTTCTCTAGGGCCATTATCTACTCCCTTGTATCTTGATGTACTTTAGAATGGCCCTAGGGAACATAAGATAAGTATTGGACATTCAACGGAAAGCTCATACATTCTTAGCTTGCAAAGATAGATTATGTTGTGTTCTCTAGGGCCATTATCTACTCCCTTGTATCTTGATGTACTTTAGAATGGCCCTAGGGAACATAAGATAAGTATTGGACATTCAATGGAAAGCTCATACATTCTTGGCTCAACTACCTTCAGGAAATCAGACTGTGTATTTGTCGAATGAGGTGCCAGATGCCAAAATGTACCATATACGTGCACCCATTGAATGGGCAAGGTCCTCAGACAACTACTCATCAGATGAGGAAGCAACACTTAAACCAAACTGGGAAGTCTTATTGCCCAAAGAAAGACAAATTTTAAGCAACAATGAATGGTCTACCCATAGCAAATATTCCTCAATTCCACCCTTGGTATCCTCACCTGCTGTTCCAAAATACAAATGGGTTTCCAAAAAAGACCTGAAATGGCCATCCTCTCGGCACCCACCAAGAACTCCTTTTGGGTACCCAAGTCTAAAATCCATAAGCTCTCTACAAATGATGAGTGGAGTCCACCTACCTATCAAACCACCTACGTCTAGAAGGAAGAGAAAACCCACCTCTGTGTCGAGCAAAAAGACTTTATTGGCTGATCTATGGTCACTAAGTCTAAAAAGTGGATCGAAACAGGGAACTTGTGCCCTATTATGTGGAAATCATCGGCTATGGATTTGTAGGTAGTGGGGATACACAAAGTCATGGTCGGGTTTATGAAGGCCAGTTCCAAAGCCATCAATAGTAAAACACTATTAAAATAATGGAAACCAACATGCAAGCTCTATGCAAATACATGGAATAACAAGGGACATCTATGCTTAGGAAATCAGAAAGACAAGGGTAAAATAGTAGTGGATCAAGGGTTATCGGTAGATGACATAAAGATAATTGATGATCTTATCCACAACCTACCCTCCAGTTCAATGCCTCTTTTGGGAATAGACAATAGTACTCAACCTTCTATTGACTTATTTTCAAAGTTTGGTGGCAAACTACTGCATACCCAAAGGTTCTCTATCAATCAGACTAAATGCTTAATAGTCAGATGACTAAATGCTTAACAGTCAAAAAGTTACAGCTTGACCAAGACAAGAGTGTCTCTCGATAGTGGATAACTATGACTAAAGACTCATAAACTTTGATTCGATTCCTGATCATCTACCTACATCCACGGGGATTCAAACTAGTAAAAGTTATCGGTTTTAAACTAGATAAAAATGTCTCCCAACATCTGGGCTTTTGCTTATCACCTAGCTTCACCTGCTGGTATGTATATGGTCTTTTTATTATTTTACAAGACAAACACATAGTTTCACCTGCTGGTATGTATATGGTCTTTTTATTATTTTACAAGACAAACAAATCTTAAAGAGGGCCTGGGACATCATTTTCAAGCCTATTTGCCAAAAATGCATAGATATCGGGGGGAAATGAATCTAAAATGGAATTAATCATATTTAGTCTCTTATGAATGGAAACAGGGCTTGCATGATGCATTTACTGTGCTTTTGTTGACTTTATTGCTTTTTGTGCAATACGCATGTTCTCTAGACATTAATTGAGTTTATTTGAACATTAATTGATCAAGATGATCCCAATTGGGTAATTTATTCCTTCCCTATTTGTCATCTATTAAACATTTATGCTTCTTTGACAAGTAAAAATTGAAAATCTGTCAAAAATATAAAGGAGATTGTCGAAATTTTTTGCAATCTGCAAAATCTTGTATTTTGTTACAAGATCCTGCCTTAGGAACAGCATGGGCATGAAAGTCAATACATTGTGCCTCATAAAATTCTCTTAAGATTTGTGCCTCCTTGTTTGATTTCGACATGGGTAGGCACCTGCTTTTGATAAAAAGTAGGATCGTGTATATATAGTTTATGACATAGTTTTAATTGTATTTACCCAAATCTTGTCCGGATTATTGTTGAAATCTCCTTTCCATGTCTTGGATAATGGGTTCTATCCTAGTGTCACTCTGACAGTTCCTTCTATGGGCTACACTAGGTAGCTAGGCCATCTAACCTGCAATTTTGGCCTAAATGGACTACATGCACTCCTAATTTCACAAATCTTAAACCTTCACCTGACTATTCTTGTCCACCCACATTCTTTGGCTGTAATAATTGCATTCATTTGGGCATCCACACTCATGGAAGAGTGTATTGGGTCTAGGTAGGGGGAGAGACATCTTGTGGGTCTTGAGCCTCCGGGATTTTGACCACCACTTTCAAACGCAAGAAAGCGTGAGAAGGGACATTGGAACTCACGCCGAAAGGGGGACATTATTATTATTCAAATCAAAATTTCCAATCCTGTCTGGAAGGGTATAGTGTCATTCACCACCGGGAAACTAGGGTACTTGCATTACATATTGATTAAGACCAGCAGGTAGAGAAAATGAAACACAACACTTTCTTACTAATAAGAGGTTTTTTTTGGAGCAAAAATGTCCCAGAACAACCAAGCAAGCATTGAATCGAATGCAAAGATGACAAGGAAATAGGCTGTGTCTAACAAGGAGTTAAAACAGTAGGGACAACCCAATGGGGTTAAAAGGAATAGCAAAGGTACCGGATAAGTCATTTTACAGGATGCTAAAGGTTAGGTAACTAAGCATGGTCATTCATCTAGTTGGCTGGGTGATGCGGGAAAAAATGGAGAGCGTATACGCATTCGAGTGTTCCAAAAGAATACAGAAAAGGATAATTCCTTGTTTACCTACCATGCACCAGAATGCTACTCAGTTCTTAAGGAAGATGGTGTAACGGCGAAGAAATTGCAGGAAACTAGCTTGGATAAGATGGCAGCTTACTGGAATCCTTACTATGACCCTATTCTCATAACTAAACTCCTAAACTCTTATGATGCAAACAGAGGGATAGGTATAGTTACCATAGGAGACTATGAGGCTGAGATTAAGTTGCACAGAAAGTTAATGATTGAAGCATTTGGCCTGCCTTCAAAGGTGTCATATTCAAAAGTAAAACCAGGCACCATAGATATTAGTACGCACATGAAAAATTGGAGTTAGTCATTGCATGGAGAATTCTTTGCATAGATCCGGGATCCCACAATAGAAATATCTTATAGGGTAGTGTGTCTTCTCACTCAGGTGAAATACATAGATAGAAATAATAGGATAAACTCTCGGGCTGTCTTTATGGTTGCGGAAGGCTGCAACAAGGAGGATTGGGCACATATAATCTTTAACAACCTCACTACTTATTGTGTAGACCATAAGTATACAATTGGTAATCCTTATCTTCTACATCAAGTTTTGGATTATGGGGCAAGAAAGGTCCTTAAAGTAGCGGGTGTCAACATTCCAACTCTCCTAGGACAAGAGGCTCAAAGACAAGACCAGGGAAATTAAGGCTCTTAAAGCAGAAGAAGCCAACATGTGCAAGGTGAATCTTTATCCATGTGCAGCGAAACCCCTCTTGCAATATCTCCACAAGCACAGTTCGCATATTAGTGAGACAACAACAACAGTTGACTCTAAAGGTAGGAGAAAAATGGATTCTGGGATGACCACTCAAATGCCTAAAGCAGTGTCAAGACACTCTAACCTTTTGACAAAGAAGCAAAGAATCGCAAAGGTAGTCCTAAACCCTAAAGTGCAACAAGTACAGGAGCAAGTAGTCACTCTATTTGGGCTGGACATAGAGCAAGAAGAGGGGGAATCAGGGCTACATCTTTTAGAGTTAACAAGGGTACCAAAAAAAAAGGTTGCAGAATTTTACAAATAAAAGCCACTTAATAAGCAACAAGTCATTTACCAACAACATACTCAAATAACACAGCTCAAATCCCAGCTCTAGGAATCATCCAACCAAGCAGATAAAATCAATGAGCTGATGGCCAATTTTGAAGAGGAAAAAGTGTTGTCTTTAAAAAGGATTGCAGATTCTAATAAGCAAAAGAGTCATTATGATAAGGTAAACAAAAAAGAAAAGATTTGATCAAAGATCTAGAAGCTTCAAGTAAAGAATTTGCCTTGGTCATAGCAGATAGGAATCAAGCTCAGAGTAAGATGGCTATGAAGATGGCTAAGGTAATAGAACTAACAGAACAATGTAGTGACTTGGAATATAGACTACAAGAATCCAAGGAAAGCTTGGAACAATAGCTTCAAAAATAGAATGAAGAAGAAGTCGGGCTCAACCTCAAGCATAAGGCAGAAAAAGACAACTTATTCCAATAGCTACAAAAGGCACGAGAAGATTGCTCAAAGTATCATGATGAAGCTATGGACAAAGCAAGAGAACTAGAGTCTACTCTCTAGAAATCAGAATCAGCAAGAAGAGGAGGAGCCTTCTCCAATAGAGCAAGGGGAAGGTACATTACTTCACACCATCTCTAACCATACCTCTACTCTAGCTACATTAGCCATTTTCCCCATAACTCTGGCAAAGATCCCAAAAAAATTCACCTCTACCCTTTTATTGTCTATGACTGTGAAATATATAGATTTTGAGACTCTTTTGACAAGTGAGGTAGTGCAGTGGGTTTTTAAAAAGATGTCCACACAAAATGCCCCAACATTTGTAATGGCCATTCTTCATGGGGATCTTAGTCTACAAAGCCCTAGTGATCTCTTTAATGCCCCATTGCATCCTATAGTTATCAATTTCAAGGCCTAGGTTAGGGTGCTTCTCAATTCGCAAGATTTTTTCGAGGAAGGGAAACTTGTAGAAGTAGGTCTAATGGAAGGCTTAACCTTTGAATCTCAAACATTGGATACTACATAGAGCATAGCCTTACTTGGATGCAACTTTTTGGACCTTATGAGGCTAGGGACTACTCCTTGTATTTAAGGGCTAGGTAGAGCAATTTTTATCACCCCTTGGACATATGGCAATTATTCAAAATCATTACATTTCATTTGGAAAGCCTAAAACAGGGAAATTCTTTAGAATTTTATTTGCCTCACATCAATTACCCCTCCATTGATGAAACTAAAATCCTTCAATGGGAAGATGGCTTTAAACAACACTTCAATGGAAATCAACATAGCCCAGAAGAAGAAGAAAGGCCGGGCAAAGCTTTCGACAAATTAACATACCCATATGTCAATGCGTTTCTTGTGAAGATGATCCACCACAGTTGTCACCTGAGCAAGGTTCTAAAGGCCATATTCAAGGTAACAATAACGAAGCTAAAGCTACAACACTCAATCATAAAGGAGAACTTAACCTACCTTTACAAGATTTCCAACATCTGTATTCGCAATACACCAACTATGGGAGCTAAGGCATGAATCTCAAGACGATGAACAAAGGCTTCAAGAATTTACTTATCATTTCCTTGTGGAGAGGAATAACATGGGGGGCGTGCCTATAGTTTAGGACTCTAGAAGATTGCAGATAGTGCCATATGAGGGTCTACAACGCGTGGTATCCCAGCCGATATAGCGTGGTGGAAAGCAGCACCACAAGTACCACTGATGAACTAACTGACTCACCAATGGATTTTCCTAATCACAAGGAAGATTCAAGAGCTAAAGAGCAGCCTAAGTACAATATCTACCACACAACACCCATAACTCCTGACACTATGGCTGAACTTTTTACAAAGCAGGACATGTTTGAGTAGGAGGACACATATTTGGAAGTAATCAAGGGGGGAAACCCTTGGTTGATGCCATAGCTTCTATTTGAGGTGCTCATGCAAGTAACATTAGGGGAAGGTTGAGGTCTATAGGGGCCCTTTAAGCTGCCATATTATGATTTTAATGACTTTTTGTTAAAATGTTAAGTTTCTTTGACTTTAGATACCTTCTTATTCTTCAAATGGCTAGAAGTTTGAATTTCAAAGTTTCCCGCCAAAATTGAATTTAAAATTGAGTGGGCAAAACCATATCATGTGACATATCTATGGAAAGAGCTCAGCGAGTAGATTCTGGATCTCTAATCTTCGACAAATTTTGAACTCATATGTAGAAGTTATGGATGTCCGAAATTTCAAAAACTTTTCCCCCCACTTTTTGGGAATGAAAAGTACAAAAAGGCATCTTCTAGAGAATCTTTTGACCACCTTTAATCACCCAACATTTTTGTATACATGGCATCACATGATTGGCCCCTTTTCTTAATAACCTTTTAATCACATGGCATCTTAAAGGGTCCCTATAGACCTCAACCTTCCCCTAATGCAACCTTTGATCCTCACTGCCCTTATGATCCTACTATAGGTGTCAAAACAACCATGGCAGAAATGATGAAAAAGAGGCCTTATTTGGCCTATCCTCCTAGGGGTGACATGGCAGAGCATGTAAAATTACATAGATGGAAAGCCAGAGACCTATGGGATCTCGTCAAACAACACACACAATTTAAGAACCCTCACTTGGTGGATCTTCTTGATGTACAGGTGGTTTCTTTCTTAATTTTTTATGTGCATGCATTAGGCACTCTTATTTGTTTATACATGTGCACATGCATATACACTTCCTCTTGGCTTCTCCAACTTCAATCACCAACACCACTCAGTACTGTTGCATCATGCAGATACCTCAAGAACACTAAGGCCTCTCCATCGACAAAACAAATCTCTTTAGTAAGGCTGATATTCGCATTTCCTTAGACTTTTCTTTCTATGCATAGTTCCAAGAATGGACCTATGTCAGAGGTTTGTGTTGACTGGGGAGAACAATTGCACGTATTAGCGGACTGGATTCTAGACAATGGTGCTTCCAGGCACATGACTCCTTCCCGTTCAGATTTACAGGATCTCTGGAGGTATTTTTGTCACATTCTTACTGGAGATACATCTAAGTTGGATAGAAGGAATTAAGGTGTTTTGAGTAGTCAGCAGAGCTGATGAGCTAACCAAAAAGTCTTGATTCACATCAATTTGTTCCAAAAGGATCACTTGTAAAGTTTGAGTCACTTGAGGAGGTTTTCTTACACTTCATGTAATATTTTATGATTTTTTTCCTACTCAAGTGGGCATATCACCATGTAAACAAGGAGTGTCTGTTAGGTATAAGGCCAACCTGATCCACGTGTACAATAATAGGTCTAGGAGGCACTTATTACAAGGCGACCACCCAAGTTTGGGTGCCTGGACATTTTTAAAAGTTTTTGTATAAATACTAATGAGAAAAAGCAACACCGTCTTTGCTAGTACATTGGCCATAGGGCCAAGCTTCTAGAAAAGATGATGAAGATTTTTTCATGGTATCTTGGCAAGATTTACCCCTATAAGATAATAGAGCTTGGGCCTAGTGCCAAGCTACCATAAAAAAATCTACATCATCTTTGCTAGTAGATTGGTCTCTCAAGATAGCATGGTATAATGGCCCTTGGGCCCATCTCTGCATGTGCATGGCAAGTGACCCTTGCAAGATAATCTAGGTTGGCCCTAGGACCAAGCTACCATGAGCCAATCTACATCCTCTTTGATTGTGGATTGGGCCAAGATACCATCAACAAAGCAACACTATCCCTCCTAGTAGATTAGCCCTAAAGCCAAGCTGCCCCCAGTAAAGATGATGTAGATTTGTTCATGGTAGCTTGGCCCTAGGGCCAAGCTAGGTTCTCTTGTGCATGGTAGCCAGATTATCCTACCTTCCCTAGAGCCGTTTTCTCAAGATCACATGGTAAAATGGCCCTTGGGCCCATATATGCATGTGCATGGCAAGAGCGATGATTGCAAGAGAATCTAGCTTGGCCCTAGGGTCAAGCTATCAAGAATAAATCTACATTCTCTTGCTGATAGCTTGGCCCTAGGGTCAAGCTACCTTTCAAGAGAATCTAGCTTGGCCCTAGGGCCAACAAAGATGATGTAGATTTGTTCATGGTAGCTTGGCCCTAGAGACAACCTAGAATCTCTTATGTGTGGTAGCTACATTCTTCTATGTTCCCTAGAGCCATTCTCTCAAGATTGCATTAAAGAATGGCCTTTGGGCCCATCTATGCATGTGCATGGCAATGATTGCAAGAGAATCTAGCTTGGCCCTAGGGCCAAGCTATCAAGAATAAATCTACATTCTCTTGCTGATAGCTTGGCCCTAGGGTCAAGCTACCTTTCAAGAGAATCTAGCTTGGCCCTAGGGCCAGCAAAGATGATGTAGATTTGTTCATGGTAGCTTGGCCCTAGAGACAACCTATAATCTCTTATGTGTGGTAGCTACATTCTTCTATGTTCCCTAGAGCCATTCTCTCAAGATTGCGTTATAGAATGGCCTTTGGGCCCATCTATGCATGTGCATGGCAAGAGTGACCCTTGCAAGGGAATCTAGCTTGTCCCTAAGTCCAAGCTACCTTGTAAGAGAATCCAGCTTGGCCCTAGGGCCAAGCTAGCAAAGAACAAATCTATATCCTCTTTGTTGGTAGCTTGGCCCTAGGACCAAGCTAGATTCTCTTATGTGTGGTAGCTACATTCTTCTATGTTCCCTAGAGCCATTCTCTCAAGATTGCATGGTATAATTGCCCTTGGGCGCATCTATGTATGTGCATGGCAAGAGTTACCCTTGTAAGAGAATGTAGCTTGGCCCTAGGGCCAAGCTTCCATGAACAAATCTACATCATCTTTGCTCATAGATTGGCCCTAGGCCAATCTACAAGCTAGATTGTCTTGTGTTCCCTAGAGCCATTCTCTCAAGATTGCATGGTACAATGGCCCTTGGGCCCATCTATGTATGTGCATGGCAAGAGTTACCCTTGCAAGAGATTTTGCACTAGGGCCAAGCTTCCATGAACAAATCTACATCGTCTTTGTTAGTAGAGCTACCATCAACAAAGCAAAACCATATTTACTGGTAGATTGGCCTTAGGGCCAAGTTGCCAGCAAAGATAATGTAGAATTGCTCATTGTACCTCAGCCCTAGGTCCAAGCTAGATTATCTTGTGTTCCCTAGGGCCATTCTCTACCCCCTTGTATCTTTATGTACTTTAAAATGGCCCACAAGATAATCTAGAGTGACCCCCTTGTATCTTTATGTATCTTTATGTACTTTAAAATGGCCCACAAGATAATCTAGAGTGACCCTTGCAGCAAGACAATCTAGCTTTGACCTAGGGCCAAGCTACCAAGAATAAATCAACATCCTCTTTGCTAGTAGCTCGGCCCTAGGGGAAAGCTACCCCATCACTAGAGAAAAACCTTCTATGCTATTAGATTAGTGCTAGGGCCAAGCTCCCAGCAAAGATGATGTTTATTTGTTCATGGTAGTGTTTCCCTAGGGCCAAGCTAGATTATCTTATACGTGGTAGCTTCTTGTGTTCCCTAGGGCCATTCTTTCAAGATTGCATGGTATAATGGCCCTTGGGCCCATCTCTGTATGTGCATGGAAAGAGTGACCCTTGTAAGAGAATCTATCTTGGCCCTAGGGTGAAGCTACCATGAGCTAATCTAAATCCTCTTTGCTTGTGGATTGGTTTAAGCTACCATCAACAAAGAAACGCCATCCCTACCAGTAGATTGGCCCTAGAGCCAAGCTGCGAACAAAGATGATGTAGATTTGTTCATGGTAGCTCGGACCTAGGGCCATGATAGATTCTCTTGTGTGTGGTAGCTATATTCTCATATATTCCCCAGAGCCATTCTCTCAAGATAGCATGGTAAAATGGCCCTTGGGCCCATCTATGCATGTGCATGGCAAGAGCGACCATTACAAGAGAATCTAGCTTGACCCTAAAGAAAAGCTACCTTGTAAGAGAATCTAGTTTGGACCTAGGGCCAAGCTACCAAGAATAAATCTACATTCTCTTTTTGATAGCTTGGCCCTAGGGCCAGCAAAGATGATGTAGATTTGTTCATGGTAGCTTGGCTCGAGAGACAACCTAGATTCTCTTGTGTGTGATAGCTACATTCTCCTATGTTCCCTAGAGCCATTCTCTCAATGATTTCATGATAGAATGGCCCTTGGGACCTTCTATGCATGTGCATGGCAAGAGTGACCCTTGCAAGGGAATCTAGCTTGTCCCTAGGGCCAAGCTACCTTTTAAGAAAATCTATCTTGGCCCTAGGTCCAAACTAGCAAGAACAAATCCATATCCTCTTTGTTGGTAGTTTAGCCATAAGGCCAAGATAGATTCTCTTGTGTGTGATGGTAGCTAGGTTCTCTTATGCTCCCTAGAGCCATTCTCTTAAGATTGTGTGGTAGAATGGCCCTTGGGCCCATCTATACATGTGCATGGCAAGAGTTACCCTTGCAAGAGAATATAACTTGGCCCTCGGGCCAAGCTTCCATGAACAAATCTACATCCTCTTTGCTGGTACAGCTACCATCAACAAAGCAACACCATCTTTGGTGGTAGATTGGTCCTAGGGTCCATCTAGATTCTCTTGTGGGTGGTAGCTAGATTCTCTTATGTTCCCTAGAGACATTCTCTCAAGATTGTATGGTAGAATGACCCTTGGGCCCATCTACGCGTGTGCATGGCAAGAGTTATCCTTGCAAGAGAATCTAACTTGGCCCTTGGGCCAAGCTTCCATGTACAAATCTACATCCTCTTTGTTGTTAGAGCTACCATCAACAAAGCAACACCATCTTTGGTGGTAGATTAGCCCTAGGGCCCAAGCTAGATGATCTTGTGTTCCCTAGGGCCATTCTCTACTCCCTTGTATCTTGATGTACTTTAGAATGACCCTAGGAAACACAATATAATCTAGATTGACCTTGCAAGAGAATTTGCTTGGCCCCCTAGGGCCAAGCTACCATCAGAGCAACACTAGCTTTGCTGGTAAATTGGCCCTAGGGCCAAGATACTAGCAAATATGATGTTGATTTGTTCATTGTATCTTGGTAAAATGGCCAAGCTAGATTCTCTTGTATTCCCTTGTGCCATTCTCTCAAGATTTCATGGTAGGATGGCCCTTGGGCCTATCTCTACATGTGCATGGCAAGAGTGATCCTTGCAAGATAATCTAGCTTGTCCCTAAGGCCAAGCTGTTCCACGGGAACACTCACGGGAACACGGATTATGGAAGGAGGCCGGAAGCAATTAATGCGAGAGAGCGGGATTGCCATGGGAACATGAAGACACACATAATTTTTCCATATTTTTGTGCCGAAGTGCAATGTAAATCATTTTAGGCCAATATGGGTTCTAAATGAGAGTTCTAAGTGTATTAAGCAAGGCTCACTTATGGGGTTGTCCACCCATGTGTGAAAGAGGCCTAGGGCTAGGGTTAGTGGCATCTCTACAAAAGAGATGTTAGCTAAAGAAAGTGGACGTTTTTGCCATTCCCATAAGCTATTGAGTGAAGCTCTTGAGCTCTCAAGCTATGGCAGCTCTCTAACTCTCTCTCTATTGTACTCTAATGAGCATGAAGCTCCAATGAGTATAGCTTCACTTCATTCTCTTAATCTGTTTTAGCATCATTGAAGTAGATTAATCTATGATTAGTTGGATGCTTCTTCCTTTCTCTTGTGTATGATGCTGCATGCTTGTATTGTGTGTGTGTAGTCTCCATTGATGCAAGCTCTTGCATGCTTGTATTGTGTGTGTGTAGTCTACATTGATGCAAGCTCTTGCCCACTTCTTTGGCAATGAGTTATTCATGGATAGACTCTAAGTGTATTAAGCAAGGCTCACTTATGGGGTTGTCCGCCCATGTGTGAAAGAGGCCTAGGGTTAGGGTTAGTGGCATCTCTAGGTGGCCCAAGGTTAGTCATTAGTCATATAGAGTCTCGCGAGATTTGTGAGAGCTCTATGGTCTGGAGCCTGGATCTAGTGCAGACATGCACCTGCTTTACACAGCCGAGGCCGGTAGCAATCTCGAGGCCCGCGAGGGTAGCTTTGTGGTAGTATGGGATGTCGTGAGGTAGAGATTGGTCAGTACGTCAATCTAGTTAGCTCAGCTCATGGCTCGGTGGGGAAAGCCAAGATTGTGGGCTTGCCCACGGCTGTCATGGTTGGGAGGTGAGTCAGGCCTGCATCCCATTCTTGTTTATTTGTTTGTTTGCAGGCATCAACCCCATACTAGGTTAAGAGAAATGGAGTATACCTAGTTGTGCCACTTTGTATGATGTTTGATATGTACATAGCACAACTATAAGCTTATGTTCCCAATATTATCTATTGGCTTGAGAAGTTTGTTAAAATGCTACACAATATTTTTGTTGAGATATCAAGCTCAATTAGCGCTACAATGGACATTGATGACCCACCTAGGTGACAGCTTCCACACTTATGCCACTTGCATGATTGGTGAGATTATGGTCAATATGCCGCCAGTGGATGATAGGCTGTGTGATAGCCACTTTGGAGTACTAGAGTTATGACATAGTTATAGCACCAGCTCATATAGTCGGGTTCACACTATAGAGCGACTACATTGTATGTTGTTGTAGGAGAGTAATTTCCCTTTATATGTGTACTCTTATCTTTTAGTTATATGGTTATAGAGAAAAAAAGAAGATAGAAGAAAATTCAGCCACCCATCTCTCTTTTGTGTCTTGCACTCTCTTGTGTGTGTGTGTGTGTGTGTGTGTGTGTGTGTGTGTGTGTGTGTGTGTGTGTGTGTGTGTGTGTGTGTTTTGCTTGCAAGAAACTCAAGCTCTCTCGCTTCCCCACATTCTCTTTATGGTATCAGAGCTCCGGTTTGTGTGAGAGCTGAGGAGGCAAGCAAGAGGCAAGAAAAAGTAAGCAAGGAAGCGGTACACGGGTAAGAGCATCATCATCTCTTTCCCTTCTTGGTTTAGGTACAACACCTCTTGGTAGCTCTAGGAGCTACACATGTCCGATTGAGGAGCTATCTTCACAGGCTTAGAGGGGCCTATGTGGTACGTAGTACTTTTTACCACAAATTTTGTTTCTAGAATTGCATTTCGAGTGTGTCACAGTCTCCATTCTATCACTGCAAGGTATTTTTGACAGTTTCAACTGTCTCTTGTCGAGATCTGGTTATTACAGCGTAGCAGTGCATTTTGTTAGCCTAGATAGTAGCAGTAAGAAACAGGCCAATAGCTACCTTGTCGATTACAGAGGTAGAGTACAGTAGGGATGCTACTATAGCAGCTTGTGAGGTAGCTTGGTTTGAGAAGCTACTTGGTGATATGGGAAAGCCTGTGGATAGGGAAGTTGTCATTTATTGTGACAACATGAGTAGCATACAGTCGGCCAGTAACCTTGTATACCATGCTAGAACAAAGCACATTGAGGTGAACTATCACTTTATGAGGGAGAAGGTTCTAGCAGGTGATGTAGATCTGGTATATGTCAGCACAGAGGATCAGGTGGCTGACATCTTAACAAAGGCATTGGGCACAAAGAAGTGCCACAGGTTTAGGAGCCTACTTGGAGTGTAGTGTGTGGAGTTGAGCTTGAGGGGGTGTTGAGATATCAAGCTCATCTAGTGCTATGATGGACATTGATGATCCGCCTTCGTGTGATAGCTTCCACACTTATGCCACTGGCATGGTGGGTGAGATTATGGTCGATATGCCGCCAGTGGATGACAAGCTGTGTGACATCCACTTTGGAGTACTAGAGTTATGGCATAGTTATAATGCCAACTCATATAGTCGGGTTCACACTATAGACCGAATGCTTTGTATGTTGTTGTAGGAGAGTACCTTCCCTTTATATATGTACTCTTATCTTTTAGTTATATGGTTGTTGTAGAGAAGAAAATAAGATAGAAGAAAATTCAGCCACCCATCTCTCTTTTGTGTCTTGCACTCTCTTGTGTGTGTGTGTGTTTTGCTTTCAAGGAAATCACGCTCTCTCTCTCTCCCCCGCATTCTCCTTAATTTTATTCGTGTTCTTTACTTGGCTTTTGGCTTGTGAGTAGTACAATGAAGATTTAATGTGTACTATTATGAAGCCTTTCATGAGGCGATTAACCACCTCATTGTTTGATAGAATGTGACACTGATCACTCACTTACTCCAATGGATATCCAAACCTAGAAATAACTAGGTATTATAAGATTAGCAGTGGCATGGGCATTGGACTTTCTGGTAGCCCTAGCCTCTGCCCACTTTGTAAAATAGTCCATTTGATGTCATGGGCTTGTGTTTTATATGTGGCATGACTAATGATTCCTACAAAGTCAATTCCCCTATTCTTGAAAGGTTGCTAGACTATTACTAGGGTGAGGGGAATTGTGACCCACTGCTATGTACAACAAATCAATGACACTCATTTAACCTTTGATAAATTTTACTACAGTGCCAAAAAATGCTAGCCACCATAGTCATGCTTGGAGAAAATTGTGTGCTATCACTTCTCTAGCAAAATGCTCTCCTATAATCCCAAAGTGTTCATCCTCCAATATATGTAGAAATTCATTCTCTCAAACACACCTCCATAAAATTTCATCTTTACCTAGCTTATATCAGTTGTCACACCATCAGTTTATAAGGCATTGCTATCTTGATCAGCCACTGCATCTTATCTTTATTTCAATGGTTGGTCTTGCAAAGTTCCCATAGCTTCCATAGATCCACAAACTTGAGGGAGGGAGAGAGAGAGAGAGAGAGAGAGAGAGAGAGAGAGAGAGAAGAAGAAGAAGAAGAAGAAGACTAGAGCAGTAGATTGAGTTGCCAGAGGTTAAATGTCAGCTCGAGTGATATGCCACAAATTGAAAGGGTGCATGCTA
The DNA here is from genome assembly GCF_041138505.1 of Cibotium barometz. Taxonomy (NCBI): domain Eukaryota; kingdom Viridiplantae; phylum Streptophyta; class Polypodiopsida; order Cyatheales; family Cibotiaceae; genus Cibotium; species Cibotium barometz. The sequence continues at coordinate 19,175,347 of NC_141105.1, read as the reverse complement.
ACCCAATTTGAAAAGAGTAATGTTAAAAAATATATATAATTTATCCTGCTTGATTCTCCTTCCATGCATAAACAAAGGTGCGACTCTACAATGGTTTTCATTTCTTCTCTGTTGAGGTTTCTCTACAAACACAATATTGAGTTGAAATAATTGTGAGAGCTCTTCAATACTTCTCTTTTGTGTGTACTTTACACACACACACACACATACTTAAATGGCAGTGGCAATGTACATGACACTCTGTTGTGCACACATATGAAAATTTCCTTCTTCTCAAATTACCATTGATGCACAAAAGAATGAGAGAGGGAGAACCATTTAAAATCAAAGGAAAGAAACCTTATTTTTTTGGGTCCTGCTTCACATGCGAAGAGAGAATGATGGAGAGAGCATTGCATACGTATGTGAGTGCAAAAGAGGACAACACTAACTCTAATACCATTGTTATGTTGCCATAGCCACTGCTATAGCACAAGAAGGCAAGGAGCTCTCGTCTCACCCACCCATAGAGGGGAGTGTGGATAGCACCACACTCCCAGCCACTTATAGGGGCCTGCCCACCCGTAAGCCTGCCTGATCATCCAAGTGCTCCGACTTGGGCATCCTCACCCCTTGACTCTAGATGCACTCACCATCTGCACTCTAGCATTTGGATTCCGCATCTAGTCGGGCTCCCACACACCATTATAGGCTACAATAAAATTTGAAGCATCAATATGCACATGGAATCAACAGAGACTAGGTTCTCCAAGATTCCATATCTCCATAGACGAGAGAGAGAGAGAGAGAGAGAGAGAGAGAGAGAGAGAGAGAGAGAGAGAGAGATTGGAGAAGCAGATTGAGTTTTCAAAGTTTAAACGCCAATGTGAGTGATGCGCCAGGCATCAAAAAGGTGCATGGAAACCCAATTGGAAAAGAGTAATTTTTTTTAAAATAACTATAATTTCTCTTTCCATGCACAAAAAAAGGTACAACTCTACAATGGTTTTCATTTCTTCTCAATTGAGGTTTCTCTACACAGACAATATTAAGCTAAAATACTTGTGAGAGCTCTTTATTACTTCTCTTTTGTGTGTGCTTCACACACATCGACACACACTTAAATGGCAATGCACACACTCTATTTTGCACACATATGATAATTTCCTTCTCAAAACAAACTCTATTGTGCATATGATAATTTCCTTCCTCTCAAAACACACCAAAACCATTGTTGGATAAAAAAATGAGAGAGGGAAAACCATTTAAAATCAAAGGAAAGAAACCTTATCTTTTTGGGTTTTGCTTCACATGAAGAGAGAACAACAGAGAGATCACCACATACGTACGTGATGTAGGTCAAACTCTTATAGGATCTCTGCCCACCTAGCTTTTTACCTTTCAACAAATTTTGACTAGAAACCCATTTTAGACTTTCATGGTCTGTCTGGACCTCAAAAGTAGCGCTATACAAATAATACCACCACTTTTTTAGAGCATGAGTAATAGATAGTAACTCTCGCTCATAGGCCAAGTAGTTACGCTAAGCATAATCAAGCATTCTTCTTTCAAATGCAACAAGAAATCCCCTTTGCATTAAAACTGTCGCTATGGCCTCCCCACTTGCATCTATCTCCTATACAAACAGCTCATTAGGATCCACAGTACTCAAAACAAATGTCGTGGCTATGGCCATCTTGAGTTTTTCAAAACTCCTTTGTTAAGGACCCTCTTAACGAATAGTTTTATCCTTTATTCTTAGCTGATCCGTTAGGGGATTACGATCTTTACGTAGACCTTGACATATTATCGGTAAAACCTTGATATACCTAGAAAATTTATAATTCTTTTAGGTTCTTTAGCTCCGACCATTTGAGAATGGATTCCACCTTCCCAAGGTCCATTTTTGTTCCCTCTACGAATATAATATCGCCCAAATATTGAATTTTCTTAGCAAAAAATGTGCATTTTCTGTCCTTCGCCAAATAACTTATTTTTCCTAAGTAATGCAAACACCAAGTGCAAATGCTATAAGTGTTCATTTCTAGAATTATTGTAAACTAGTATGTCATGTAAGAAAACTACCACAAATTTTTCCAAGTTTGGACATAACACATTTTCCATTAGCATCATAGACGTCACTGCGCTGGCACATTCGTCAAGCCGAACAGCATGACTAGACTAGGAACTTGTAATGTCCAAAGCGAGTCCTAAATATGGTCTTGCATATATCATGTCCCTTATCTTGACTTGGTGATACCCCGATCTAAGATCAATCTTAGAAAAGTATCATGCATCATTAAGTTGGTCAAACAACTCGTTAATGCATAGCACTGGGTATTTATTCTTAATCGTAATTTGATTAAGAGAACAATAGTCTATGCACATCCGCATGGACCCATCTTTCTTTTTTACCAAAAGAATGGGTGATGCCCATGGTGAAGAGCTTGGTCTTATGAACCCTTTCTTCATGTACTTGTCTAATTGTCGTTCCACCTCCTTTGCTTCAAAGTGGCTAATTCTATAAGCAAGCTTACTTATAGGTTTCGAACCAGGGAACACCTCGATGCTATGGTCAATATCCCTAGATGGTGTAACACCATCCAAACTATGCCTACATCTAGGGCATTGATCTTGCAAACCCTAAAATGCATGCCACCAAACCTCGATCGAGGTTATAAAATCGGAAAGGTTTTTTTTCGCCTCATTCTCTCACATCATTTTTGCTCTCCTTGCTCTCTTGATTTGGATTAACAATTAGTGGGCTCATTAGTATTGTTTTGTAGCTTCATTAGTGCTACTTAGCACCAAGCATTGGACCTTTCACATTGACCTGGCTTTTTGTGTTCGGTTTAGGTTCTAGCATGGAGTCATGCGAGGAGGGCCATGAGGAGGGCCGTTCGTCTATTGTGGACCTCATCGCATAGACCGCGAGTTAGCAGCTATCCGTAGGACTACTAGAGACACATCGTCTACATTACATATTGTGTTAGACTTGGAGGCGATGCTATCATCCCTTCATAGCCTTCACGATATTTTTTATGTAGATGAGTTGATAACTCACCATTGCACCGCTCCTGTGTCACATATCTTGACATATCGTGAGGTCTATGAGCTTTGTCCAATTAGGGATGGAGCCTACTTAGACCTTTTCCTTGATAGCCGTGGGATGTGGCAGCTTGAGGCAAGGAAGCCCCTTACTATTTCGCGGTGTTCACATCCTCGAGAATGGTGGCACATATTATCCATAGTCGATATGTCCCGCATATGGGAGGATGCCGAACAACTGCCAGATTCCCATATTCACAAAGCAATTATATGCAAAGTTTGTCTTAGGGGATCAGGTGGATTACACTAGCCATAGGCCCGGTGGTGGTGCTGGTCGATCTCGTCTCCAGGACTAGGGTAGGCAGCCTCCACCAGCCCTTTGTGTAGCTGCTACTATAGATCCTATGTTTGTGCCTTCGACGGTCAAGGCACTTGGCACCTAGGTGGGTATCGGCGTACGGAGTACCATGGGGAGAGCATCTAGCATGTGGTGTGCTTGTTTTCACGATTGATACCGATAGATGTTGAGGTATTTACATATATTTATTACTTAAGGTTTTTCATAGTCATTTGTTTACATGTTTATATGTACTTTTCTATATTTTTAAAATGAGCGGCATGGTTGATTGTGTCACGTAGGGTCCCACACCTACCAATGAGAGACTCACTACTCAAGAGTTGATAAAGGCAAGAGCGAAGATTAATCGCCTTAGAGTAGCATTATAGACGGCAAAGACAGCCACCACTGTAGAGGCACGCCAGGTAGGTTTCTCTTGTACACGTAAAAGAGTTATAATTAAGGTATAAAGTTATAAATTTCTTTAAGTAATACCTAATGAGACAGACTAATCAATTATTTGTATGCTTTACTTTTTGAGTAGGCCCGGACTGAGGTAGAGAGTTCTAGATCTGAGGGGGAGCAGCACATGATTATGGAGCGGATTGCATAGCATAGGACAGAGTAGTTGATGTTGCATGTTTAGGAGTTCCGTAGATTTTCAGATGTGACAGTGCCTTACTTGTATCTATATCCACGGCTTGTTATACAGAGGTTTTTTAATAGCCTCTCCCCCCTAAGGATGCACCACCATTCCTCTGTGACACGTGTTGCGCTCTATGCCTCGAGGACATTGAGAGTACTGGTGGATATGCTCTGGGATGTGGACATTTTTTCCATTTGTCCTACATCACCTAGGAGCTAGTACGCTTCTCCACATGTCCCTCTTGCCGAGCACGCGTCAACCTAGCAACATATAGAGTTCTCAACATTAACGATCTTCACCCAGGATTTACTTGAGTAGATGCTAGGATTGGAAGGCCACTTGATTTTACCTTAGCCTACTGACTTAGGACTCGATGCCGTCGATGACATAGATCAAGAGCCTGAGGTGCCTCCAGAGATTGAGTGGAGTGCACACGAGTTTGATGCATACTAGAGAGTCCTTCAGGAGAGCCAGCTCACAGCACGTGAGCGTGTGAGTGGTGCTGGTCCTAGTGGCACCTCGGGTGATGGTGCTGGCAGTAGTGCTGCTTCCCATGAGCAGTGTGTCCTTACAGTAGAGGAGCTTACACGCATAGAGTGGCAAGCACGTACCATTATCGATTACCGATTTTAGATTTATAGACAGAGACGTCTTGTAGTACCATGACATAGAGAGAGGGAGAGGGATGTAGCAGGTTATGGGACTCGTGAGCTCCCAAGTACACCAGTACCATCTTATGATCCTGCCTTTAAGGCAGACCTCCCCGTAGATATTGAATGACCCCCACAACTAGCACAACCTCCTCGACATGCACATCGACCCACAAGTCAGAGATGACGATATTTATTGGGTTTCATTTGATAGTGACTAAACTCAGACTAGTTGGGTTAGCTCACTTACATTATACTTAGATTTATTGGCACTAACCTCAGACAATCTGGGGTAGCTCATTTTCATTATGCCTTGATTTATTGAGTTAGTGGCTAAACCCAGAGTAGCTCGGTTAGCTCTTATTCTGATGTACTAAGTTGATGTTTATATCATTATGAGTTTTTTCATTATTGAGGATCATTGCATTTTAGTTGATGTTCATGGTTTCTAGATTTTTTTAACACTTTGGCTATCATATTGTTTGTTGAAAATCCCCATGCCATCGTACCCAAACATGCTCCGATGGTGACCAAAATTTATGACCATGTGGGGGGGACCCGCCCCCACATGCTTGAAAAGTTTAGTCACCATTGAAGTATGTTTGGATTAGCAACTAGCACCCACCAGTGTGCATTTTTCAAGTCTCTTGGTGCTTGAGAGGCCATGGAAAATCCCACTCTTCTCCTTACCATCATACCCAAACATGCTCCAATGGTGACCAAACTTTGCGAGCATGCGAGAGGGACCCAACCCCAGATGCTTGAAAAGTTTGGTCACCATTGGAGCATGTTTGGATTAGTAATTAGCACCCAGTGTGGATTTTTCAAGTTTCTTGGTACTTGAGAGGCCATGGAAAATCCGCTCTTCTCCATACCATCATATCCAAACATACTCCGATGGTGACCAAACTTTGTAAGCATGCAAGAGGGACCCGCTCCCACATGCTTGAAAAGTTTGGTCACCATCGGAGTATGTTTGGATTAGCAATTAGCGTTCAGTGCGGATTTTTCAGGTCTCTTGGTACTTGAGAGGCTAGGGAAAATCTCGCTCTTCTCCATACCATCATACCCAAACATGCTCTGATAGTCACCAAACTTTGCAAGCATGTGGGGGAGACCTGCCCCCACATGCTCACAAAGTTTAGTCACCATTGAAGCATGTTTGGATTAGCAATTAGTGCCTAGTGTAAATTTTTCACGTATCTTGGTGCTTGAGAGGCCATGGAAAATCCTGCTCTTCTCCATACCATCGTACCCAAACATGCACCGATGGTGACCAAACTTTGTGAGCGTGTAGGGGGGCCGCCCCTTGCAAAGTTTGGTCACCATCGGAGCATGTTTGGATATGATGGCATGGAGAAGAGTGGGATTTTCCATGGCCTCTCAAGCACCAAGAGACTTGAAAATTTTGCACACTGGGCGCTAATTGATAATATAAACATGCTTCGATGGTGACCAAACTTTGCGAGCATGTGGGGGCGATGCAAAGTTTAGTCACCATTGGATCATGTTTGGGTAGGATGGCATGGGGATTTTCAATAAACAATATGATGGCCAAAGTATTAAAAAAATCCCAAAACCATGAATATCAACTAAAATGCAATGATAATTAAAAAACTCATAATGATGAAAATATCAAACTAAGTACATCATAACGTGAGCTACCTAGCTACTCTGGGTTTAGCCACTAACTCAGAAGATCAAGGCATAATGAAAATGAGCTACCCCAGCTATTCTGAGGTTACTCACTACCAATAAATCTAAGTACAATGTAAGTGAGCTAACCCAGCTATAGTCACTATCAAGATAGAGGTCTAGTCAACAGCACCCTCTCTAGCTCTCAAATTCTCTAGAATGCTCTCATGGTATCTACTCAAAGCTCAGAACGCGGGCAAGAACTCTGTTTTCGGCTCTGTACTCGATTAAGAGTGATCCTGGTAGAAACCACTAGATGAGAGAAATGAAATGCCTCTAACTCCTACTTCCACTACTGGAACTCAAGACTCCCCCGACAAAGTTGAATCTGCTGGTAGAACCGGCCTGCCGCAATCATGCTATGGGCGTCAAAAGAAAACCCATCATCATCGACTGTATCCTGGTCAAGGATGCACTTTGGCCTAGTGCAACTCATCAGATAGTAGTCTACTCCCTCGTTATTGCCCTCACTCTGGCAATAATAGCAAATACATCACCCTCCTGTAGCAAATCTGTCAGGTCATCATAGCTGGCCATGAACACATGACCTCTGTGTTCATCGGATAACACTGGATGTGAAAGATCCTCGAGGGAGAGGACTCTCTGTATCCATGCATCTGCCCATCCTCTCGAGGCACAATGTGACCAATCTCCATCCATACATGCTCCACAGAAGCATGCAAATCATCAAACTAAAAAACTATATGTAATTAAACAATCAATCTACAAACAAGCTTTTTTTAAAGTGAAAATTTAGGTATAATTGTTGATGAAACTTGTATATACATAAAGCATCCAATCTACAAACAAAAGGCTTCAATGTAATACTTATGCTATGAAAGTACTAATGTGAGAGATATGCGATAGCTTATCCTTGTATTACATATAGACATATCTATGACTATTTCTTCTACCAGGCTACCAGCCATCTAAAATGTGTCTAGCTGCTCAGCCATCTGAAATGTGTGTCCAGCTTGCCAAAATGGGCCTAGCCAACCTAGTACAACCTACTCACTAGTTGTGTTCAAGGCAAAATAGCTGGAGTGATGTTGTCAACCATCTTATGTACCCATACATTGGCCAACATGCTGTCCAATCAAGATGCCTTGCATGTCCAACTTGCCAAAATTAGGCCTTTCACTATTGTTTAGTTGTGTTTCACTTCATGGTATTAGTGAACAAATCACTCTAATGGCATCGCCCTCCTCTTTTTTCCTTGTAACCAAATATCAAAAACATCTTTCCAACAAACTTGTGATGCATCACTTGCATTAAGTGATAACAACATCAATGCATGAAGCGTCTCCAGACACATGCTACTTCTCAAGCTACTCTTTATGTCATTTTGTCGAGAGAAACCTTGCTCACATGATGCTGTACTCGCTGGAATTACTATGCTTGCTTGCCATGAATGCATCAGTCCTGGAAATGTGTCCCACCAAGTCTTTGTGTTGCTGCAGATTGCCCAAGCATCATGCATACCTCTACTCCTAGCATGCCAACAAAATCCTCTCATTCACCCAAACATTTCCTAATGTCAATTGTTGAATCATCAACATTAAGCTTGCCTCTCTAACCATTCTTCAATCCTTTTATCCCTTTCAATTACATCTGAAGGATAGGCAGAGGGATTAAATAGCTTGACCGAGTTGAAAACCCCAAGATCAAGAAACCTATTATTTAAAGCATTCAAAACATCTTGTACAAATGTCCTTCCAGTGCAAATACATTCAGCGAGGGAACCACTTGCACTTCCAGTATCATGAGGCAGTACATTGAGATCAAGAGTTGCATCCTCCTCTTCTGAATCACTTACTGCTCTGCCTCGTTTCTTTTTTGGAGCTAATTTTGGAGCTGGCACAAAGTGTAGCACATGCTTATGAGTAAACCCATTAGAATCAACATATAACATATTCCCATCTTTTGACATGTTCAAAAACTTTGTAAGCTGTTTTGAACCAACACCAAATTGGCCCTCATAAGATATATACCTTTTAGTGAGCTTCTCAAATGTCAAATCCAAGTAGACTCCAATCATAGTAACATCCATGTTCTCCCTCTGAAATTCTGCATTTAATTTATTCAATTCAACCAAAACATCAGCCAGCAAATGCATCATAAACTGGACTTGAAAGATTGCAGCATAATTGTACCATTTTTTCTCATGCATTCTCCATTGCTCCAAAATAGCAGGCATTAAGGGAACCAATCTTTCCATTACTTGGCCTCTAGATAGCCATCGAATTGCATGGATTTGCAAAACTTTCAAGTCTGCAATATGATACTCATACATCAAGTTTCGAAGTTCGACATGTCGATTTGTTGATTTCCTTAGCCATGCATATACCTTGTTTGCAACCTTATCAACAAAAGCAAACACATGAGGATTCGATGCAAAATCATCCTTTGCTGCAAGTGCCTCACGGTGGGCAATACAATGCACGCCCATAATTCGTGAAGCCGATGCTTGAAACCGTGCCACTACACCTGTCTTATGACCTGTCATTGCTGAGGCACCATCCGTTACAAATGCAACTAGTTTCTTCAAATCCAGATTACTCTCTAAGAGCATGGCATGGATAGCATTGTAGATTGCCTCCCCAGATCCATTATCAACTACTGGTAGCAATCTGACAAATTTACAATTGGGCTCTCCTTTGCCATTGCCAGCCAAGTACAAAATGTAGATAATCAAATGTTTCTCCATGGTTCTATCTGTACTTTCATCAATGAGGATTGAAAAAAATGGACTTCCACAAATTTTAGCATACAAGTCTTGTCTAGTACAATCTCTTAAAGCCATCAAGAACTCTCTTCCAGATACGGGATTGGTATATGCACCATACTGATCAGATGATGGTATATTAGGAGTGCCAAGCTCCCTTTGTAACTTACATTGAGTGGGATATTTCTCCAATGCAATATCATGGCATGCACAAAAGTGTACCAGCTTCATACAAGTGATTATTCTAAACTGTTCAAATGCACCATTGTGTCAATACCCCCATCTATTGGTCCTTTGCCCCACCAATAGCCTTTAGCTTTGCATGATAAATACTTGCAGCTCTCCTATGATCTGTAGATTTTGCATGCTCATTCAAGGTTGAAAGCTGAATGCTTTGGGATCCACCCATTGTGAAAGTATTCCCTCTTCCATCTTCTTCACACCAAGTGCATTTTATGCGGTCCTCATTACATGTAGACTTGCATAAATATGCCCAAGGATGTAGTAGAGTCCATTGAGTCCTCCACTTCCTTTTGGGTTCATTGGAAGAAGACTCTTGGGAAATCTCATTAAAAGTTTTCGAGCTCCCACCACTACTCTCATGTCCTACATTGGCAATGGTCTGTCTTGACAAAAAAGAATCTATTGAAGGCTGTGACTTTTTCTTTTTGCCACGTCCTCTATGAGGCACTAGATTGGGACAATCAACCATAACTGAAAATATAAGAATAAAATAAGAAAAAGAAGCCACATGAGAATAAAGAGAAGAGAGCATACCTTAACGGTTAAGCACGTTCATTTATACAAGGCCGTTATACTCCTTAACGGTTAAGCATGTTCATTTATACAAGGTAGTTATACTACTATAGCAAGGGAACAACAGACTAACAACAAAAACAAGACACAAAAGGGAGACACCCAATAGCTGAAGATAGCTTAACAAAATGTTAAAACAATCAAAATAAGAATCCAACCTGGAAATAAATTGCAGCCAGCAGGTCCACGTCCTCCACCAAGATCGAAAGTAGCTAGCTATGATCACAACTCACTAATCAAGATTCAAGAATCATAAAAGTAAGTTAAGAGAGAAAGACAGATAGAGAGCAATTTCATTTAATTGTACACAATCATACAATACAAAACCACCTCTACATATTATAACATTTGTCATAAGTAAACAATCCATTGCTAGATCTGTATTAGATCAACAACATGGCTATAAGTAAACAATCCATTTGTCTAATCTGCAAACTGAAGCAGTCGTTCAGTAAATCAATTTTTTTTTCCAAGTTACATATGTTAACACATTAATTCCAAGATAAGTCATCAATACATATTCGCCCATCTATAACCAGATTCAAAGCTTTTAGAAATCAAAGAATGAAGAATCATACGGTCCATCATCAATCATAGTCGCCCATCCATAACCAGATTCACAGCTTTCAGAAAACAGCAAATCATGCCCATCATTAAGTAATTAACGAAATGTGTATGCCCTTAAGATCCTCAAAAAATTACAATAATAACTGATGTAAGGACCTTATATTGATGCACTGATAGGACAATTAGTCGTACTATCCAAAGATGTAAAAAAAACAACCAAAATGAGTAACCCCAAATTTCAGAGCACATCATGCAGGTAGTCCATCACCTAGGGTACACAAATCATAATCCAAGGTTCCAGGAGCTTATCTATTCAACCGTTTAGAATGTTCACACCCCAATCGGGAATTAATTTCTTCATCGTTTATCTATAGGATGCAACCTGATAGAACCAGACCAGATTTGTCACAAAAAAATGTGCTTTAAAGACTCCTTATAAAACTCATTAAAAAAGCAAGATACTCATCAGGGCATGCAGAAGCCCAATGTGTATGCCCAACATTACATAGCAAACTGTTTTGGAAATTGACACTATTTAGCACCCCATGCATGTGTAAAGCTAGGGGATATATCTGCTCTATAAGAAGCCAACCATAGTCAAGCTAGGTCATGCGGGCAACAGAGTCGTTATGCCTAAAAAACTCTTGTAGCTTACATGTGTAGAAACTGTCAAATGGATTCAAGGAAATACAGAATCCCAAACATCATCAGAAAAGCGAAAGGTCATTCGATCAAATTGTGTATGTACAAATTAACATGTCAAACCATATAAATCGATTCGCTAGGATTCAAATATTATAGAAACCTTCAATCGTATATTATAAAGAGTATAATCAAGCAATAGCTAGATACCTGAGAGGATGAGCTCCCATGCTAGGACAAGTAACATGTTAACCAGTGAATCAACAATGCAAACTAAGTGAGTATAACTCACCCAAATGAAGCCATTTTTATAGTCGGAGCCACACCAAGGAAGCCAACTATCACTGCCATCTTCATTGAAAGAAATATGCGAGGAGATTATTTGCAGAGTGGCCCCGCAGAGCAACAGATGCACAGCCGGCTAGCGGTCATTTTCTTCAACACGATCTACATGGCCGGGTACTCAACCCGCAGACGAATGATAGAACTGGGCGTGGGTGTCCAGCCGGGAGCAGTAGCTGCTGCAGAAAAAAACCTAAGCTTCAACGGCCGGTGGAGGCAGCCCAAACGGGCTCAAAAAGTGAGTGCGGAGTAGAGATAATCTCTAGCCTTAAACATGCACGAGTTGCAGAAAAGATAGAGGCGAGCTCGACTCAAGGTGGTTAAGAGGGGATTACTTTGAGGTGAGCATCACTCAGGTGACGATGATGTCCTCGCGAGAGCTGATCTGCTTTACGGGGAGAAAGCAAGGAAAAAAACGAGATTACTTTTTTTTTAAAAATGATAAAAGCTGGATCTCTCTCCCAGGCGTCTCCCTCACACTCACACTGTACACACAGCTGGACAGAGAGGTGGCCGGAAGAGGAAACGGGAGTGCCACTCAAGCGAGCGGCAACTTTGCAGAAAAAAAGGTGAAGCGTGCTGCGTACCGAGCATATGTGGGCAAATTGAGTTGGGGACAGAGAACGTGGAGCTAACTCAACTGAGAGCTTGAGCATGATAGAGCCAATTTGTCAAACCGTAAGTGGTTGGTGATAAGGTCATTAATAGCAATTACCCCCAAATTCCAATGGCCCACCGCCCGTGACCCATGCAAAATTGCAAATCATGCAAAATTCAAAATTCAAATCATGCAATTTTGTAAAATTGCAAATCATGCAATAATTTAATTTATGCAAATTGTAATTTGTGCATCCGAAATTATATATATATAATATATATTATTATTATTATATATATATATAATACACATTGCAGTGATTGCACGTTGTGCAATGTGTATTTTATATATATAATATATATATATATATATATCAAAAAAATGAAAAGCACTTTTTAAAAAATGACATGTCATTTGAAAGGCATTTGAAATTACTGTATTTCAAAGTGAAAAGTTAATTCTAAGGCATAATTGCATGTGTTTTGACATAGTTTTTTTAACCTGTTTTGACAGGCAAAATTGCCCTTGACAGGTAAAACACCCGTCAAATTTAGGCCCTGCCCCCAGACCCTGACCCCCTCCCCCTCTCTCACCTCATGGCCCCCTAGGCCCCCCAAAAAAATTTAAAATTTTAAAAAAAATAAAGAAGAAGAAAAAAAACACCTGAAACCCCCCGCACCGACCACCCCCTCCCTTCACTCCCCACCGACCAAACCCCCTTACCTTACACCTCTCTTCACTCTCCACCAACCACCCCCTCATCCTCACCAGTCATCCCCCCTAGCCGGTCACCCGACCCCACTCTCTCATCTCTCCCCACCTACCACACACCCGCCTCACCGTTGCCTACTCTCCTCCTTTCATCCTCTCACCCCACTCTCTCTTAAGCTCTATGGAAGGAGGATTGGGCCATGATCAGAGGGAAATTTACAATGTGATAGGTTGTTGCAATGGAAGCAGCAAGAAAGCTAAAAAAAAGCAGCAAAAAAACTCAACAGCTTTTGATGCAGCAAAAAGCTCAAAAAGCAACACCAAAAAAAACTCAATACCCATCATTTTAATGCGAAGCTTTTGATGCAACAAAAAGCTCAAAAAACAGCACAAAAAAAAAACTCAGTACCCATCATTTTGATGCGAATTTGGGCAGAGAAACATAGTGAGAGCCTTGATTAGCACGAATTCTGTGATGGGTATGAGCAAAAACCTCAGAGAAGCTGCACCAATGCATCACTCTTGATGTACATTGGACAAAGAAAGACACAAAGGGCCATGATCAGCTCATATCTACGATGGGTTCTTGCAAGTAGTAGCAGGACATGCACATAAAAACTTTATCAAGCTTGACTAGTTACCAACTTTTGTAATGATTTGTGCATGTAGCTACGAAAAGAACCCCAAGAAAAGCTTGAGTTTTGATCCAAATTGGGATAGAGAAGAGAGGCACAGAGAAGAATCTTGGCTATGGTGATTATTACAAGCTGTCGGAGGATGGAGAGAGGGATCTTCCTGTACTGGCCATGGCCAGGTTTCATTTTGTATCTTTGCATGCCTGCACTTTGTGCCAGAAGTTTTTCTAGGAGGACGAAGTGGCCAATGATTATTGCTAGATTGGTTTTTGTACTTTTGTTGGCGTCAGAGTAACCTTCCTGCCGCCCGTCGGAGGCTTTGCCTGGGGGATGACAATGGTAATACAGTTAGTATAGCTTGCTAGATGAAGTGCCCAGGAGCTTTCAGAAATGTCTTGCTGGATGAAGTGCCTAGGAGCTCTTAGAAATAGCGTGCTTGATGAAGTGCCTAGGAGCTCTCAGAAATGGCTTGCTGGATGAAGTGCCCAGGAGCTTGAGCTCTCAGAAATAGCTTGCTGGATGAAGTGCCCAGGACCTCTCTGTTCAATCATTTTCCCACAGCTCGCTTGCTGCTTGCTGGATAAAGATCACCTAGGAGCCTAGTTAAATAATTTTTAGTTATTATGTATCTCTCCATAAGGTTTGCCTCGAAGGATCATTGTATGAGGTATGCCTGGGAGCCTGCTTACTGGATGTTTTGCCCGGAGGCTAGCTTGCCGCCAGAGAACCACCTGTGTTTTTTCTATGGCATTCACCGAGACGGTGAATTGAGTAGTAGTGGGCAACTTGTGGACAAGAAGCTAGGTCATCCACACTCCACCAAGAGTTGCCACCATCACCTCCGACCGCTCCGACCGTCGGTGCCCTTTGACCGCTATGACCGCATGTGTGCTCCGACCATCAGTGCCCTCCGACCGCTCCGATCAATGTCACCGCCGGTGTGCTCCAACCACTCCGACCCCCGGTGCCCTCCGATGGCTCCGACCACCGTCATCGCCTATGTACTCTGATCACTTTGACCACCAGTGCCTCCTCAACACCATATTGGGGAATATGGGAATTTCCCACAAGTTTGGGACACGTGGTCAAAAGTTTGGATTAACCATAACTTGGACACCACTAATCCAAAATGAGCGCTTTATAGCTCTTTAGATTCCATTTTTCAAGCGCTTTCCAACGATAGGTCATATGATAGGGTTTTGAGAAACTTACAAATATGTATCCATGTCCCCTTTTTTAAGTATTCAAAAATGGGAATTAAGAAATTCCCAAATTCACTAATATGGTGTTCCTCCGACATCTCCGACGTTCATGGCCAACTCCGATGGCACTCATGCTAGCAACACCCCTCTCCCTTTCCTCCCAACGCAGGGAGAGATCCTCTTCGAGATCCTGAGCACCTTCTTCCTTTCCCCTCTCCCTTTCCCAAGGCAGGGAGAGATCCTCTTGAGCACCACCCCAGGTGGAGGACACCCAAGGAGGAGATAAGGAGAGCACTCTTGCGACAGTAGGACACACAGTCTGGGACACACTCTCACAAAGAAGGACACTCTCTCGTGTATCACATTCATTCTAGCACATTCATTCTATTGGAGTAGAGTCTCTCTTATATCATTCCTTTTGGTATCGTGATTTGCTATGTTGCACTCTTTTGGGGTTTTGTCTATCTCTTTGTGTGAGCGAGGTGAGTGAGGTGTGAGTGGTGTGAGTGAGAGGCCTGTAGGGGTACTGCGGTGCTAGGGTGGTGGTCGGAGAGCACGGCAGACAGTGTAGAGCATGGGTCTTGCATGTCTAGCCAGTGAGGTCAACTCATCCTTGGCGGGTATACTTCCCTGAGAGGATCCACACTCCCTTCTCCCCCAACCATAGTGTTTGTGTTGGTTGTCCTCGAGTTCCCTAGCGAGGACTCGCGGAGTCATCCACATATAAATATATCTTAAAATATATCCTTTGTTTTATAATTATATAACTACATTTTCTTTTATAATGTTTTTTTTCAAATTTTATTCAAAGGTTTTTCCTACAACATAAAATATTTTCAAGGAATATTAAATTTAAAAAATTAAAATGTTTAAATTAAATAACATGAACTTTAAAATTAATATTATTTATCTAATTTTAAAATATAATCCTTTAGAATTAGTGATTTTAAATTCTTTTATATTAATAAGTTATATATATTTTAATATTTAGAATTCTATATTTTATCTCTCTCTTTTTTAATGCTAAATTAACTTTTTCAAAAATATGTTTTGAAAAAAATGGGAAGGAGGGAAGGAGGTGCCACGTGTCACATGCGAGCATGCGAGGTGGCATTTTCTTAACATGTGGCACTATTATGGCTGATGTGGAAATTCCATGATGTGGCATGCCATGTCAGCAAGTGTGAGGTGGCATGCAAAGGTGGCAAGAAGATGTAGCATTAATGATGACTAGGATAATGAGGTCGGAAGTCAACTAGGTTGACCATGTTGACATGGAGGGTGGGTATATGATTTGTTGACTACCAAGCCTCACACATGGCATAATATCTAGGCTTTTAAGTTTACCAAGCCTAGATTTCCAAACCTAACTAGGATTGGGTTTAGACTTTTTAAAATCGGATATGGGAATTTACACTTGGGAGGATTGAATATGGACCTTCCCATACTCAAATTAACCTAATTTTTTTAATAAATTCATGGTAACAAGTATATTGATCCCTAGAGTTTTTAGATTGAAAGATTCAATATTTGATTTTCTAGAATTAAATTACAATTGATTTAATGGACCTCTAACAGTCATCACAAATTTTCCAACGTAAATCTACAAAAATCCAACCGTTAGATTTGTAATTTTACCTTAAATCCACATTCTACTAATCTTCCCTAATCTAATCATCATTAGATCCATACAAATTGAGCATTTTAAATGGTAGATGTGGTGGAAGGACAAAATAGTATGTTTTTTTAACAATTCTAATGCCTTTAAATAATATAAAAAATAGTAGAACACATCAAAAATTACTCGATAAATCAAGTTAAGCTCTATGTTATTTGAATTTGTGATATGCAAAGTGGGAACATCATATGAGTAATAATGTAAAAGTTATAGGCAATTTACTCACATTTAGTGTACCTGTCCAAACCTCTCACAAGGCCTGTATACAATTTTGGTTCCCAAAGAAAAGTGGATTTGCAATTATTGGATATTCGATCAAATTATAGTTTTAGGTGCCCAACTTTGCATATGATGTTTCATTAGAAGACCTTAAAGTGAAACTCCTTGGCTAACTAGGAGAGATTGGCTATTCTTCTTTAAAAAATGTTTGTTTTCAGGCTAAACCCAAGGGCCCCCACTAAACAAAACTAGATAACCTCATCTTGCAAAACCACCCTATCAACATATGTATCATCTACGGAAACAAAATTATGTAGGAGGGTACAAAGATATACCTCATGAATATCGTTGGCATTGATGGCGACACAACTCTAGGGACGAAATAAGGGGTGCAATTGGTACCTCACGTTCATCCTGTAGCCTCACGAATCTCCCCTCATGCATGAACTCTAGGATATTATCTTGGTAGCTACGACATAGGGTAGGGTCCAGGTTATATAATCACTCATTGCCTCATTAGGACATTTCAGAGGTCATTTGGAGGGCCTTTTAGAGGAGAGAGAAAATAGAGTGCAACCAATGAGGAAGAAGCCAACGTAACGTTGAAAAATAGCTCAATTCATTGAAAAATTTCAAAAAATAGTCACACTCACATTCAATGAGGGTATCTTTTTTTTTAAATAGTCACGCTCACATTCAATGAGGGTATCTTTGTTAAAAACGGTCGATTACACATTCAATGCGGGTATCTGTTTCAAATGAGGTACAGTTCCTATATTAAATATGGCTTACGTCATCATTGGATAAGAAAAAGCACTTCGAAGCTAAAGTTTGTAGACAATGGAGTCTATACATTTCTTCTCATGGTATTTTGGTGTAGAATTTGGAGCTTTTGACATCACCATTGCGTCTATAGTGGCCAAAAACCCTCAAAATGACTTCTGAATCACTTAAATCGGACACTCGGAGAGGTAGAAATGACGAAAACAAGGGGAGAACTGAATCATAGCCAATAGACGTGCATAGAGGCCTTGGCCAATTTTACAAGGCCTCTATGCGCGTCAATTGGCTATGATTCAGTTCTCCCCTTGTTTTGGAAGTGGCCAAGGCCTCTATGCATGTCAATTGGCTATGATTCAGTTCTCCCTTTGTTTTGGTTGTTTCTGCCTCTCCGAGTGATTTAAGTGATTCAAAAGTCGTTTTGAGGATTGTTGGCCGCTACGGACGCATTTGGGATGTCAAAAGTACCAAATTCTACACCAAACTACCACTAAGTGTAGATTGTTAGAAGAGTAGTATAAATTTTTTGAAAAAGGTGCCATATGATGATGTGAGTGCCTTTTACGAACCCCAAAAAGTTGAGAGCGATGTGTAGCTAGTGCACATATTTCAATACCTTGTCAAATCCACTTTTTTGTAACTTGCGATAGTTTCTTGTCAAGTACACAGTTAATGAGGGTATCTTTTGAACATTTTTTCTAGAGAGAGAAAATAAGAGCTTGTGAATTTCTTACAAGGCCCTACAAATGACCTCCAAAATTTTCTAATGAGATAAATATTGGCTCTAGCCAAATACATGACTTGAAAATATAATGAAGTCTCGTAGTCCTGCATAGCTAGTGACACTCCTAAGACCATCATGTCCGAAACGATACTATCATGACCCATTAGCTGACGAGACTGTATACTTATGGTCACTCTTAGTCTCAGGTAACTGCAACTTCTTTTAAAAATGGTCAATTACACATTCAATGCGGGTATCTGTTTCAAATGAGGTATAGTTCCTATATTAAATACGGCTTACATCATCATTGGATAAGAAAAAGCACTTCAAAGCTAAACTTTGTAGATAATGGAGTCTATACATTTCTTCTCATGGTATTTTGGTGTAGAATTTGGAGCTTTTGACATCACCATTGCGTCTACAATGGCCAAAAACCCCCAAAATGACTTCTGAATCACTTAAATCGGACACTCGGAGAGGCAGAAACGACCAAAACAAGGGGAGAACTGAATCATAGCCAATAGATGCGCATAGAGGCCTTGGCCACTTTTACAAGGCCCTATGCGCGTCAATTGGCTATGATTCAGTTCTCCCCTTGTTTTGGAAGTGGCCAAGGCCTCTATGCACGTCAATTGGCTATGATTCAGTTCTCCCTTTGTTTTGGTTGTTTATGCCTCTCCGGGTGTCCGATTTAAGTGATTCAAAAGTCGTTTTGAGGATTGTTGGCCGCTACGGACGCATTTGGGATGTCAAAAGTACCAAATTCTACACCAAACTACCACTAAGTGTAGATTGTTAGAAGAGTAGTATAAATTTTTTGAAAAAGGTGCCATATGATGATGTGAGTGCCTTTTACGAACCCCAAAAAGTTGAGAGCGATGTGTAGCTAGTGCACATATTTCAATACCTTGTCAAATCCACTTTTTTGTAACTTGCGATAGTTTCTTGTCAAGTACACATTTAATGAGGGTATCTTTTGAACATTTTTTCTAGAGAGAGAAAATAAGAGCTTGTGAATTTCATACAAGGCCCTACAAATGACCTCCAAAATTTTCTAATGAGATAAATATTGGCTCTAGCCAAATGCATGACTTGAAAATATAATGAAGTCTCGTAGTCCTGCATAGCTAGTGACACTCCTAAGACCATCATGTCCGAAACGATACTATCATGACCATTAGCTGACGAGACTGTATACTTATGGTCACTCTTAGTCTCAGGTAACTGCAACTTCTTATATAATGCAAAGTTAAGAAAGTTGTGTGTGGCACCATCATCAATCATGATGGTGACTCTACGGTCACCTATCCTCCCATATAATCGAATCAAATCATGTGGTTCAAATGATGGCTACCATATACTGTGTCACATAGCAAGTGTTAAGTGCCATTGAAGACTCTGTCGATGACTTCTATGACACCGCAGTCGGCCACCACATATTTTGACATGCATTGGCCTAGGCACTAAAGACTTTTTTCTCTTGTAATGGATTATTTTACATGTGCAATCGCTGCTTGTATAAGAAAGGTGTGCCATGGGATAATAAGGTTAGAGTTATTAGCTAGGACAAGGTGTTTGCACTAGTGTAGGCAGTCTTGGGGATGCACTTTTAGCATTGGCCAACCAAGTGTGAACACTATGAGCCAAGTATAAAGGTCAAATTGTAACTCTAAATCGTCATTCTTGCATGCACTCTTATATTCTCTCAAGTAAAGATAGTGCTCTATTCTTCTCTCAAACCTTGCCTATCTCGTCTTCAATGCTTGTTTGTATGTGTGTGTGTGAGGAAGGGAGTGAGAGAGAGTAGTGGCTACACTTGATATGTGGTGGTGGCGGCTTTGTTGAGCTACTTTGGTGTGCTTTATTGACATAGCTACCACGAGGAGTCCCCAATTTAATTTAGAGTTGCCTCCTAATCCATTGCATGTTTCCCATGGCATATTGGGTTTGGGTTGGAGTTTAGGCTCCCCAAGGCATGAGATAAGAGTCCCATTTATGTCGGGCCGAGAGGCTCGACATAAATGGTTCCGTTGTTGTTGGGACACTAGTCTCTTGCCAAGCATCCTTGCATTACTTGCATGCTTGATTTGGGTTATTAACGAGAAAACAATGAGTGGAAAAACTAACAAAAATCTCCCAAAATCGTGTGTTGTTGTTTTTTGCATCAATTTTATGTTTTTCATGTTTCTAATCACTTGTTGTTACTCTAAATCCTTGCCATTTCAAGTTTGTTTGGTCAACTTTGTTAATTTTTGTTTAATTTTGCACTCTTTTTTCAAGAAAATTGAAAAACAAATTGCTCAATTTAAACACGAATCGACAAAATTTGAGCTTTAATTTGATATATGTAAAGGGATTTGTTACAAAAAAAAAACTTCTCGTTTTTTTCAAAAAAGAGAGATCTAAAACTCTCCTTTAGCTCTCCAATTATCAAAATTGGGAAAAAAGAACATTGCCATCATGTCCGAAACATATTAATTAGTCTAATTGGCTATATGTACACACGATTTGGCAAAAGAAGATTGTGCTTAAAATTTTTAAAAATTTCCTCTTTAAAAATTACCAATTGAGCATGAAATTGGGAGATTTAGGATAAATAAACCCCAAAATCAAGCTCCAGACCCCATATTTACCCTATCACAAACGACTCCTTTTGGAGTGATTTTGGATCAAAAAAAACTAGAAAAATTAGGGAAGGAAAATTTAATTTATAGCCCTTTGTTTTCTATGATTTTTAATTAACATCAATCCCCCTTAACTTAGTTCTAATTATCAATTAATCAAGGGGAGGAGGCATGAGATGGTGGGGTGAGGTGAGCCTTTAATTTGCTATGCAGAGTCCAGACCCCTTACTTCCTTTTCTTTTTTTTGGGAAAAAAAGCCGCCCAATTGCTTCTCTATAGCATTTAAAAAAAAGCCCCCAAACTGCTTTTCTTATAGCATTTAAATTCTATTTATTAAAAAAAACTAACTTGCTTCTCTCTAAACATTTTGTTGTTAAAATTTTTTTTTAAAAAAACAAAACTCAACCGCGCCGGCTCCACCTCCGCTAGGTGCGCCATCTCTTAATTACCAACCTGCGCCAAAAGTAACCTACTCTGTGCCACTTGGACCCCACCCCACACACAAGACCCATCAACAATAGCCCCTGGGCCCTCGGGAGAGTCGCAAGGCAAGCCTAGCATAATATACACACAAAAGAACGCCAACCTGCTGTCGACTGTAGCAGGCCAACCCTTGCCAGCTGTCTCGCGCTAGAGGCCAACTCGGGCCCGCTGTCATCGCCTTGCCTTTCGTGCACTACCCTTGTCCACACTTGTCCTGCCTTGCGTGAGTACTAGCTCTGAGACCGCTACGACTGCAACAGCGATGGCGACTCCAGTGAGCGTTCTCCTCTCCTTAGGTTGGGTTCAGACGGGACGGCGGAAGAGAGAGAAAGGGGCGCTCATCCTTAGTGGCTGAAATGTATTGGCTAGCAAAAAGGTTCTCCACTTGGGCGAGCCCCCCCTTCGGAAATGAAAAGCTTCCACTCGGAAGACGCGTGAGAGAGGTGCCACATAGGCGATTGTCAGCTGTGAGCCGTAGATCTTTTCTGCCTTGCTGGTCTGCCTCCACCTAGTGTGAACCGTAAGCCCGGCGGAAGGAGTTTTTGCTCTCCTCTTCCGCCGCCCTTTGTGAACCCACCCTTAGATGGGAGCTGTACATGTACATGGCGCCAAAAGCGGTTGCCTGACACCTCCCTGACACGCAGTGAAGACATTGCGATGGTGTAGCGCCAGGTTGCAGCTTCCTGCCCACTGCTTTCTCCATCGTCTCAGCAAATACTTCTTTCCTCAAATCCAATAGACGTTGCGAGAAAGCATTCGTCGAAATAGTCTCTTTAGGGTCTTTACACACTGACCCTCGCCCAAAGGTAATGGTTACGTTGGGCCAATCGGACGACGCACTGATTCTCTTCCCTTTACACACCGCCGAGAAGCATGAAAAGTCACCAACCCCTGTTTCGCTTCTGCGTGGACAGCCAAGCTTGGCTGCTTAATCTGACGACGTGCTGATTCTCTTCCCTTTACACACCGCCGAGAAACATGCATGGAAGGTCACCACGCTGGCCTCCACCTCTTACCCCTGTTTGGCCTCTGCGTGGGCAGCCGAACTTGGCTGCTTAATCTTGGGCTTAATCTTGAGTGCACCCATCTCCAGCCAATGGATGTTGGAAGGGCGGGGGCGCCCATGCATGGGCAGTCAATTTTTTATTAAAAGCAAGCATGGTCAATTGGTGTGTAATAGGATAGGCCCATTTAAAAGTGCACAAGACACTTTTTGGCTGCCCAACATGTGGGCAGTGTTGGGGCATTCTTAGACTGTGTGACCCTTAATCGCTCTGCCACACCCCCACTAATTTACGTGATTAGATCAACCCAGGGTACATACGTCACCCTTTCGATCCTTACTAAGATAGCCTCAAATTCCGCTTGGCCATATACTGCATCCCATACGTAGGCTTGATAGGAGCTTGACAGGATATGTGGGCGCTACTCCTATGCTGACCAGCCCTACTGCCACCAACCGGGAAAAGCCAGTGTTTTTTTTCCCTGTACATGCATGATTTTTCTGTACATACATGCACTCACATCCTTAATTTGCTGCCGACATGAGCTTCTAGCGCTGCGCTCCTCTGGCTGACGTGCGTACTTTTGTTGCTGCCCTCATCGAGCTGTCATCCGTTCACCGGCTACTACCCCACTGACGTTCCTGCTCGCAAGCACAATCGGCTCTTTACAAAGAGTGTGTGGACTCCAACGGAACTGCTGCGGTCTAATATCTATCGGGGTAGCACACAACGTTTCCTTGCATCTTGCACTGCTCTCGCAGAGTCGATGCAATTGGCTTCTTCATAAATCTCTTTGTTCTCTGCCGACAGCTTGCCTATCTTGAGCAAGGGCGTCAATAGCAACAGCACCCTTGCCTGACTAGTGTTGCTCCACCTGTACTCCAGCTGCACCTTCCTGTAATAACGGGTTTGCCGACAGGTAGTAGCTAATGCTATAATCCTGGGTTGTTACTCGATTGAGAGATTGGATTGAACTATAACAACAAGGTACCCAACATAAGCTGACCTTCCATATGAACTGGGTGTAAAATATGCAGTGAGAAGTTTTGCTAGACACGTGTCTCACACTTCTCATGAAGTTTTCATACACCTCAATTATTCTCATAGCAACGGTGAGAATGAATAATACATACGAACACCCCCCCAGGGATATTGAAGTCCTGATATAGTAGTAGTTGGGGATGAGTTCATGTTTCACTACAAGAGGCTAAAGGTCACTTCTACACCAAGATATTAAGTGTAGTACACCATTGTTCACTTCAAGAAGTAATGGCTACCAAGTTGACCTACTCTAACTGTCTCAAAGCTTTTAACCACTCCCTTCCACACCTCTGCCTGCAACAATGAACCTTTGAAAATTACGCTGGCCCACTGGACACACAACCACAAACACCTAATCGCAAACAAATGAAACTCAGTTTTGCCAGCCATGGCCCATTTTCAGAATGCAGATCCCGACTTCCATAACCCATCCCAAATCTTGATCTAAATGAATTTTTGTCGAAGCCCCTAATACGAGCATGCTCACATGCTTGCAATTACTGCAATTACTACAGGTGTAACCTTGCTGCCACCTTGCTGCACCACAGAGTCGTCCTAGGGAGCAACACTACAAATTTGTGTCTCCATGCTGCCCGCCATGTCCCACGTTGTACTGATCTTGGTTCTCAATGTGCAGTAGCATCCGCATAACAAAATGCCACCACATCAAGCCCAACATCTAACCACCGGTGAAGGCCAACTTGGTTTTCGTCCTGATCATTAATGCATTGGTATTTGGCAACCTTTCTTCTATCTAATCAGTGTCTTGTTAACGGTTGAAACTTGAGTTCGTGGATTCTTGGTTTTTTGACCTTGTCACAAAATTATATTAGGTAGTTCTAGCTAGTTTCACGACCTTGCTACTCTTGATACCACCTAGCTTAAGGTCGAATCATCCACTTGATCTTGTTTTACCAGGTCATTCTACAAGATCAGTGCTTAGAGATAAATACTTTGAAAGAAGTACATTTGTGGCTTAATCTTGTCACTCTTGGGCACCCAGAAAAGCCTAGAATTGATTGCACTTGCCATTAGAATAGATATCAAAGGCTTTAAATGGTTGAAACTTCCCAACAAAATGACTTGAAAGCTCCGGCAAGCTAATGATGGATTCTACATTAGTAGAGGGGATGGTCACGACGAGCATACAAGAAAACCTTAGGATAGCACTAAGTGACACCACATCTTTGTGTGGTTCTTTAGACGAAGCCCAAGAACTAAGTCAACTAGGCATTGCTACTAGCACACTAGCTAGTGACTGTAGCCCGAATACCACCCCCAACCGAAAACTTATGACCGATGGCCAAACCAAAGAAGAAGTTGAAAACGTAGCGGCCATGTGGCAAGTTATTAATGAATTGAAAGAAGAAATTGAGATTCATGCTCAACAAAGGCTAGCGGTTCAACCCTCCCAAGCCGACCCCACAGCTCCCACATCACCAACACAAAGTCAACCAAAAGCTAGCCCTTCAACCATATCCTCCAACACTAGGGGACCCTTAAGCACTTGGACAAATGGATTTACCAAGGCCCAAGATTGGCAATACAACATTGAGAAACAAGTCCTTATGGATTTGGCTGGGAGTTTAACGTAGCAGACATACTTAGGGATCTTGTCATCGAGAAATGCCATCCTTTGGTTTGGCAAGCAATTATGCAAGTAGCCATCGAGGACCTTGGAATCAAACCAAGTCTTCATTTGATGATGCTAGGACTAGATCACTCTGTGGAAGAAATGAGAAAAGAGCAAAACATTGTTACTCATGCCAAGAAATGCCATCCTTTGGTTTGGCAAAGCACTTATGCAAGTAGCCATTGAGAACCTTGGTATCAAACCGAGTCTTCATTTTATGATACTGGGACTAGATCACTTCGTGGAAGAAATGAGAAAGGAGAAAATCATTGTTATTCATGCCAAGAAATCTCAAGAGCTATTAAAAGCAGATGCACCTGCAAGGGGAGAAACCATTAGCCAATTCACAAATTTCATCTAGCATGACGTCCTTGGGATTTTTGACAAAGCCATCAACTACTCCACAAAAGCAAGAAAAGATCCAAGAACCATCTAACACAAGCATGAATAGAGCCCCCCAAATGAAATCCTAGCTAGTGACCCATATGTTCCTCTAGCTAGTGAAACCATGGTCATGACTACACCTTTGGAAAATTACTACAATGTTGTCATATCTTGGAACTCTAATCACACGGGTGAGATTATTCCAAAAGTGGCTACTTTATGATATGAAGCACTTGTGATTTCAGCTATAGCAGCTCTAGGAACAAAATGAAAATGCACATTAGGGGGCATATGAACATATTTTGGGTCTTTTGCTAATGAAAGTAATTAGCAATGGACCAATAGTAGGAATAGAGGATTATACACATTTGGTCTCCTTTGAATATAGAGAGGGAGACTAGGCTGTAGGGAGGGGGACTAGTCTTTCAGCATTAATAATTACACTTATCTCTTTCAAAAAGTAGGGGGGTTAGGGTAGGTGTGGTCCCAAAAAATCCTTAAAATTTTAAAATTTTCGAGATTCGCCCAAAAAAATCACTTTTTCTCCCAAAAACCCATCTCAAATTTCATTATAGTCAAAATTTTTATTTTCAAGTCTGCTTTCCCTCTTGAACGTCCAAATTAAACTCTCATTAACCTTCCTCCATTCTTCTTCCATCTCTTCAATATCCATTAAGCCCGAAACCCTAATCTGCATAGCATCTTCACTTTTTCTTTCTCTATCTCATTCGCCCAACCCTAATCTCACTACTATAGCTTCACAATTGATATGGCTACACCACAAAGAAGACCAAAAGATGAGATTAAGGAGATCTCGCTATACAACAAGAGGGACGATGATGGTGCTTGGGTGAGAGAGGCATTTCGTAAGGGTGCTTGGGTTTTCCTATAGCCTACTGCTATTGGTCTGCACCGAGTTCAACGACAAGATGTGATGGAGCTTCATTTGGAAGGGTCATTTATAGGGATTCAAAAACCGAGCAATGGAGACCTGGTGGCCATTGTACAACATGTGTACATGGCACGAGACATCCATCTTCACCAACAAACTCGATTCCCATGCAACTGTAAGTATCATAGCGAAGGAAGGAGGCATGTGACACTACAAGACACTGCTGCCATACACGGGTTCGATACATGCGATAAGTTACGGGCGCGTGTATGGTTGCGCATGTATATGAGTAGTATCGGGCGCGTGTATATTGGCATCTACATTCGTGTGTATACTGGTTTCAGAAACGCGTGTACCAGTGCGTGTATATACGCGCAATTATACACGCGATAACAGAGAACTTTATTTAAGAAAAACTCCATTCCTTTACAAAATTAAAAACCATTTTCTTTAAACCATCTCATAGTACATTACAGTATATATCATCACACAATCCCACTATATGCATTTATAACAATGTAATATATTCAAAAATAAATCATGAGATGATAATTAAAAGACAACATATACAATAGAAATGTCATCAATTTAGAATGATATAGTGATGGATTGGTTAGGGTTCAATCTCATCTTCAACAATATCCATCCTTGCCAAACGATCAACATCAATATCCATTTGATCAATTTGTAAGGCTGCGATTAAATTTATTCCACTATCGATATTCTGTCCATTGATAATGGTATCAATGCCCTGATCATCCTCATCAACATCACCATCATCCTCAATGGTAGGGTTATCCTCATGATCATGAGAAATGGCACGCTCATCCTCATTATCATGATCATCTCTTATTTCTTGATCATCGATCACAACATCTTCATTGGCATGTTCGACATCATCTTCATTACGGCTTGCTACATCCTCCATATGCACCATATCAGTGAATGTATTATACATCACTTTGGAACGTGGTGCAATAGGGATGACGTACCACCATTTAATGTCATGCACCATTGGCAGATAGATAACCTACTCAAATACACATACTGCAGTAATTAATTAGCATATCAAAAGTCAAGGGGTACGCGAGCTTAGAACAATTGATGGTACGAATTGAAGCGCCCAAATGTCCTCCATGTTTCTTCAGTTGAGATCTTCCCAAGATGAGGCCTCCACGAGTATATATGTACATGAAACACATTAGTAAAAAAATGCATACCTGCTCACATTGTTGTGGCAATACGAGCCTATCTTTCTTTGTTTGCCAAAACTTTAATATAGCCAATAGTATTAGAGTAGGGAGGTAATTAGAATTCTTACCAGAACAATCGCTGTATCTTGGAAAGTCATGCATTGTCCACATCAACACTGCTTTTAAGTCGAAGTGTCGAGAGGAGGGTCCACCACCGCAACACCTCTCCATAGTTCCTCCAACTCATCAATCAACGGTTCGAGATAAACATCCATATGCTTGACTTTATGTTTCCCTGGAATTAGAAGAGATAACATAAGATGTCCCTTCTTGATCGCCATTGATGGTGGAAGGTTGTAATTCACCAACACAACTGGCCACACGCTATATGCGGTGCTTTTGAAACCAAATGGATTCACTCCATCCATACCTAGGCCAAGTCTCAAGTTTCTGGGCTCTATTTTAAAGCTGGGCCACTCATCTTCAATATGCTTCCAAGCAGGAGTGTCTGCGGAAATTCTCCACATGCCATCATCCGATCGATGTGAGGAATGCTATGACATGAGCTCTGCTATGGATTTGCACTTGAACATGTGTTTGATGCGAGGAATTATAGGAAAGTGTCGCAAGACTTTACGAGGTACATCAAAACTCTTCACATCTGTTCTATACCTTGCTTCACCACAAGTGGGACAATGTCGAGCCTCCTTATGCGTCCCATGAAAGAGAATGCAATCATTGGCGCATGCATGTATGCGATCATAATCCAATCCTCCAAGAGATGTCACATAGCGCCTCGCTATGTCTCTTGAGGTGGGTAGTCTATTCCCCTTTGGAAGCATGTTTGATAATAGCCTGCATCCAATATCATCAAAATTAGCCCTAAACCCTAAACCCTAAACCCTTAACCCTTAACCCTTAACCACTAATTCAAATTTGCAAGTTAGAATGCTTACTTCAATAATGCGTCAAGACTTGCATTGCTCCATCCATAAACTGTTTGTATATTGAGTAGTTCAAATGAAGCACGTAAAATAGAGAATGTGCACCCTTCAAAAATCGGTGTCGATGAAGCCTTGTAAAGATGCTCTTGTTCCATATCATCATCGTCCATACCTTTGGGATCATCCCTAAAAAGATACCGCACCATATCATCAAACACTTCCTCTTCCACAACTTCGTGGGGTGCAGGGCTATTGTCATCCCTTTCCCACTCATCTCTGACAATAGATCCCGAAGCTCTAGCATCATCTCGTCGATGCTTTGCATGCTCTCGTCCGCGTAGGGCACCATGTTAGGGTGTGGTACTACATCCTGCTTCAATTAGAGAATATATATTACAACTCCATTAATTTGGACACCATGAGTCATTTGAATACTATCAATTTACATCTACTCACCTCTAAACCTGTTTGATTTCATTCTCCATACATGGAGATGTGATTCAAGGTAATTCGACGTGCTCGTACAATGCATCCTTGACATTGATTACACATACACTTGATCCTTTGTCCCAACCACACATCGCAATTACAATGACGCATTATCTCATCCTCACCAGAACTGCTTGAGGAGGTTGATGACATCCTATGTACAAAAGAGCAAACACATAATCATAATCAGTTTTTAATGAAAGTATAAAAAGTCTCTATATCCTGTGTTGAACGCGTGTAATAGCACGTCGCACTGTTTTAAATCACGTGTAACAGTGCGTCTAGATATGTAAAATCACGTGTATGAACGCGGCTGTTTATTTATACATGCGAATATACACGCGCTCCTACACGCGACCACCTGTCTATACCTAACACATAACCCACCGCCTTCTCCAAAAAACCATTTTCGAACTCCATCTTTCCTCTCCTTCGTGCCGCCAAATCTTCCCTCTTCCAACAGAGAACTAAAGCCAAGTGCAAGGAGCAAACATGGGTGCAAGGAGCAGACACGGGTGAAGGAAACCAACCAAAAAGAAGACTCACTTTTCCAGAGGTGAGTCAGTTTGTCCTTTGTCCTGTCTCTTTCCTTCCATTTGTTTATGCGATTGTCTCTTTTCCTTATGCGATTGTCTCTGTCCTTCTCTGGTCGTGCCTACTTCAGTATTTTTGTGAACGATAGTGACAGTCTAGGCTTTCTTTATGAGAAAGATTTGTCGATGGTCGATCGTTTTCAAAAAAGTTTTTGTGCAGGCCGCGTGTACGAGCGCGTGTATGTCTGCGTGTACCCTGTTTGCACAGATTGTTCATACGCAGATACACTCGTTTTTGGATGGGTTTTTACACGTGACTGTGTTTACCATGCTTGCGTGTCTTGCTTGTCGATCCAGCTCAAGAGAGAGATGATCCCATCTGCATATGGCTTGCCTTCACAAAATCATATGTGCTAGCTTGCATGTTGTCATCATGGGGAATCATCAAGCATGTATAGGAACACCTTGATCAAGATGCTGCATAAAGTTTGTGCTTTCAATCTTCATCTTTGTGCTTTGATACATAGATTGATTCCCTTCATGGGCGAGTGTGCTTTGATACATAGAGTGATTCCCTTCATGGGCGAGTGTGCTTTGATACATAGAGTGTTTCCTAGCATCGCCATCCCCTTTATCGCCTCTCATAGTAGCTCTTATCGCCATCCCCTTCATGGATCCTTCATGTATATACTTTTATTTTTGCAGATTCTTCATGGATCCAGGTTCTTCATCCGATCCATTTGCAGGTTCTCCTGGATTCCCTGGTATGGTCACCCCGCCCCCGAGTATCCATGTCACTCCACTGCCGTCTATGCCTGCGAGTTCGGCGAGACGGCATTCTCCTCTTCCACGCCCACCGAGGAGACATACCCCGTCCCAGACACACTCACGCACACCCTCCCAGGCACCGTCACGTCAGGGCTCACAGCCACCATCACGTACTCCCTCACAACCACAGTCATGTACACAGTCACGTACACAATCCCCCAGTCGTGACTCCACTTGCAGTACAGAGGAGAGCAAACGCCACAGTAGGAAGAGTGGGAGTGGAGGATGCGGCGGGTGCTTTGGTGGGGGAGGTAGTAGGGCATGCGGTGAGAGAGGAGATAGAGGGAGAAGAGTTAGAGGAGACAGTGAGGATGAGGAGGAGGTGAGAGAGGTGGAGGGAGTGATCTACTATGATGTGACAGATAGGGGGGGGTAGTGATGGATGCGAGGGGGAAAGAGGTAATGGAGTACATGCGTGGGGTAGTTTCAAACTTGTACAGAAATTGTTTTATTAAATTTAAAGATCAAAATAGCCGATTAGTTGGGGAGGTGATAGATGCTGTACATAGTCGGTACCCTAATCCCCCACATGCGACATTCTCAGATGTATGGGGAAGGACGCGAATAAGGGAGATCTTAAGTAATAAAAGATCTCACCTTAAGAAACTCGCGTACGATGATGGGCTAAATGTAGCTGCGGGTGGCTATCCTGCCGAGAAACCTGCCACCACTGCGCACAAACACGAGTGGAAGGAGGCAAAGAAACGAGCAGAGGGTGGCATGAAGAGCAGACAGCATGTGGAGGCACGACGGATCCAGATGGAGACCATTGGATCTTCGCATTTCGGATCTGGCGGCGTCGTCATGGGAGGCAGAGTTCGTAATAAGTATCTTGCCACTTTATTTGATTGTTTACTTAATTCATTGATTCTATGATTGTTTTAATCTTACAAATTGTGTTGATTATGATACAGCGACGGGTTATGGGGAGGAAGACACAAAGCCCACGATACTGAGTATGCTCGTCGGCATAGCAGACGTGACACATGGGCCCTCTTCAGAGCCAAGGGACGTATTACGGACGCACAGTTTGAGATGGCCATGAGACCATATGGTCGACAGGTACTTGAAAACTCTAAACGAATGATTTTGGTTTATTGAATTACATATATATATACTTATATACGATATATTACTTGAACAGGCACAAGCTGCTGCACCTGCTGGCTGATGCTCCTGCCACTGATGATCCACCCACCGCCACTGCTCCTGCTGGACGTGAGCACTACTCATCGGACATGTATACCGATGTGAGCTCATCTGATCATAGAGAGGGAGCAGTGGGTCATCATTTGGGTCTGATTAGTACTCAGACTTATAGTATCACATTCCATATTGAGGATGTGGTTGTATATATATTTTTGTAACTGAAGCCATGGGCTTTTTTAGACAAACCAATTTGATTTTGTATATATTTGTTTATAATTGAAGCCATGGGCTACTTCGACATATGGACTCCCTTGTACATATGTGTACACATAAAATTTTGATAGTAATATTGAATCGTGAATTGATAGTATTGCATTCATGTCTGTCTTGAATCGTGTATTGAAATTTGACAATGTATGCATTCATGTCGTTCTTGAATCGTGTAATGACAATGCACTAAATCTTCCTCGTGGATGGTGCAATGCACCCAAAAAAAAATCCAAAGAGTGCTATTGGGTGCTGGAATGCTGGAACAGCATTCAGGTACCAAATAGCACTCTCTGGATTTTTTTTTTTGCTCTTTGTTCGCATGTATAGACGCGTCAACTCTGTAAAAGTCGCATGTATATACGCGGATACTCTGTGAAATGCACATGTATAAGCGCAGCTAAACTGACAAAACGCGTGTATAAGCCCTCGTATCAGCGCGTCTGACTGCGTCCATACACGCGCTTTTATACGCATGTCTTTGGCCGCGATGATACACGCGCTGATACACGGGCCTGCTACTTTTTTTCCACGTCATTTTCCGCGGCTAGGAGCGCGGGTATGAGCCCGATCTTTTGTAGTGTGATATTACGATAGCTACATCTTTCATGTTTAATGATCTTATTTTTGGGTTGCAGATATTACGATAGCTACATCTTTCATGTTTAACGATCTTATTTTTGGGTTACATATATTTTTCCTTCCAACTTGGCAGAGGAGCAACCATTACGAAGCCTTACCAGAATATTTCAAGCACTCCATACAAACATTAGTGAGGCACTGTTTTCTTGTAAAACCAATGCAGACCTTCTTAAGGAAAAGATCTTCTTTTACCAGCACTCCTATGTGGTGCCAATGCCTGACCGTGGGTTTGGTAAGCTAGAGATCATCACATCTCCTCTCCTCTCTTCTCTTGAATGGCCAACTCTTGATGCTTGGACGGTTATGGTCATGAAATCAAAGATGCTTTGTGACATACAAGAATCTCTGAAGCTTGCAAAGCCATCTCGATCTATGGGTCTCAGCTGGGTATGCCCAATTCAGCTTTAGCTCGATATGCCCAATTCATCTTTTTGCTAAGATGTTCAATCAATTTACTTTCTCACAAACACTTGCCATGTTTGTGTGCAAGAAATTACTAGGTGATGATATGGTTGCCTTGCTTAGAGAGCAGTGGAACATTGTAGAGGGGCAGCATAAAAATGATAAAGTCAAGTGTAATATAGTAGAGTCTAGTGTTACATTTTGGTATCTTAAATCTTGTGCTACCTTATACATTCACTTTTATTACGAACAGTGGATGAAGAAAAACAGTAATTGGGTCCCATTGCAAGTGGATGAACAAGTTGTTTTACCTCTTGACATATGCGTTAGGTTGCCCAATGGTGTGGTGGAAATTGTAAGTGCAAGCAGGCATTGGATCCTTTTAAATATTAGGGAGCACCTTAATATCATGGAAAGTGAGGATATAAGTAGGGCACATTTCAAGGTGAAGAATAGAAAGATTCGAATGCGAATGGAGTCGAAGACCTTAGTAGATGCTGATTGGGAATCTCATGGTATAAGAATGACTTAATAAGAAATCTTTGGAGTTTTTTTATGAAGTTTTTTTAGAATTATAATATTTGCCTTCGACTCCTAGGATCCACTCAAACCAATTTTGTAAATTTACTTATGTAATTCATCAATTAAAAGTTTTGTCTTGTGATTGCTATGCCTTTCAAATTTTTTATGAAGTTCTTTTAGAATTACAATATTTGGAGTTTTTTTATGAAGTCCTTTTAGAGTTCGAATATTTTCCTTTTAGAGATGTACTTGAGTCACAAGATGACATTTGAAGGCAATTGTGGCACAACATCTCAAAACCATAGCCAGCCCATTACAAACTCAGCATGTTTCTACCTTGAAAAATTTAAGTACAAATGTGTTCTAAGTACAAAACATGATAAAATGAGAAGAGAATTTCTCAATCTTTACAAAAAAGATTATAAAAGTAAAAGAAAATTTACAAATATTTACAATGATAAATAGGGAGGAATGAAGCTTTCTATTTTGTCTCCTCCAGTTTTGTCTCCATC
Source organism: Cibotium barometz (assembly GCF_041138505.1). Lineage (NCBI taxonomy): Eukaryota > Viridiplantae > Streptophyta > Polypodiopsida > Cyatheales > Cibotiaceae > Cibotium > Cibotium barometz. Next base: position 19,141,811 of record NC_141105.1, on the reverse strand, counting down.
TCCTCTGGTTTTGTCTCCATGTCCCTTTCCTTTGTCTTATCTGGTTTTGTCTCCTCCTTTGTCTCCATGTCCCTTTCCTTTGTCTCCATGCCATTTTCCTTTGACTGCTTCTGGTTATTCTTACCAACAAACTTGAGTTCCTTCTTAGCTTTCTTGCCACCAACACCTTTCTTGGCACCCACTTGAGGACCACTTTTCTTTGAGGTACTTCCTGGTTTAGTACCCTTGGTTTCTTTATAAGTGCCTTGTTGAGGAGCACCCTTGGTTTCTTTATGTAGAGTTCCTTGCTTAAACATAAAATGCTTCAGTGGTGAATGTACATGCATTTTCTTCTTCTTCTTAGATGGAGAGGCTTGCCTTGGGGGTGGAGAGTCTGGATCATTTAGGAGTAATTGAATTATTCAAAATAATATTGATTGCTCTTGCACGAACACTCCAAATCCAAAACTCGTGAGATCCAAGAGTTTGTCAAATTAAGAAAATTTCTCAAATTTAAGAACCTAGAACTATAGAAAATAAGTTAAAAATTTGGATAAAGATTTACAACAAAAATAGTGGGTTTTTAACATAACCTACACTGCTATCAATCTTGGTATACTTAGACAAAATAAATTTCCACACATTGGCAATAACATTCCATCCACATGAGGTAGAATCTTTTTGTAAAGCAACTGGCTGATTCAGAAACTTATACTCTGCCTCCTTTTTCAAATTCAGATATTCGTCCTCAATAGCTGCAATAGCTCTCTTACATACCCTATTAAAAATTAAATTAAAAAGCAAGGAAAAATAAAGTATGAAGCTTAATAAGAAGATCGATATTAAAGTTATTAAGAGAACTACTTACAATTTAATATGCCCATGCATGCCAGTTAGGCTATTCATAAAAATAACACTTCTTCTCAGAATATTGATAACACAAGCACTCCAGTGTCCACTGGAAAAAAGAAAAAGAAATATTTAAGAAAGTGAATATCCTTAAAATAATTCTACACATATGTCATATAGTAAACACATATGAAGCTTCAGTTAGAGACGAACCTCTCTACATACAGCAAAATAACAAAACAAATGTTATTTTTCATCGGCTTGAAATAGGATGCGAGCTCGGAGGTTTTCTTCTTAATATCAATCAATGCTGGCGACACTAAGGGATCACAAATGAATACTTAGTTGACTTGATTTGGAAGAAATTCCTTCATAAGTGCCCTGAAAGAGTTTATAAACAAAATAGAAAATATTCATGTGGGAATTCAGTTCACCGCACGATTAGCAATTTCAGTTCTGGTTGGTTCTTCATCCTCGCGCCATGGCCGGCAATTCAAGCATGGAGCAACAAGTGGTTTACTATTATAATCCTATGGAAGATTTAGAGACACTTGAAGAGGTAACAGATGAGCCTAGTGCCAATGAAAAACTATTCGATTTGTTAAGGAGAGCTAGGCACGATGAACGTCTTCTAGATGTTGAGCCTATATTCAATGTGCTCTTCAGTTTATAACATATTGTTAATGACATAGCAAGCTTTATGTTAGGGGAAGAGTGGGAGGCATATATTAAATTGGTTAGTACATAAATTATAAATGAGGGATCATCACAATATGTTCACATGTCCAGCTTTGCCCTATCCTCATCTGAAAAGAAACGCATGTCAGGAAGGTGGGATGGCTATTTAGAAGATAAGAGGATAAAGACTTGTCTTGATAACTTCCCTCTGCACAAGAAAAAGTGCAAGGTTCTTGAGTACTACTTTGGGTTTGTTGCTTATATATTTCTTCATGCAGACAAATAGGACTACACAAAGGATGAACTAGAAGTTTAGAAAGGTCAAAAGGTTTCACAAGCTTCATTTGTCACAGAGATTGAATCTGAAGATGAGGTTATGGACCTGGTTTCTGGTGATAAGGAGTGCCTTCTAAGCACAGGGTTTGATGTGACAAAGTTTAAGGCATCCACTATTATTGATGAGGGATCATCTGTGCATGGAGAGCACTTAGAATCAACCTTCGTCATCCCTGGTGGACTGCCCTCCTTTCTTATAAATGGCAAGAATTTATTCTCTTCTCCCACATAAAAAAGCTTTATAATTTAAGGGAGGATTATTGCCTCGCAATTATAGCAGATGGTTGTGAAGCTTCCAGAGGTATACTCGATGTGGAGAATGAACATAAAGAGGAGTTTCTAAATTTGGACACTAAGGTGATAGAGAACTTCATTGAAGCCCCTAGAGCCATGCCATTGTGCTTTGAAAAAGTTAAGGAGACTGAATCTTCTCTTCCCATAGAGCTAGAATTTCAAAGTCTTCAAGAGGAGTTGGGAATTACTGAAATGGGAAGAGAGCCCTTGCTTGGCCTTGATCAAGGAAATGAAGAAGGCTCCATCAACCTTTGGGATGCATCCAAGTTGGAAGAGAATGAGAACCAAATGGTAATTTATTTTTTCTTGAGTGAATTTATGGTATTGACTGAATTTATGTGAAAGCCAAGTTCTTTGTTTAATGCAGATAGAGCTTGATGATGCCGATGGTTTCCTTGGACGTGGAGGTGCTACCCATGCAAGAGTTGGGCAAGATGCTGTGCTTGCACACTACATCCCATCTATTGACAAAGAAATATTTATTGTCTACCATAGCAAATATTCTAGTGATGCTGAAATTCCACTTCTCACACTCAAGGCACTATCTAGATATATGGGCTATTCTTTTATCCCTTACAATACACATAAGGTCATGCTTATAGAGAAGTGTGCTGCTATTTGTATCTTTGGATACGGTACAGGATTTTGGCCTTTTAGAACCGGATACTTCCTTTGCTATGCTAGCTATTCTCTAGGTGTCGGACTAGAAGATGTAAATGCATTCATGGGTTATAGTCGCAAGAAGTTTTTGCACTATAGAGGAAAAATGCCTAGTGATGAAGAGGAAGAGCAAGTAGAGAAGAGACTCGAGAGTAATTAATTATCTTATTGTAAATATTTTGTTATATCTTTTATGTAATGAAATGATACGATTAAGTTTTAATTGCAAGTTTGTATATTAAACAAAAATGTTTACAACACTCTTCAAAATGTTGTCTACTTGTTATGGCATGTTCTTAATTGTTTGGTATACAAAATTTTGTTACACTAAATCCAAATTCTTCCTTCTTGTCTTCTTGATGATCTCCATGCTGCATGACGTGTTGGTCATGTGCCAGCTTTCCACTCTAGTGATCTCGTCATTTTGGCTTGATTTCATCCTGCCTTTGCTAAATCACTTGTACGGGCCTTTTCCATTGATAGTTTTTGCCCAAAAGTATATCTGTAAAACCAATTGAGCATTTCTTTGAGGTAATTTGTACGAGTCTTTCCTCCTTCATGTCGAGTGTTTTTGAAATATACTCCTCTAGCTCAGTAGTGAGATTTTTCCATTCCTTGGGTGCTCCACATGTCAAGAGTACCATATTCATTCATGAAGTATGCACCATGAGCATACAAAATGTGCTGCAGAAGATAACAAGACCAAGCTATTATTCATAATCATTTCAAATTGATAAGTAGAAAGAAACTCTACATATGTTTACCATGTAATGTGTAATGTTGGTATCACCCCATGTATCGACCATGTCTTTTGTAAAATTTTGAAGCTCTTCTTGAAATTTTTGGCGCTCCTCTACAGTCGTCCTGCTGTTGGTCATTAATTTAACCATCTTATTGAAGTCTGGCCAAACCTTCTCACGTAGAACTACAAGGCTTGGATTGGTGCAGTCAAATGTCGTACATTTACACAAATCCTTCCACAAGTCCTAGTACTTTGAGTTCTTTAATTTTTCTAGCCTCTCTAGAAAATGTCTTGTCTTATATCCACTCATAGACACCTGCTGGGCCACTTCATGAATCATGCCAGAGGTCTTCTTGTTGTTAACAGTAATCTGCACATTGCCGCCATGGCACCCAATTGAGTTGAGTAGCTCCTCTACCTTTTGAAGAGCTTCATGTTGTCTTTCCTTGCCTTGCATAGTAAATGCATAATCAATGTGACACTTAAGCAGACGGTCAAACACACACGCATAACTGCATGCAAAGTACAAAAGTGGACATTCTCAAGTTCGAATGGAGTAATAAGATTCCATTCAGAGTCTCTCAAATTCTTGTTTGGCTCAGCTAGCAAGTTAGCAAACAAGACACCACCAACCCAATTGCCAGCATCATCATCCACTGTGTCGTTCTCATCATCTTGATTCTCTAGCTTCCTCTTCCTTCCTACCTTCTTCTATTTCTTTTCTCTCACCATGCTCATGCACCATGGACAAGGATTTGGGGTGTTAGCACCTTGTGGATACCCAAGAAGGCACTTTATTGTCTTCAAGTCACCTCCTAAATGCCAGACTACTGTATAAGTGCCCTTATCCTCCACTTCTAATTTTTTCCCTTACATCTGTGCTTTGATGACATTCGTAATCCATGGTATCCTATCAAACATCCAAGCCAGCACTTCATGTGTCTCCTTCGGTACTTCAAACGCCCCAAGCCACCATATCTCCCTCTCAAATTAGACACTAAAAGAGGGAAAACTTAACTTGGAAACCCTCTCCCTATTGCTCGTCTAATTGTCTGGGTTTTCATTTGAACCTTCCAAAGGAAACTCAGTCTCCTCTATCATGTTGATCTCACTCTTTGCATATGCCATTGCCTCATTCATATAAGTGTGATACTCATTCATTCTAACCTCTTACCTTTCACAATTTGACACTCGTTCACTTTCAACACAAAACTTACCTTGTCACCTAGCATGACAAACAAAAGTAGATAAGTTTTAGTACTTAAAAGATTTTTCTATTAGCTCGCCAGGAATATAAAAAATTACTTACATTGTTTAGGCAGTCCATAGAATAAGATCATCTCTCTCTGAAGACACTGTAGATCAACAAATATATTGTTGAGCTCATTGTAGGAATACATGATCTTACCATTTGTTCCTCGCTTTTTCCCCCAAGCTCCAATGGTTAATGTATCATTGATGCAATAGTATTCTCCAATTCTGTGTTGCACATCATCATTGCATGTTCTTTTTGCTAATCTTATCTTTCTGGGGATAGGAAAAATATTCCTTGTGATGCCTTGTTTGTGGAGTGTATCTTTTAGAAATTGATAGAGGGCTTGATATCCTTTTGTGCTAATGCCCACCTCATTGCATGTATTCTGAACCTCCTCAATGCTTAGGAGATTGGTAATGTCATCTATTATCTCATTTGCGAGTACCCGATGTATCTTCTTGTGGCATGCCAGGTCTCGAATGATGGAAAAGAATGTCATGCCTCCTCACAAAACTACGTAATATTTTTCCAAAATCTTGAGGACCATTATCACCACATGATTCTTTCAAAAAGTTCCTGTCAACAAACCAGTAAAGATTACCAAAAACACCTTAATCTATTGCTTATAACAACCACAACAACCAAAAATACCTTACTCAAAATTACTTTGCAATAATAATAGACAAAGAACAAAAAACAAACCTTGCTGCATGGATTCTTCGCTTGCGAGCACCACCACAAACTACGAGTTTTTGAATGTTATTGATTGTCTTCTTTCACTCTCTTGCTCCCATGGGGGTGCTCTTCATGCAAGATATTTTATCTTATAGCTTCATAACGCGATCCTCTTTCTCTTTGTCTCTTTTCTCTAGCTCTACAATATTATTTTGTGCGTCTTGTAGTAGTGCATGTTATACACTACTTAAAGTGCTTTGTAAGCTTTGTGTTTGTGAGTGGAGGAATTGGACTCTCCATGCATCACTCATGCTTAACCTTTTGCAAGTACCCAAGTAGCCCAATCTCACCCTCTCCAACAAACTGAATAAATGAAGGGAGATCAGTGAAAGGTGGAGGACAATCCTAAGAAGGATCATTAGGATATAAATATCCATCAACCCAAAGATCCACATTAGTCCGACCCTGTTGTCTTCTTGCATGCTTATCCTGTGCATTCAGATGTTCTTTCTTGATTGGTGCATATTCATTCAATATGCAAACATGTAAGGCCACCTTCCGCACTCTTGTTGAATCTGAGATTTCTGCCATTCAAAAAATGGAAGAGACTATTCTGAAGTGACTTGGGGCTATCCTATTGTATTCACAATAGGGCTGTCCTATTGTGTCATAATGGGATCTTGGGAAAGAGAGAGAGAGAGAGAGAGAGAGAGAGAGAGAGAGAACCTTATTGTTGCAGAGGTTGGTAGGAAACGTGATGAATAATAGTAATGATTGAAAGAAACGAAATGTGGGAAAAATTTCAAATATGACTATTAAAGTGGAGTAAATAAGATTGAATGTGTAGATATCAGTGATCCTAGTATGGGTTTTAATAGCTAGAAAGAGAATCCTAGAGAGAATTCTAGTTCAGAAATTAGAGAGATCCCCTACTTTTAGGCCCAAAAGTAGCCTTCATGATAAGCAGATTAGGCTATTGAAATATGGTGGCCGTCATGTCATGTATGGGGCACATGTATGTGGGAGTAAGGTAGATAGAGCCTAGGATAATATGGAATTGGAAGGGATGCAAGCTAAGGTTATTAAGGATGTGAATGGATGAATGTAAAAAGTGGTCAATGGTCAAAAAGTAGGCACATGGAAAGTGAAAGGGTGTACAAGGCTTGTGGGAATTTATGGACACATGGATGGCACAAGGGTACATATATCTTGTGGTTAAAGGCTTATTTAAGAGCTTTAAAATCATGTAATCCTTTGCTTATTTTTAGAGCTTGATTAATGCAATAATAATGTGATAAGTGCTTTGTTTATGCTTATTATTACTAGTGCTTGATTTAATTCTCTTTAGTTGTTAATTATCTTTGTTAAGCCATGGATTTGATAATGTTCTATGAACCTCCTTAACATGTGATCAAAACCTCGTTTAGGAGGTAACTAGGACTTGCTTAAGGACTAGTTCACAGCACAAACTATCCAGTAGCAGCATGAGAGTTACTGCATTAGCCTTAGCTAATGTTGAGCACAGCGCCACTAGCATGCAGGGGGCTTTAGCGGACATTGCCAAGGTAACCCCATGCAAGAACTCGAAGGCCTTTGCGAAGAGGGAGGAGAAGGAGATAAAGAAGCTAGCGAAGAAGCTGGAGATGTATGCACTGGACAGCGCCCCCGTGCTCGTCATCAATGCCACTATCGAGCAGATGAAGAGGAGGTTCAATTTCTCCATTGACAGCACGACGACCATAGCACATAAGGTTCTTTCAAGAAAATAAAAGTAAAATTCCTAAGGTGATAAAAAAAGGTGTAGTGTAAAAGAACCCTCCATAAGAGGTAGTTCACATGGCCAGCATAGCACATGACTATATCTACACAGACGCTTCCGCAATACAATCTTCATCGAGTGCATTAATATGCTATCCCAATGCAGTGTCTTTGAGCCATGTATTTTGACATGTCAAATGTCTTTATGTCATGATGTACACCATGTATGTAAGACATGAATGCTCATGGGCCATGATGATGGAGTCACATGAAGACCAAGATGAAGCAACATGTATGAAGACCATGGAAATGGAGCTCAAGATGAAGACAAAGATGGAGCTCAACATGAAGATGAAGAGAAAGATGAAGACCATAAAGCCACTAATGGCTATATTCAGCCATGTTATGTGATGACACATATGTTTATGCTCCCATGTATGTCATATTATGTGTACGGCCACTCCATTATAAGGCATACTGGCTAAAGCCCCCATGTACAATGTCTACAATGATGTTTATGTCAACCTTGGGATTGGGCAACCCTTGGTCAAGAGGTGCCCATATGTGTGTGGATGTGATGATGCCTATATTCATGTCCATGATGTTTATGATGGTGTCACCATGATATGGTGGTATCACAATGTATGGTTGATGTATGCCAACAATGTCATGTTTATGTATGTTGATGACATGATGGTTTCTATATTATGTATGTTATGCCAACTTCTAAGCTCAGTGTTAGTGAGACAAGTTGGAAATGGGCAGTTATGCCGATTATGTTCACGAGATGATGCAATCACCTCTAGCCCCATCGATGATGTAGGCTAAGTGATGTATGTACGTGTTGTTGAGATATCGAGCTCGTCTAGTGAGGTGGTGGCCACTGATGACCCGCCTGGGGGATAGGCCCCACACTTACACCACTAGCATGGTTGGTGAGATCTTGGGTGATATGCGGCCAGTGGGATGACAGGCTGTGTGACAGCCACTCTAGAGACTGGCATAGTTATAGCGCCAGCTCATTTAGTCGGGTTCACACTATAGAGAACCCGTGTATGTATTGGTTGAGTACTCTTATTCTTGTATATGGTGTGTTGAGTGTTGAGTAGAGAAGAAGAAGATTTTCAGCCTCTCACCTTGTGTGTTCTCTATTAGGGTTTTGTGGTTGTGTGTGTGTGCTTGCAAGAGCTCAAGCTCTCTTCCCCCTGCATCTTTTCATGGTATCAGAGCCTGGTTCGTGCTAAGGGCTGAGCTGCAAGCAAGAGAACCACAGGAAGCGGTACAAGGGTAAGAGCTTCAACTACTCTTCCCTATTGTGTTGGTGACTACACCCTTGTCGGGAGCTCTACGGGAGGCACCGGCAAACGGTCTCTGATTGAGGAGCTTTCTTCACTGGAGTAAAGCTATAGGACTGAAATTTTTGGGCCGAAAACGCGTTTGGGGCGCGCCTGGACCTCCGTTTTTCAGAAAGCAGGCGATTTCGAGCACTGCGGGTAAGTCATCGATTCTCTGCGAAACTCTGTTTTAAGAACTACAGGAAGACAGATTGACTGTGCAGACACTGTGGGTGCTGCAAAGAGGTCTACAGTTGCCATTGGGTATATGTATGTGCATTGAAGTCACTGGTTGTGACATTTGAGAGTACTACAGTACCGCTGTGCAGAAAATACAGCATTTGTGCAGAAAAACCAGAGTGCAGTTTCTGGTAAAGTTGTGTATTTGGCAAGATGTCTAATGATGGCATAACACAGATTGTGGCTGAGAAGCTGGATAAGAATAACTTCCATGCTTGGAGGTTCAGGTTAACGAATTTCCTGATGGGAAAAGGCTATTGGGACTACATAGAAGGTGAGCATGAAGAGGCACCGGAGATACCGGATATAAATCCGACTGCCTGCAGATGTGAAAGAGTTTAAAGACTGGAACCAAGGAGCTAGGAAAGTAATGTATTGGCTTTCCATTAGTATACAGGACACCATGATTGGGCACATTCAGGATGCCAAGTCCCCCAAGGAGGCGTGGGACACCTTGGTAAAGCTTTATGAAACAAATACCAAGGCACGTAAGATACAGTTGAAGAATGAACTTCATACTGTGGAGAAAAAGAGCATGTCTGTGAATGACTATGCATTGAAGATAAAGGGTATTGTGGAATCCCTTGCATCTATTGGTGTGTCAGTAGATGATGATGACAAGGTGGAAGTCTGTCTCCGTGGTCTCGGGCCACAATACAAGGCGTTCAAGACGTCTATCCAGACTCGGGAAAACATTCCAAACTTTACAGATTTGGTGTCTATGCTGATTATCGAAGAGAAGAACTTGGGTGAAGACCAACAATCTTCACAAAGTAAAAACAGTTCAGAGCAACAGGCTTTCTACACGAGTTCAGGAAGAGGACGAGGTAGAGGAGGCCGTGGACGCGGTCAAGGAGGTGGCCGAACAGGTAATCAAAATTATGGCCAGCAGCAGCATCAGCAACAACAACAGTCCCAGAATCAACAACAACAACAACACGTAGGTGGAAGAGGCAAATTCAGAGGGGCAAGGGGAGTCAAAGAGACCGTGGAAATTGGCAAAGGCAATATAATGATGCACGTGAATGCTATTATTGTGGTAAGCCTAGACATGTGCAGGCAGAATGTTATAAGAAGCAGGCTGACATGCAAAATGGGAAAGTGCAGCAAAACAACTATGCATCCTCAAGCAGAAATAATGAGGATAATGAAAGGTTGTTTGTTATGCAGCATGTTGTGAATGCCATGTCTGAAAATGTTGATGCAGCACAAAAAGATAATGTATGGTATGTGGATTCAGGCGCTTCGAACCACATGACGAGTCATGGGGAGTGGTTCAAGGAGATGAAAAACCCGGAAAGACCAGGTTTTGTGGAAACAGGGGATGACACTGCTCATCCAATTGCCCACATTGGAGATGTGCCATTGTCTATGTAGGATGGCAAAGTGAAGTACCTTACAGATGTACTTCATGTACCGAACATAACAAAGAATCTAGTTTCAGTTGGCCAGATGATTGAGCAGGGTTTACAGGTTCGGTTTAACCCTGATGGATGTTATGTTGAAGATTTTAAAGACAAGTGCAGGTTGGTTGCAAAAGGCAACAGAGTGGGCAGAATGTTTACGTTAGATGTAGACATGCCTGAGATGAGTGCTGCGATGTTTGCAAATGGTTCAGGAATTGTTGCAGACACAGACATATGGCATAAAAGAATTGGACATGTGAATGTGCAGAGATTGAAGTCTATGCAGACAAAAGGAATTGTGACAGGGCTGCCAAAATTTAAAGTGGAAGGTATGCATAAAATCTGTGAAGCATGCCAATTTGGGAAGCAAACAAAGCATGTGTTTCCACGTAACAGATATGTGAGCAGAAATGCACTAGATGTTGTGCATTCAGATGTATGGGGTCCTACGAAGACCATATCTATGGGAGGCTGCTGCAGGTATTATGTGACTTTTATTGATGACCACACAAGGAAAGTGTGGGTATATTTCATGAAAGAGAAGAGTGAGGTGTTCACTCACTTTCAGAATTTCAGAGTTTTGGTTGAAAAGCAAACAGGGAAATATGTAAAGTGCCTAAGGTCAGATGGAGGGGGAGAATACTTCTCCAATGAGTTCTCTGAATATTTAAAGAAGAATGGTATTCGGAGACAGTTCACATGCAGATACACTCCGCAGCAAAATGGAGTTGCTGAGCGGAAAAACAGGCACATTGCTGAGATTGCGCAAGCATTGATGGAAGAGAAGAATATGCCGCATTGCTATTGGGCTGAGGCTGTTTCTACAGCAGTATACATCATGAATAGGACTCCAACTGCAGCCATACATGATGTAACTCCCCAGAGGAGAGGTTTACTGGCAGAAAACCAGATTTATCACATCTGAAAGTCTTTGGATGCATTGCATATGTGCATGTGCCAGATGAGCTGAGAACTAAGCTGGATCCGAAAGCTGAAAAATGTGTGTTTATTGGATATTCCCTTGAGCAAAAGGGATACAGGTGTTATAACCCTGCTACACGTGAGTTGAGGGTAAGCAGGGATGTTGTGTTTGATGAGATGAGCAGCTGGTATGTTGCTGAAAAAGAAGCTGTTGGGGCTGATGTGAGTGGAAGTGTGGTTGCACAGAATGCAGGTCAACAATCACAGTCTTTGAGTGGACCAGGAGAGTCCTCATCTAGTGGGTCTGTTGATAGACCATGGAGTGGCAGGCTACGTCATAATACCAGTCCTGCAAATGTGATTACTACATCACGTAAAGGAAAAGAGAAAGTGGTTGAGCCCCTTGGTATGCCTGACATTTCTGCAGGGCATTCTCATGTTGATGGAGAGTCTAGTGGCTCAGATATGAGCCTTGATGAGGAGCTTGGGATCCCAGCTATGAGAACACCTGGTGTAAAGAAGGCTATGGAAGCCATGAATGAAAAGTTGCGAAGATCTGGTAGAGTGAAGAACCCTGTGCAGAGGTTTACTTATGATGGTTATGTGGCACATCACTATGCATATATGGCAAAGGTTGTGCAGGTTGTTGAGCCCACATGCATTGATGAGGCTGTTGGAAATGTGTGTTGGGAGAAAGCTATGGATGAGGAGATGGATGCACTATATGGAAATGAAACTTGGGATTTAGTGCAATTGCTTGAAGTCAAGAAAGCCATTGGATGCAAGTGGGTGTACAAAGTTAAACATAACAGTGATGGAAGCATAAACAGGTACAAGGCTAGATTGGTAGCCAAAGGATATGCGCAGACATATGGGATTGATTATGAGGAAACTTTCAGCCCAGTTGCCAAGATGGCAACGGTGAGAGTTGTGATAGTAGTGGCTGCGTCAAAGCAATGGTCTTTACATCAGATGGATGTAAAGAATGCATTCTTGCATGGGGATTTGCAAGAAGAGGTGTATATGTTGCAGCCACCTGGATATGAGGATGTGGGTCACCCCGAGCATGTTTGCAAGTTGAAGAAAGCCTTGTATGGCTTAAAGCAAGCACCAAGAGCATGGTCTGACAAGATTTCTGAATATCTTGTCACTATTGGCTTTCATGTAGCCAATGCAGATTTCTCGCTATATGTGAGACATGGTGATAGAGGAGTTGTGCTTGTTGTCATCTATGTAGATGACTTGATCATTACGGGGGACCATGATGCAGAGATCTTTGATGTAAAGATCTTGCTTAGACAGAAGTTTGAGATGAAGGATCTAGGGGAGCTCAGATATTTCTTGGGCATTGAGGTGATTAGGTCACCACATGGTATTGGATTACTGCAGAGACAGTATGGCTTGGACATGTTGTCCAAGTATGGTATGACAGGCTGTAAGCCTATTTCTGTGCCATTAGATCAGAATGGCAAGTTGAGTGCAGATTCAGGAGAGATCTTGGAGGATCCTACTATGTACAAACGCATAGTAGGAAGTTTGATCTACATGACGATCACCAGACCAGATTTGAGCTATGCTGTTGGGTTGGTGAGTCAGTTTATGCAGGTTCCACGGAAACTGCATTTGGATGCAGTGAGACGCATACTGAGGTATGTGAAGTCTACTTTGCATTGTGGACTATTCTATGAGACTGGGACAGAGATATGTGTACATGGGTACACAGATGCTGATTGGGCTGGTAGTATCTCAAATAGAAGATCTACCAGTGGATTCATGTTTTCTTTGGGGAGTGCTGCTGTGACTTGGAGCAGCAAGAAGCAACCTACGGTTGCTCTATCCAGTACAGAGGCCGAGTACAGAGGAGCTGCTATGGCAGCATGTGAGGTAGCTTGGTTGAGAAAGCTACTTGGAGATTTGGGTCTATCAGTGGATAGACAAGTTGTCATTTTCTGTGACAACATTAGCAGTATACAGTTGGCCAGGAACCCAGTCTTTCATGCTCGTACGAAGCACATAGAGGTCCACTACCACTTCGTCGGAGAGAAGGTCTTGGCAGGAGATCTTGACCTTGTTTATGTCAGCACAGAGGATCAGGTAGCTGACATTTTCACCAAAGCATTGGGTACAGAGAAGCTCCGCAAATTCAGGGCTTCGCTTGGTGTACATGAGATGGAGTTGAGATCGCGGGGGAGTGTTGAGATATTGAGCTCGTCTAGTGAGGCGGTGGCCACTGATGGGGGATAGGCCCCACACTTACACCACTGGCATGGTTGGTGAGATCTTGGGTGATATGCGGCCAGTGGGATGACAGGCTGTGTGACAGCCACTCTAGAGACTGGCATAGTTATAGCGCCAGCTCATTTAGTCGGGTTCACACTATAGTGAACCCGTGTATGTATTGGTTGAGTACTCTTATTCTTGTATATGGTGTGTTGAGTGTTGAGTAGAGAAGAAGAAGATTTTCAGCCTCTCACCTTGTGTGTTCTCTATTAGGGTTTTGTGGTTGTGTGTGTGTGCTTGCAAGAGCTCAAGCTCTCTTCCCCCCTGCATCTTTTCACGTGTCTCCATTAAGGGGGGACAAATATCATGTCTATGTATATCACATTACCTTCTTTGGTGAGACCCATTTGGGCACCAAGGGGGGGTGTTGAAATATGGTACTCGTCGTGTCATGTATGGGGCATATGTATGTGGAGTAAGGTAGATGGAGCCTAGGATGATATGAAATTGGAAGGGATAAGGTTATTAGAGATACGAATGGATGAATGTAAAAGGTGGTCAATTGTCAAAAAGTAGGCACATGGAAAGTGCAAGGGTGCACAAGGCATGTGTTCATTTATGGACACATGGATGGCACAAGGGTGCATATATCTTGTGGTTAAAGGCTTATTGAGAGCTATAAGATCATGTAATCCTTGGCTCTTTTTTAGATCTTGATTAATGCAGTCATAATGTGATTAGTGCTTTGTTTATGCTTATTACTAGTGCTTGATTTAATTCTCTTTAGTTGTTAATTATCTTTGTTAAGCCATGGATTTGATAATGGTCTATGAACCTCCTTACATCTTAGAAATTAACATAGGTTGACTAATGCTAAAAAGAAAACTTGGGAGCTACTTGTTAGTAGAAGAGGTATCCTTGATGCCTAAAAACCTTGGGTACTAGTGGAAGAGGTATCCTTGATGCCTAAAAACCTTGGGTACTAGTGGAGAGATGAGAGAGGTCATGCCTATTTCAATTTGCAATAGACTTGATAGAGTTTACTTTGGTGAGGAATAGGGTTCCATCCTTTTCCACACTCTTAAGGTTTGGGTGGATACCTCCTTTGTGCTACTTTGGTGTGATGAGTGACCAGAGTATGGGATTTGATAAAGTTTACTTTGGTGTGATGAGTGACCACGGTTCCAGCCTTTTCCCCACTCTTAAGGTTTGGGTGGAAACCTCCTCTATGCCTTCTAATCACTTCCCAAATGCAATTAGGAAGATATAAGTTGGGATAGGAAGGCCTTGCTCAAAAGACTATTGATGGTTTTACTGAAGGATCAGATGTTTGTTGAGCTTACTCGAAAAGCTATTGAGATGCTTGAATACAAAGATGGTTGGCATGGACAATGGGCTACCTTTGCTTGGGACATGCAAGATGTGATAAGACAAGTGGGAAAAAAGGGCTAAGGAGAGGAGGGAGAGACAACAGGAGGTGATAAAGAGATGGGATTTGTTAATAAAGAAAAGGTAAGAGGGAAGTTTAAATAAGGGTGACTAGCTTATGTTAGAGGGAAGTTTAAATAAGGGTGACTAGCTTATGTTAGAGGAGTGCAAAAAGCAAATCCTTGTCTGGGATTCAAATGATGCTCAAATGGGCAAGCCACTCTCCAAGAAGCTATCTTTCTCTAATGTCCATTACCCATCTAAATTCTCTTTTTGAATCATAATCATATGAAATACTCTATTTGTTTGGTGACATATCAAGATGGGGTCTCATTAGTAGAGACCCCAAAGTTATGGCTCAAAAATAAATGGGTCCACTACTTGGGTAGTACATTGAGCATGCATGAAGACAACTCATAGGGCTGGAAGTGTTATGTTAGAAGGGGTAATGCAAATGGTGTTTCATGATCAAGCTCGGTGGGTAGAAAGATCCATTGAATATGAAAAATGCCTTATTGCCTTACAGATTTTGAGTAAGGATAAAACTCTTGGGTGGGATGTGTTGAGATATCGAGCTCAAATACCAAGTTACCAATATTGTTGCCAAGGCTTGTAGAGAAAGGGAGCTTGAAAAGGGAACCAAAGATGGGATCATTAAATTGATTATAATGTGACTCGTTTGGGCATTGGATACCCATCACTCTACTTAATGTGATCTAAAAATTCTTGCCAAGGTGGTTGCAATTAGAATCTCCCTCCTTCTCCACCAGAACAGTGTGAGCAAGAGGAGACACTTTCGATTTATTAAAGGAATATGGGCTATTGTCTTTAAGAAAAAATGTTTAATGTTTGAGCTTGACCTTGAAAAGGCCTATGACAAAGTCCATTGGTAATTTGTTAGTAAAGTGCTGTAGAAATTGGGATTTGGTAGATAGATGTGTCTTCACACTTGGAAGAGGTGCTTGCTCTCAACTTTTGATTAATGGCTCCATGGTTAAAGTGTGTTTTTGAGGGATCTTGGTGGAGGAAGACTTTACTGGCAACTCTTCTCTTAAAAATGTGGACATTTTGTCTCTCGTCCCTCCACCACTACCTCCCGCCCAGCCCATCACTATCTTCTATAACCTCCACCACCACCTCTCACTCCAGCCCACTTTCTCCCCTCTAGCCCAACTTAGATCCTCCCTTCTCTCTCTCTCTCTCCTTATGATTGATTGTGGAAATACACATTCATTTCTTTCTCCAAAATGCTTGTAAAAATTATAGTTAAGTCAGAAACTAGGCCAAAAAATGATGGTAGAGTTAGCCAATGGGAAAGAGGAAGTATCCCATCACTGTATGGGAGATCTTGAATTTGAATTGGGAGGTGAATTAGCCCATGGCTCAAAGTCTTGCCATGGAATCCTTGGGATGGATTGGTTAGTTGCAAGTAGTGCCGACATTCATTGTGCAGAGGAAAACATCACCTTGAAGAGTAGCCAAGGCTAAGTAGTGCTAGCCCTGGGAAAAAACAGGTAAACCTAAATTTCAATAAGTCTTTCTTGTCAAACTCAATAAGGTAGCGGAATCTAGTTTAGAATTAGGGATCTCTTGGCTCCAAGAATTTTCTTATGTATTCCATTAGGAACTTACAGAGCTCCCACCATCTGGAGAAATAGATCATGGGATTGAGCTAATCCTCCCTGGGGTAAGAACTAATCTCAAAGAGACCCCACAAGATGTCTCTTCCTGAAGCCATCGAGCTCAAAAGGAATAGCTTTATCAACTCATTAAGCAAGGATTTATTTGCCCTAGTAATTCTCCATGGGGAGCACCTATCCTTTTTCAAAAAAATAAAGATAGTGCGCTACGTCTTTGTATCGACTCTTCTGAGGGCTAAACCAAGTCACCTATCCAAAACAAGTACCCTATTCCTCACATTGACGAACTGCTTGACAAGCTTTATGGATCCAAGATTTTCTCCAAGGTAGATTTAAGATCAAATTATTTCCAAAACCTCTTTCAATACCCGCTATGGCCATTATTAATTTACAATAATGCCATTTGAGTTAACCAATACCTTAGCTATCTTCAACCGCCTGACGAAGGATATATTCTGACCCTACTTGGATGAATTTGCTCTTTTTTTTTACATTCTGATCTATTCCAAGTCAATGGAGGAACATGAGGAGCATGTATGCCTAGTGCTATAAACATTATGTGAACATAAAATCTATGCTAAAAAGAGTAAGTGTACCTTCTTCACTCCGTAAATTGAATACTTAGGGTTCATTGTCTCCCTAGATAGCATCTCAATAGAGCCCACCAAAGTCAAGGATATATTGGAGTAGCCACCCCCTAGCTCAGGTATCACAAGATGGTACATAATCTTCATTAACGATTATGCCATGATAGCCACACCCTTGACTGACCTCTTCAAAAAGGAGTGTAGAATAATGTGGTTACTAGAACACCAAGCCAATTTTGACCAACTTAAAGCCATCCTTACTTCAGCACCAGTTCTGAAGCTCCTTGATTTCACCAAGGAGTTTGAAGTTGTCTCACTGATGCTAGTAGCCATGCACTTAGTGGCGTCTTAATATAAGAAGGAAAACCTGTCTTGTAACTTGAAACCCCATGAAGTCAATTATGTCACCCATGACTTGGAATTCCCAGCAGGTGTTCATTGTCTCAAGTTATGGAGACACTACCTCCTAAGCTGCAAGTTCCAACTTATAACCGACCACCACAAGAGCTTAAAGTGGATCTTCACCTAGCCCAATCTCAACACGAGACAAAGGAGATAGATTTAAATATTACAAGAATTTTATTTTGATATCAAATTCCATCCTTGGAGGGATAATGTTGTAGCAAATGCCCTCAACAAGTCCTTCCACTCTTGACGGGCACTCCAGGACCTGCCAACGTGTTCTTATTTCCGAGAAACCTCGGTGGTTGGCTTGTGAGAATTGATTAGTTCTTACAAGGCTATGACTCCAATCCTGAAGGCCAACCAGAGGGAAAGGTGCACCTTCTAGGTAGAGAACAATCCCTTGACCCATGGGTTCAATCCTCGTCATTCACCCATCCCCGGAGAAGTTTTGTTTGTGAGCGGCTTTACTTGTTAGTCTAACTATGAGAGTGACCTACTTACCACCATGAGCAACTCTAGTAGTGGTAACAAGCTTGAAGGAGATCGGGGATATATCAATTCCATGCCACTTGAATCACGAAGCAAACTCATTGCAACTTCTGCCAAATAGCCCTATCCTAGAGAAGGTGAAATGTGCCACACTTCATGACCTTGATTACCAAAAGCTAGTGAACTTAGTTTAGAAGGAAGGAGCCATAGTAAAGGAGAAGGCCTTGATCAAGTATTACACTACTAATGATGAGTGATGATGAGCATCTCTACTTCATACATAGGTTGTGTATCCCTAAGGATCTTACTCTAAAGAAGATGATCCTGCATGAAGCTTATGATAGCCCCTTTCGCATAGCCTGGATGATCAAAAGCTACTTTTGGCTAGGAATGAGAAGAGAGATGGGCCTTCAATATGTCAGGCAATGCCTTTCTTATAAAAGGATTAAAGTTGAGAGAGTTAAAATGCCCAAAAAACTTCAACGTATGAACACAATAAAAGGAAGGTATGATTCCATTCTGGTAGTTGTGGATACGCTTACCAAAGTAGCTCATATCATCCCAGTAAAGAAAACATTTAAATCTTCTAATATTTCCCATTCATCTAGGAGATCTTTAGGCTTTGCCAAAGAGTGGAGGATCCATGAGCTCTATGAAGTTTTCTTCTTTTGTTTGAACCCAAGTCTCAGGGCTATTGAGACACTGCTGTGTTTTATCTATCTGAAGCAGTTAGCGTTGGGTTTGTGTCAGATATGATTGATTGCAAAGTTTTTTGTTTTTATGTTCCAGTTGTGATGAAGGTGTTATTTTCTTTGAGTCTATGGAGATGAAGTTTCTGTGTGTGTCAGTTTGATGGACTGATGGAGTATTTCTAAGCTAGCTGATTGAACCAGCATATGCTAGGAAGGTACAGTGTCATTTGTGAGTTTAGGTGAAGATGTTGGGGTTGAAGTCAGTGGTGAGGCTTTCTTCACTTTGTTCGATCTAGGCAACCATATGATGGTATTACCATCATAATACCCTTGTTGTTGAAGTACGTTCACATGCACCCATCTTTGATGAACATTAAGAGTTAATGGTTGATGCCCTTGAGGCTTCTTTCTTTGAGCAAGATTGGGACACTTCTTGATGTTTCTGGGAATCCAAGCTTTGGTATTACCTTGGTAGTACCCTTGAGATTGTAGTAATCTTTTTGGTACCCACACTTGTTGAGTTATCAGAGTTCTTTGAGGAACTCACTTAGGTTTTTATGGATGATGTTGTGGAGTACTTTGATTTTTCCTTGGTCTTTGAGTTTTGCATTGAGAAAGAGGCTTTGATTGTCGAGGCACCCAAATTGGATTGGTGCCTTCATTAGCCTTGAGCTACAAGTAGCTACTTTTCCACCCGCATTTTGATACCATTAAGATACCTTGATTTTGGCTGTCATGGTGGAGTTTTCTTTTTGGTGGAAATGGAAGGTTTGGGGCCCTCCTTCACATTGGTGGGCACTGGGGTTGTGGTTTTGAGACTCATGGGCATTGTTGTGACGATGAGGCTTGAGTCTCTTGTGGAGTCGCTTTTGATGATGAGGCTTTTGAGCATGCAGCTCGCTCTTGTGGGGAGGGTGGTCGATGAGGTGTTGTCAAGGTTGAGGCTTTTCCTTTGAGGTCCTGTTTAGAGATAGATGGTTGCACTTTGGGAACTTCTTCAGGAATAGCTATTGATTTTGTGAGGTTTTGGCATTGGAATTTGTTGGGGTGAGGATAGAGTTGAAGGGGTAGATGCTTTATTCAAGTCATTCATTGATGATGTAGATGGTAGGTCTTTATGTAGAGGGGCTTCTGAGGAAGACGCTTGTAGCTTTTTGCGTTCATCATCATAGAAATCCATTAGGGTTGGATCCTCTTCCGTGCAATATGGTATTGTCAACTTTGTGTCGTTGACCATCATGATGACCCTATCGCTAGCAAAGCACACTGTGCTTGGGCAGCAATAGTCCATTTATGCCCCAAGATCAAATCTACTTCTAACACATACTCAACCACAAAAAACTTACACGTAAGGGGTTTAGATTCTATATACATTGTTTGTTCAAAGTACCCCAAACATGGCATGTTCAAATCTTATATGAATGGAATTCTATTAGGATGAGCTATGAGTGTTGGTTGACCTAACAAATCCCATAACTCGAGGGTCATGAGATTGTGCTCTTGTTGTGGATAAAGCTATGCTTAGATTGTGGTGAATTTATTGGAAAGTTCCAATCCAACCATAACTCTTGGGATATTTTGAGTAAGATATGTTGGAAGTTCCAGCTCCTCCAAGGTCTCTCCCTCCCGTAAATAGCAATTGCACAATGCCTACAGAAGTGTTCGAGGTGACTGTTTGCATGGATTCATTTGCATGGATTCATCAATTGAAAACAATGAGTCACATACCCAAGTTCCACCAAGGATGACATCATACTCAAGGGAATCTGGGGTAACATGGAATCTAAATTTCACATTTCCACCGATTGTTTAAATAGCATAGCTAAAGCATCCTCGAACTTCAATGTTTTGTCCATTAGCACCTCTTACAAGACCATTATCTTTAGGGATGATTTTAGGTTGTCCCAATGACACCCAAGTATCTATTATCATGATGTTACGACTAGCCCAAGGACTAATCAATGCGCTTAACATCATTGCTCATAGGGAAATCTAACCATACCATGATAGAATCTTCAAGAGGAACCATAGATGTTTCAATTTTTGTTTCAGCTTCACATCCCATTTCAGTTTCATATTCCCATTTTGTTTTCTCCTCTTCTTGGCTCTCATCTTTTTTGAAGAGTGCCCAATGTGTACAATGGTACACTTGGTCCTTTGACAGCTTTAACTGAGGTCTGTTTGGAAACTTGCAAATCCTCACAGTCTTGTTCTATGTAGCTCTTGATGTCTTGTTTAGCCTTTAAAGGTGCAAGTGTTGACGCTATGTTGGCTTCACCACGAGAGAAGAGCACTTCTCCAAATGAGGATTTGAGAGACTGTTTTAACTTTGTAAGGGATTACCACATGCTTTTTTAATCGCATCATTCGTTCAATCTGCCTCTAATGACTCTTCTTAGCTTGATGAGCTTATTTCGGTGGAGAGTACATCTTCTCTTGAAAGGGGAAGCAATACTCCTTCAATTTTTGTGTTCTGGTTGCTCCTGTAGGTTTGACATTATGAGATTTAATCACAACCGGTGATCATGTATGACACTCAACAATGCTAAGCATGCTCTCCTGAGCTTGCTTTTTGCATTGCGCATGTCATGTTATCATGATTTTCAATTTGGGGTGGTTGGGCGGGTTCTAGTTCTTGATTGGTCTCTATATCAGAACTTGCTTCATCCTCACTAAGTGACGTACTAGAAGTTGTTTTCGTCTTCTAACTTTACTTGGATCATCAGGTTTTCATTATGTTTGTCCATGCGACGAGAACAAACTTTCTTGCTTGCTTTTTTGCTCTCTATCTTACCTATTTGTTTTGTGCTTTGAGTGGTAGCCTTTGAGGTGGACGCTTATGCATCATGTGTAGCTTTTTGCTCTTTTGGGGTTAGGACCGCCACATGCTCCTTTCCCTTGTCCTTTATTTCAACCTTGGTTTTGACAGTTTGTTGGCCCTTGTTTTTCTTGGGTTTAGAAGGTTTTACTTCCTCTTTTGGTTTATACTGCTTTAAAATATGCTCCTCTACCCATTTTGAAGTGTTTCTTTTGCATTCTTTTTTATTGTGTCATGTGCTTTCCCTTGCAAGCATGCAAGCACTCAAGGGTACCGTGGACAATTTCCCATTTTGCACACTTAAGATGTTAAGAGTTGTATTCTATGAGAGAGGTTACAGTGAAACAAATCGCCTTAGGCAATCTTGGAATATGTAATCGATGCCACATTGTTCACATATGGGTTGCAAAGTGTCAGTGTTGTGGGCATGCAAGTATTCCAAACTGTGCATTCTGTCACTTTGTGTAGTCCACGATAATAGTAACACTAAAGTGTGCTTAACCGCTTCCTGAGCAATTTCAACCCTTTAGATTGTTTTTGTTTGGGGCATGGGAGATGGAGGTTTTCAGTTAATTGTAGGTGAATTGGGACAGTGGGGTGTGTCGTGACCAAAGGTTTTGCAATATATGCAGTACATAAAGATAGACCTATTGTACGCACATTGGGGATTGGGGATTGGGATGGACGTAGTGATGGGCAATGAAAACAAGGCATTTAGCCTATCACTTTGATAGGCATTAAGGATGTTTGGTTTTGAGGGAGGTCATCCTCTCTTAGAGATGCCAATTCAAAGCTTTTAAGCAAGGTTGCGTAGAATTCAGGGAATGACAATTTCGAGATCAATTTTTCTTTAGCCATTGCTTCGCTTGGTTTAGATGAGGAAAATCTCATATCATTAACATTTTCTATCATGTTATCTAAACGTATTACTTCTTTACAACATGGATCGAATGTTTTTGGATTGGATACAATGATCAAGTTGTGTAAGTTGTTTTGCTTTATGCCCATCATGAAGCATCTTTTCAATTGAGCATCATTTAGTTTCTCCCATGGCTCACATCATGAGTCCAAGATTCACTGATAAAATCTCTAATGGTTTTGTTTTGTTTTCACTCAATCAAATAGAGTTCTCTTGCTGCACTATTTTCAAGGTCCTAAAGTTCATCTTGATCGCCGACAGCATCAATGTGATGAACAATTGACTGGCCTTTCCCACTAAGCATAGATTCAATGCATGTACCTTGGTGGGGCAGTTTGGATTTCCAAAGGCTTTGCATCTTTGTTCAAAAATTTGTATGAATTGAACAGGATTAGTCATTCCATCGTATTTGCCCATGATTTTGGAAATCTGTATAGCAATGTTTTTATATGAGTCACTGAGGTCGTGTGTGAGTGCTCTTGTGGGTAGGGACCCACTTAGTCCTTGGGCAACCCCCCTTCTCATATTAGTCATTATGTCCAAGGTGTGGGCATCTAGGGGTTACAAAGGGTTGGTATCTAGCACTTCTACGCTTTAGGTCTTGTGGTAGTGCTAGGCAAGGGACCAATGCCTGGAGGGATTGATGTGAGAAGGGATGTAAAACCTAATGACACACTTGTTGTCGGCATGGAAAATGGTATTGGGAGTTGCATTTGGGGGCATGGATCTCAATGGCTTGAAGATTTCAATCATTGGGTTTAGTCTGGGAGTGAGCCCACGTAATCCCCTATCGTTACCATATCTTGACGTTGTTAATTGCTCCTTAATGAGCAAGCACACATGTTTTTTTTTTTACTTTTTAGGTTTTTTTTAACAGCCCACATTTACAGCCTCATAAGGTCTGGTGCACCCTTCACTGGGTCAAATGAGTGTCCATTTGCCTTGATTTTAACAGGTGCTAAGCGTCCCCATGAACAACCTCTTAGAGATATTTTTTGAAAAAAGTGTGTGTCACTAGTGTCCCAGATGGAAGCCGAGGTCTCAAAAGCACATGTGAATGCCCTTAGGATGAACTTTTCGAAAAAGTGCATGCCAATAGCATCACACATGGAAGAGGAGGTCTTAAACTTATTTTCCATCACTATCTCAAGATGAAATTTTTTTCCAGATAGATTTTCCCTATTTCACAGGCCGTTTTTTAATATGTTCCAAAAAGAATTTGAAAAAACTCTATATGAGAGAGTTGAGTATTTTTGGAATACTACAACTCATGATTTTTTTGTTTTGACACTAAAAAGTAGCCCAAATATGGTACGCAATCTTTTTTGGGGCTATTTTGGGTGATTTTTAGTGCTTTAAGGCATTTTTACCTCAATTTTTGAGTCGAATTTTAAGGCTACTGGTCGGAGGCCAAAACGATGGATTTTGCTCTCGGACACTCAAAACCAATTTCAAAGAGCTCGATGCCAGCTTTTTGATGAGCACTAGCATGCATTCATTGGATTTATGGTTTAGGAGATATGAGCCTTCAAACATGATTGTTTTCTATACTTTTTTTAATTTTATTTTATTTTGCCCACGGATCCCTTTCACAAACATAAAACAAGAAGATTCACGGACGTGAACTGGATCTCACACTAAAAATTAAATTTATTTTTTATTTTTATTTTTGCCCATGGACCTTTTTCATGGACGTGAACAGTAGGATTCACATACTTGTACACTGGATCTGATGCAATTAAGTTTTTTTTTCCATGGACCCCTTTCATAGACTTGAAACAGTAGGGCAGGGTTCACGGACGTGAACTAGATCTCATGCTAAAAATTAAATTATTATTATTTTTCAGACGTGAACTAGCAAGGCATGGTTCACGATGTGAACTAGCAAGTTGTCACGGTTCATGACGTGAACTAGGTGGTTCACGTAATTTTTTTTATTTTTAATTTTTTGCAAGGGCCTAATTCATGACGTGAACTAGGTGCGGTTCACGACGTGAACTAGGTAGTTCACGGTTTTTTTTTCTCTAGTGGGAAATTCGAATTTCCTTGTCTGGAGGGAATATTTTTTGAATTTTAAATTGAGGAGATATGGACATTTTTCCAAAAAGGTAAGTGAGGATAGAAAAGTCAACACTTTTATGACACCCCCTTACACCCTTCATAAATGACTCCCAAAATGGACAAATTGACAACTCATTGGCATCTTTTCATTCAATGCTCATTAGCCTTAATGAGTTATGGAAAAAAGTTCTTAAGAATTAATCAAAGATTAATCCTTCAACTAATCTTTCCTCCCTTTTGGACTAATCAAGGACTATAATTAACCACTAATCACTAATTAATTCACATCATTAAGCAAGTCATTGGATAGAGCATAAACTTGCTAAGCTATATGCACTAATGTGTAAATTAATCTATACTTAGAGATTAATTAAACTTTTAATTTTAATCTCTTCTCTTTATGCAAAATTAAGCAAAATAAAGGGAAATTCCTCCAATTGATGAAGGAATTGATGTTTTGATGGATCTAGCATATCTTCTATTAGCTTCCTCGTGAGCTATCCTCCTGGAGGTGGTGGTTTGAGCGTGAGCTTTCTCGAATGGCTTTAGATGCTCTTGTGCCAAGGTTTGGCTACTAGTGAGCTATTGGTTTATATGTTCAAGTACCTGTTGGTGGCTAACCAGCATCTGTTCCATTTCTTGTGTCGTCTTGGCACTGACACCCTCATTGAGGCTTCAAAGCTTCTCTGCGTGTGCCTTATTGAGCTGTCCCCTTTCTACTTGGAGGTTAACCACTTTATGTTTCGAGGCCATAAGTGCTTCTTTGAGCTCTCTGATTTGCTATGTATGCCCTTCTTTTTTAGCTTGGAACATGGCGTGTACACATCCCTTAGCTATTGTGTGTGTTGTATCTCCTTCTCTTTGGTGTGCGCCATCTCCTTCTAGAGTAGAGTTGTTCCTTTGCTTAATCAACTTGGCCTTCGAGCTCTTCATTTTCCTTGGTAGTTTTGACTATGTTCTTGCTTAATAGCCAATTGTGCTCCTCAATGCTTTGCATCCTTGCTTCCTATTCTTCGTTTAAGCTTTAATGATGAGATGTCTTTGTGTGTGGCATCGGCAGCTGTAGCTAATTGAGCTTTGAGAGCTTACACCTGGTCCGTTGTGTCTTGGATCCGCTTCCACAACTCTATGTTTCTATCATGCAGCATATAAGTGATCACAAGTGATAGCGCCATACCCTTTGTTCTTGTGACCATAGATTCAAACTTGTCGAGGCTGAGCCATCTAAGTCTTGAAATTAGTGTTATAGCAATATATCCAATCCTTTCATGATTTCCTCTAGGAGGGTACCAACATCTGTGGGCATCTCTATATAATAGAAGAAGGATTTTGTGCCTTGGATGTTTTTGGAGTCCAATCTTCGTCTCTTACTTGGGTTGGGGCCTTCTTTAATTCTTTTTCACTCGTCAGCCTCTAGTTGTACTAGTTCTTTGTCCTCCTGGATGTTGTGATGAGGCTTCTTTGTCCTCCTGTGTTACAGTTCTTTGTGGCAATTGTTGTTCTCCCTTTTCTTGGGGCGCACATGTTTCACCTGAGGATGGCAGATCTGAGACTACTAGGTCATCTATAGATGAAAGGTTTTTGAAAACCAAGGTGGCAGGGTTGGAAGGTGGTGTTGGGAGTATTGACACTAGAACCATGGAGTCCGATGACAATTTCTCTATGAAGCTTATGCTTTCAATTCCCAATTAGGGGGTCAATGGTGGTGGTTACCTTCATTGGTGTTGGGTGTTTTGCCAGTGCTACCTAATATGATGCTATGTCTTTGGCCACGTCCTCTTCCAAGTGCTTGGTCTCTACTTCCACTTGTTGGAGGCTTCCTCTCATCTTCTTGGGTTTCCATGGATTCTTACCTTCCTTGGCTTCTTTGGTTATCTCCTTTAGGATATCATTTGTGTCTTTAAGAATAGCTTGTCCTTCCTACAACCCTGTTGTGAGGTGTGTTAGATCTGCCATGACCTCTTGTTGTGCTTGGGCTTGTGATTCTTCTTGTTCCTGAGTTCCTTGGGGTAGTGGAATGTTTCTTGCATGGCTAAATATTTTGGTGAGAATGTATGGATTGCAAACCTTTGACTGGTGTGACTTGAGGTACCATGGATGTACCATGCCCGATCCTCCTCCTTCTCCTCGTGGACCTTTGCAATTCTGTGAAGTGGTACCCTATTGTACCTGTCCACTGGCTTTACCTAGCAAGATCATTGACATAAAGTGGTAAGCCCGCTCATCTACTTCTTCCCAAATATTTTCATAGTTAGCCCCATTTGAATTATATGAAATCTTCTTAAGCATGTCCTCCATTGGAATTTGGTCTTATAGAATGAACAATGGACTGGATGGGGGGGCAATTGCAGTGCATCTCTTATCATCCCCTCGGTGATGAGTACCTCTTCAGTAGATCCATCTGGCTTTGTTATTTTTCCCCTCTTTGTATTCATGTCGTATGTCTTGAGGAATTCTGCAACAACAGAGTGATTTATTGAACGTTTGGGGTAGTACCTCTACCATCTTGCCTAGCCCCACCTTTTCTAGCTTATATTGCATGTCTATGTCCTCTAAAATCTTGAGGTACTCGAGACTGTGGTATTGGAAGTCTTCCTGAAGCATTGTCCCCTTTAAATCCTATGCATACGATCCAAGGTATGTCATCTTGGTACCTCATGGTGCTCGCTTCTTCTTTGGGGCTGGAGACCCCGTGGAACTGGCTTGAGTCACGGTGGCTAGGTTTCCTTCAAACTCCGGGTCAATGTTTTATGAGGATGCCATCTATAACATTATCAACAGAGCATTAGTCATTGTTGACTGGTAGGAGATCGTGTGTGAGTGGTGAGTTAATTAGTGACACATGATGGGAAGAGTGTTAGTAAAGTGAGTAATAACAACACTAGAGTGATGTGGTGAATTAGCAGGGTAATTAGTTTGTGCTGTGAAGCAAAAGACTATAAGTTCACGATGTGAAAGCTTAACACGTGAAAGGTTAAAGCATGAAGCTTAACACGTGAAAGGTTAAAGCATGAGAGCTTCAAGCGTGAAAGGTTTAAACTGTGAAGGGTTAAACCATGAAGTGTTAATTCATGAAGGGTTAAATCATGAAGTGTTAATTTGTGAAGGGTTAAGGCACGAGAGCTTAAAGTGTGAAAGCTTAAAGCGTGAAAGGTTTAAACCATGAAGGTTAAACCGTGAAGTGTTAATTCGTGAAAGGTTAAGGCATGAGAGCTTAAAGCATGAGTGCTTAAAGCGTGAAAGGTTTAAACCGTGAAGGGTTAAACCGTGAAGTGTTAATTCATGAAGGGTTAAATCGTGAACTAGCAGGTTCGTGAACTAGAAGGCTGCAATTCATGGTTTAAATTTTGTAATGTGTGTCTGTAGATAGTTCGCATAAGGTTTTTTTTACCGTTTCACAGCGTGAACTATCATGAGTGGTTCACGACATGAAATAGCTCGAAGTGTTTCACAGCATAAAACAGCCTTAAGCGGTTCACGACTTGAAACAGCCACGTTTCCTTATGCATGCAAATTTTGATACCTTATGGAGTCCTATATGCTCAAACATTCCAACGCCACATGATATACATTTAGAAGAGTGGAATTGTACACGTGAAATGTATGAACATGTTTCATCGGCATGAATTGCATACCCCTTTACCTTATACCCATTTGGAGTTTTTGTTTGAAGCTAGGTTCTCTTTGTCATCCTCCTTCCTTTTATTGCCATGGAAACCAAGTTTGTACTTGGGAGCTGGTAGGTATGTGTTGTAGCCATTGTATTTCTGAGTGAGATTTTCTAATTTTTCCTTCCATACAATGGAGGAGAACATTTACCAGATCCTAGTGAACCTATTTTGTTTCATGTACATGTGGGTGCACAACTGCATTACCCTGGTCCACAACTTGGCTCAATTTAATCTCTTTGGTGGGTGACATTGGAGGTGTTGTACTCCTTTGTTTACTTGGTTGATCAATTCTCTTCTTCCAGGCCCATTTTGTTGCCGCCTTGACACTTGATTTATATGAGCCTTGATTTTGCTTGTGTTGATGGCTCTCCTCTGTAACTTTGGAGGTAAATACCACATTGGATCTTGTGTTGGTTTTTGGTACCCACACTTTTGCATTTCCTTGATAGTAGCCCTATGCTGTTTACGGCTTCCTCTCCCTCTGGTTTGATCCCTTTGGTTCTTGCATTTGGCTTTGTATTGTTGTTGTGATATACCCACAAGGTTTTGTCACTATCATAGTATCCGTGGGCTTGAAGCTAGGATTTGGGAACCCACTATTGTCTGACTGGATACATTCGCTGCCTTTTCTGTGGTCCTCTTGAATGGTGATGCTAGGTTGAGGTGGAGGCTTGATCTATTGATTTTGTGTTTTGCTTGGCATTGATGACTCCATGTCACACATGTAATTTCTTGCTTTCCCTTATTCAAGGGACTCCATAATGGGATGGTGATGGTGTCATTGCCATCTTTGAATTGTACTGCCCGTTTTTCCCATTGGATGTGACAGTTATTGGCACAAATCCAAGATTGTCCAAGAATCGTCTCCTCTTCTAGTAGGCATAACAAATACCTTTCCAACCAAGGGATTATCTTTGATGGAGATGTTAACATTCAAAAATGCCATTGTTTGCGTAACTAATAAAATCACAATACAAACCTATGCACTAGTTGCTTCTAGGTGGGGTTTGTTTAGAGCTACCCATGTTTCATAGGAAATCAAGTTATGACTTGATCCCATATCAATCAATGCAATGCTCTTTGTGTGACTGCCCTTTCTAGCAACATTTACATTGAGGTGTGCTGGCTCAATATCCAGGTCATCCTCTTTAGGCAAGGTGAGTGAAGCCATGTTTACATGTGTTCTCCCTTGGATTCTCTGTTTTGCTTTGGCTTCCCTTGCCTTGGCTTCCTCTTGAGCTTGTCTGATTTTTTTCCTTGGCTAGCTCTTCCTTGTGTTTTAGACTGTGCTCTTGTTCTAGCATTTCCTGGGTCAAGGGTCCATAAGTTTACTTCCATTGATGTATCCCTCCATTTCTACCCCATCGATGGTTTCAATTCGGACTGACCCTTGAGTGGTTATTTCGGACACTCTAAAAGGTCTGAACCCTCTATATTTCAATTTCTTTTTCTTGGTGCTTCAACACCATACATGAGGACAATGTCCCCCATTTCTAGCTCTTTGTGTTTTAGGTTATGGTCAAACCAATGTTTTTTCTCAATTTCTCGACCATAAGCCCATGCGATGCAATTAGCTGGGTTTCAATTACTCGGGTTTCATCAAGTTTTTCTAAGTCAATCTTGACTAATGCATTTTCTATAAGCCTTTCTTGTACCGCAAGGCATTACCGCATCAATGCCATAAGCTAGATGAAAGGGAGTGTATCTCGTCACCACCTTATATGATGTATGATAGGCCCATAGTGCTGCAATGAGCTTGTGTTCCCAATCTGCGCAACTGGCTTCTAAGATCTTGGTCAAGACCACATAAAATCTTGTTAGTGCTCTTAGCTTGTCCATTTGCTTGTGGATAATAAGGTGATGATTTTTGATGGATTACAAGGAATCCCGTGAGTAAATGTTCAATCACTTCATTGATGAAATGTGAACCGGTCCACTGACTAATTCTAGTGGGCAACCAAGTCTCGAAATGATATTGTACTTGGCTGTAGTACAAGCATCAGCTTTTTTAGAGGCTCTTGCCTCTACCCACTTGGTGAAATAATCTGTGGCCATGATCACATAACGAGTTTGGGACGGATGCACTACTGGACTATTGGGTCCAACAAAATTAATACCCCACTTCTCAAAGGGTTGTCTCACAATTACAAGGGTAAGTGGCATTATGTCCTCCTATTGTAGAATAGAAAATTGTTGACGTTCCTCGCATATTTTCACAAATTCTATGGCGTCCTCGAATAACGTAGGCCACCATATTCCTTCTTGGAGTACTTTGCGAGTGGTAACTTCTCCAACAAAATGTCCCTCGGCTATTCCTAAGTGTGCTTCTTCTAATATCGTGAGACAAATTCATCTTCTCGCACACATCTCCCGAGGATATAATCTTTGGCTAGCTTGCATAGTTCTCTCGTAAAATCAATTGATATGGTCCATCCAACTTAATAAGCCGACGTATCTTATCTTTGTTCAAGGGCTGATCTTGTAGAAAACTATGAGCTAGGTACTTTGATATTTCCTCGCTCCACTCAGGCACCATATCAATTTTGAATAGACATGCATCTAGGAGATCATCATCAATGCCAATTGTAGGTTCTCCATTTGGATTCTAGACATATGGTCTGCCAAAACATGTGTTCCGTTTTTCACTGTGACCATAAAGTCGAATTCCAAGAGTCGTGTGCTTCGCCCCGTGGTGCATGGCTTATTCACTAGATATAATAAGGCCTAGTAATTAACAAAGAATACAAAATTGTTGGCCAACAAGTAATGTATATATTTCTTAATA
Source organism: Cibotium barometz (assembly GCF_041138505.1). NCBI lineage: Eukaryota > Viridiplantae > Streptophyta > Polypodiopsida > Cyatheales > Cibotiaceae > Cibotium > Cibotium barometz. Next base: position 19,110,969 of record NC_141105.1, on the reverse strand, counting down.
GTATAAACCATGGCCAACCCGTCATGCTTAGTTGTAGTGTAGTTTATTTTTGCATCATTGAGTTGTCGAGACTAGCAAGGCAAACTAGGTAATCCAATTTGAATTCCCTAGGTTGTGCCAATACGCATCCTATAGCAAAATTCGATGCATCAATGTGTACATGGGTGTACATGGAATACGAGGTCTCAATTGGGTGGTTGCAAAATCGGTGCACTAGCCAATGCTTTCTTCAACTTATCATGTGCTTCTTGGCATTCTTCAGTCCACTCAAAGACAATGAGTATTCTATACAATGGCCTGGAAATTTCAACATAGAAGATGATGAATCGTCGATAATACCCAACGTATCCCATAAACCATTGTACACCCTTGTAGTTTGTTGGGGCAGGGATAATTCCAAGATCAACTTCACTTTGCTCTCATCAGTGGAAATACCATTCTTAGACACAATGTGACCTAAGATTACACCATGTTTGACCCAAAATTGGCACTTTAAAGGGTTTAAGGATATGCGATATAGTCGACATCTCTTAAACACTTTCCTTAAAGCAAGCCAAGTGTTCAAGCCATCGTGAGTCTGCACATAGATCATCAATGAATACCTCAAGCCACTTTTGCAAGTAGGCTTTAAAGGCCATGCACATCAATCATTGGAAAGTTGCTGGGGCATCAATGAGGCCAAAAGGTATAACTTTATAAGCATAAGTCCCCCACATTGTGTTGAAGGCTGTCTTGTGTTAGTCTTCTGGTGTAATGGAAACCTGATTATAACCTGAAAACCCGTCTAAGAAGCTGTAGGCTTCCTCCCCTGCTACCCGTTCTAATATATGCTCCATATATGATAAAGGATAGTGGTCCTTCTTGGTAGCTGCATCGACCTTTTTGAGATCAACACAAACTCTTAGCTTTCCATTCTTCTTTGGCATGATCATGATTAGCGAAAGCCAATCTATGTGCTCAATCTCATAGATGAAATCCGCAGCGATGAGCTTATCAATTTCCTCCTTTACTATAGCTGTACATTTAAGATTCATTTGGTACAGTTTTTGCCTAGATGGTCTCGATCCTTCCATGATCGTGAAAACAATCCTTGACCTCTTTTAGAAGAGCACTGATTTTGTCTTCTTCGGTCGTCATTAAGTCGTTATAGCAATGTAGACAGGTTTGGGATCCTCCCCTGGCTCTACAACGTCTACCTCCTTAACTTCTGTTGGCTCATTAAGATGTGGATTGGTCATTTTCCTTTAGTCTTTTGGCCATCAATTGGACCACCTTTCATTCATCAATAGTGTAGGTTTTGAAATGCTCTGGCACTGAGAGCAAGTCTAGCTTGTTGTTCTCATCATCTTCTATTCGAGCCACCTTTCATTCATCAATGGTGTAGGTTTTGAAATGCTCCGGCACTGAGAGCAAGACTGGCTTGTTGTTCTCATCATCTTCTATCCGAGCCATCGCCTTTCTTGCCTCTTGCTCGACTTTAGCCAGAGCCTTGTTTCATTTCCTTCGTCCTGCCTTTGGGATTTTAGACATATCAGGCTCTTGAATCGTAGTTTTCACCTCATGCTTTCCTTCCAAGGTTATCTTACTCAACTCATCATCCCAGCTCTTAGAAAACTCATCGTGCACCTGAGTGACCTCAAGATATCTTAGCCATTGGGCATCCATGGGTTCGCAAACAGGGCATTGCGTCAAGCGATATACCTCTTTTGTTTCCACCATTTCCTAAGGCTTGGGTGATGTTGTGATCATGTGTTCCAAGCACTTCTGTGCTTGAGGCTTCATCCTCTGTTTCCCTTTCTCTAGGTAGCACATCTACCATACGTACTGAGGTTGTGGGAATCGTTCCCGATTCAACATACTTTGTTCCTCTGGGTGTGGCAACACATCTATGGTGGCAAGTATATGCATCCAGTTTTCACTAAAGTCTGGAGGTGGAAGTGATGTGTATATCTCGTTCTCTTCCTCTTCCCATGAGTGTTTGTTAACTAGTTGGCAGACTTATAAGGATGCGGTTTGTTTAGTGGGTGACCGAATCATTCCCAAACAACTGCCCTTCCATGGCATGTGCTTTCCATATATGGAGATAAATTTTCAGAATTTGTGAATCCTTTCGAATATACACTTGGTCTAATGCCTAATCATGCACCACCTTAGCTTCCCTCATGAAGGGTCTGCCCCCAAGATAATGTCATATAAATCTAGTTGGTGCAAAAAGTCCATTACAACAAATGTATGGTGGTAATAATGGAACGAAAAGACCTTAAGCCTAACATTTTTTAATAGCCCCATTGGTCTTGAGGATGTTCCATCTACCATCTTGAACGATTAGGTTCGCTCTTTCTAATTCTAGTTTTCTCCAGTTCTCCCAGCATTGCTTGGTGATAATGATCACACCCACCCCTCCATCTAGGATAGCAAGTGCTTGGTATCCATTGTGGTGGATTGGAATTGTAGCATTTGTATCATCACTCTCATAATACCTCTTGACTTTAAGTGCTTGAGCCAAGAAACATAGTCCCACATGGACTCATTTTCTTTTTGCTTGATGTTGTGGAGCTATGCCACAAGACTCCATCAAGACTCCATCTATCACCACTTCGAGCAAAGCTCAGTATAAACACATTCTTAAGCTGAGTGAAATTGACTTTATCCTCAAGCTTTAAGGTTCGATATCATTCGTGGGCCTTCCCTTCTAGGGTCAGAGAAAAATCATGTATCATAGATACATCACTTATCGGCCTCCACATGTTTCGCAGGTTGACTCAAAAATCTATATATGTTGGATCAGGTCCCCATCTCTTGAGAACTTATGCACAAGCTTCAAAATGATGTGTGGCTTTATCTGAGATGGTCTGGATTCAAAGGTAGTGCCTAGTTCCTTACTAACCATGCCTCTACCCATTTCTACAACCATATTCAACAGATCCAACCTTGTGACCACATTCAAAGGTAGTGCCTAGTTCCTTACTAACCATGCCTCTACCCATTTCTACAACCATATTCAACAGATCCAACCTTGTGACCACATTTAGATCTACGTTGGGATCCACAATGGGCCTTCGAGGAGCTACCCCCCCTACCTAGACCCCGTCCTCTTCCTGCATACGTAGACCCCGTCCTCTTCCTGCCTTCAATGGAGCTACCCCCCCTACCTAGACCCCGTCCTCTTCCTGCATAGGTTCTTCTATTTAATTCAGGTCTATGGCTGGGTCCGAGCACATCCTCATCACTTGGTTCATCATTAGTGGCCTTAGCCTGCCTTTGTTGAATTAGAAGTTCCATGCTCTGCAAGAATGTGGGGTCATTGATCATTTCATGTATATCCTCTCTCGTATAGAGCCGACCCTCTCCTCCTGTAGATGCCCTAGGTATATTGTCCACTTCTTCTTGTGTTTAGAGGACTTCCTCAGCCTTGGGTCCTCGTTTATGGTTTTTAAGGCTAGTATTCCTTCCTCTATCATTCCCATCCACATGTTATCAGTGGCATTTCTAGATGTTTCTGGTTCTTTGCCACGTGGTTGAAACAGATTCAAACTATCAATTTCCCTCTGTTCTGCCATCATTCTTCGTGTATTAAGCTCTTGCCTTTTTAAGCTAAGTAGTCACAATTGGCTCTCAACTTCAGCCAGTTTCATGTCAATGTCCACTTCCTCCAATCTGGGAGGAAAGAAGATTTGGTCTGTCTGGGCAGCATTTTCCTTGTCACTCTTAACCCTAGGAGTCATTCCACTAATCCTTACTGTGTTAGCATTCTTGAGGCCAAAAGTTAGGGCTATTTGGGTTGGTAAGTCCAGCCTTAGATTGTGTCCCATGCTTATTGATGGGCTCATACACACAGATTACGCGCTTCATCTTTCGTGTCGTGCTGGAGACCAAAAAATCCCCTGGCCATATCAAAGATTCTACTGGACTTCGTAGGAGAAGCTGGTTTTTCTTCTCCAAAGCCAGAGAATCTTAGCCCTTCTTCCATGGATTCTTCACTATTGGTTTCTATGGTGGTCAGATTTCTCCAAGCTGCAACACTTGATTTTGAGTGCTCGCCAAGCGACCTAAACCAACGCTTCTTTTTGGTAGGAAGAACCTAGGTGATTTGATGCACTGTCATCGGGGGCAAGGTAGTCTCCCATGAGTTTCCCTGACTTCAAGTGCATGGGAATGTGTTTCAACAGGCTAAATCACGACTCCAACCATTACGCTTGATTTTCTATCGAGCTGACTTTTCTCGTTGTGTGAATTAGCAGATCTCCGCCGTGAAATAGTAGACTACAATTTACGTCGTGAACTAGCAATCTGTGTTTCACATCATGAACTGTTTTTGTTTCACACTTCGAAATTTTACTTTAGAATTGCATTAATCCGAGTCGTGGAGACTCCTATAGTGCAATTACAGTCCTCTCTTAACTGTGGTCTGACAATCCTTAATCCATGAACTAGCAGGTCTCCGTGGAATAGCAGACGACAGTTCATGTTGTGAAGTAGCAGTCTGTGTTTCATGTCGTGAACTAGAATATAGTTCATGCCGTGAACTATTTACTTGCTCTTTCACGAGATAAGATTTTCCATTTCTTTGTGTCAGATGTGTAAGGATAAGGCACCCTAATTTTAGTAAGGTAATCCCAAAATTTCCGGCACAGATGTGGGTAGACAATGTTTCTCGTCGTGAACTGTGTTTCATGCCATGAACCGCATTCCTGCACTTTCATGTGTTTAACCGTAAAATCAACAAAATGACATTTTGATTGAATTAGGGTGTGATTTTCCTTCCCAAAAGATCCAAAAAGGTTGTGCCTAGCAATTGGAATGCAATGCAAGTCACCAATGGCTCCTTGTTTTTATAATTTTTGTGATTTTTTGGAAAAAATAGAACAAAGTGTGTCACCACAGCTAGCTCATGGTAGCAAAATTGGTGATGAAAACAGCAAAATTAAAAGGAATTCCCAGTGTAGCTTTCCTCTAGGCAATACCAAGTACTCACCTACACTTTCAAACACACAATTTTTCTTAGCTCTAATTTCTTATCTTCCACACAAGCCTTATTTACACAGTTTTTCACAATGCACCTTCAGAATGCAAAGGTAATAGTGAATCTTGCATAATGGGAGTTGGAGCTCGAAGAGGATGGAAGAAACAATGGTTGTTTCCCTGGCAGCGGTGCCAAAACTATTATGGGCTACCGTACTTCCCAGGCTTATGGTGGCAAAAATGAATGGATGTATGGTGGCAAAAATGAATAACACCAGCAATGTACACCTTACTTCACTGCTTCAGAGACTAATGGTGAGGAGCTATTGGCTCTACAACCCAAACTCTAAAACTAGGCTCTGAAGAGCACAACACGAGGCCATGCCAATGAGGAGGGCGTCAAGGACAAGGTGAGGACCAACAAGAGCCAACGCTAAAATGAAGGAAAGGCGTCAAGTTTAACAGTAGCAGGATGCCAAGGTGAGAGCAGATGTGAGTGCCAGTGGTGGACAGATGCCGACAAAATCGAAGATGCAAACATTGGCTCTGAAACTAAGACTCTGAATCAAGGCTCTGATACCAATGTTGGATGAGAGAGTAGACCATCTATACACACACACACAGACACACACAGTTGTACATGAGCTCAGAGAGCGAGAGAGACTAGAAGCGATAGCTAGAAGTACTCTCGATGATAATATCCAATGAACCTATCTAGCATGTCAAAGGATGCATTGATGTTTTTATAATTATAAATCTATATAAAATAAATGTGTGTTAAAATAGCAATCTTCTTTCCAATACCTTAGACCTTATAAAGACTCAACTTGAAGTGGTGTACTTATAATTTTTTTGTTAATCTCTTAAACAATTCTTAGCATATGAAAAATTCACTAAAGATACCGACATGAAAAAAAAAAGTAATATGGATATTTTCAACTATTTTTTATAATAATAAAAACATAATTTGACATACATAGCAAAAAATAAAAAAAATCACTACATATGAAATTTAACAAACACAAAGCAAGCTTTCACATGTGCCAATTGTAGTCAACGAAGAACACGAATCCTTCTTTCCAAGGAAAAAGAAATGGGTTTACTTTTTAAATTCAAAGCCAATTCAAAGGAATACTATGACTCCTCAAAACTGAGCAAAAGGAATATAATAAAGAGCATTGGCAAATGCCATTTATATAGGAAAAAGAATTCATACAAAAGGGTTTCATAAGAAAGCCTTTCATACAAAACCCTTTAATGTAGGTGTAAAAATAAATAATAAAATATTTGTGAAGTGTCAACAAATTATTTGATTAAGTAATAGAGGAAAATGTAAAATTTGGCCATTACTCGTGAATTAAAAAAATTATTAAATTTTAATAATGCAACTTAGGTCCTTATGAGCCTTACTCCATGTATTTTAATTGCATTCATTTATTCTCTATCAACTATTACCATAAATATTAGCCCAGGCAAGGAAACCCTTACACAATCTTGGGTTTCGAAGGTATGACTATGTACAAAGTTCATGATTGGTGTTGTGAGAACTTTTCCATTATAGTTTTATCAATCCATGGATGCTTGCCCCCATGACAATTAAGTGGGTCAACTTTGTCAATGACATTGATTAGATTGACATAATTCTTTGAAAGGAACAAAACTTACAACTTCCTTCCACAAACTACAACTTCATACTTCATATTGCATATCATGTAGTGAATCTCTCTCTCTCTCTCTCTCTCTCTCTCTCTCTCTCTCTCTCTCTCTCTCTCTCTCTCTCTCCAATTATATAATAGATACGTATAGTAGCATTTTTTAACTTGTAAGTTTATAAGTGATAATACTCATATAGCTAATTAAACTTATAAGTTTATAAGCAATAATACTCATATAACTAATTAATTCATTATTAAAGAAATATTTATTAGTAGATAATAATAACATAATTTAGTTTTAATATTATGATTACATTCAATAACTAAAACTTATAACCAAAACGTCTAGTATAATGCTTATAATTTACTTTCAATATTTAGTTTATGATTAGATTCAATAACTAAAACTTATAACCAAAAGGTCTAGCATAATTAATGTATATATTAAATAAATATGCATATATATCTTCATTTATTATGATACATTTTAGTGATATATAATATAAATTAAATTAAATTTATAATATTTTATATGAAAGACATCAACATATAAATACTAGAGCTGTTACAAAGAATTAATAGTATTAGAGAAAGGGAAACATGACTTGGCTTTGCTTTATTTCATTAGTGGTATATACAGATTGTGAGGCCCCCAAAACGGAGGATAAGATGCTAATGTGGGTCATGGCTTAACACTAGAGTTGAAAAGAGAACTGTACTTGTTGCTTTTGAGATTATTGTAAAGTTATTGTATAAAATGGACCAGTCACTTAAATGTTTGGCTATAGTCACGTATTTGAAAAACCTTAAATTTTTCGTACACATTAAACCTTTAGAGTGAATGGAAGCTAGTTAATATAATGGTGTTTTGGTAATCATATTCATTATGGCTCAATGAAATTTTACAACTCAAATACATGAGTCCATTTTGTGTAAGTAGGTGAGATATGATTCTTCAAATATCATCATGATGTTTATAAATGTAAGTATAATTGCATTATTTTACTTGTTGTTTATCAAATTTTAAAACATATTAAACCTTTGTAAAACATACAAGAGAGAAAAGAAACAAAGCATCAAATGATATGCAATGAGTTGGAAACCTTTTTTTGATGTGAACACCCCTTTTTTTGATGTGAACACCCCATAATAATAGTATGTTATAGTATTTTGTGATGTTTAGATGTGATGGAGTGATTAAGGTTTATGAAGGAGAACAAATTTTTACTATGCTTTTGAATTTGAAATCCTAGTAGCCTTTTCACAATGCTTATTCTCTATTTGAATTGACTTCTTTTGATAAATTACAAGTGCAACATTGTTGCTTTTACACAAGGATCTCTCTCTCTCTCTCTCTCTCTCTCTCTCTCTCTCTCTCTCTCTCTCTCTCTCTCTCTCTCTCTCTCTCTCTCTCTCTCTCTCTCATAATTGTGATTAATGTCATATTCAAGCTAGCTTAATATTTGTAGGGCAAAGTGTTAAGTCGAGTAACAAAATTAACAGTAAGAGTTAGAGCAATAATGTGTGCCACCCCTAGCACTTACACACTTAAGCAATTTGGGAAATTGATACATTTGCCAACAATTAGCCCTATCATTAAGGATCAAATGTGGACTCATACAAGTGAACTTTGTAAAGGGATTGGAAGGGTATACTAGTGGAGTTTTTAAAACCCATACCTTTGGTTTATGGAGGGTATTTTGTTGGTATGCCTTTTTTACAATTACAAAGAAAGGATATACCTTTTTTACAATTACAAAGAAAGGAGGACTGAGTAAACGGCCTTAGAAAACAGTGAGGTGGAAAATATTTTCCTCTTATAAAGGCCATGATCCACCCGAGTTCAACTCCCACCGTTGGGTAGTATATGCCCTTATGTTGCATTCTACGGATGTTAATCTCTCTCTCTCTCTCCTGCCCCCCAAGTCAGGTCCATATACCTTTACTTTAGCAATCCACGTGTCATCTAGTGTGCTAAGGAGCCACGTGTCACTTAAATATTTGAGGAGCCTCGTATGAAGTCTTGGGGTTGGATGACGTGATGGAGTTGGATGAGGATGCCGTCGCGTTTCACAATTAAAGAGTCGTAGTTAGGTAGGGCGCTCACGCTCTACCTTCAGTTAAGGAGCGATTAAGTTTAAGCCTTCTCACAAAGCAGAGGGATTAGTAGACGACCAGAGCCTTAATCTAAATTGCAGAGCATAGGGGGTGGGTGTTAGGTTAGCCTTAATCGTTCGAATTCTGATGCACAGCCCTTGAAGGGACTCGTGACGGAAATCACTGCAATCGTTGGGCTTGCAATATGGGCAATTCCTGCGTGTCCGCCCATTACTCAGAAGGAGACGACGATGAAGAGATCGTGAAGGTGGTGAGGGTAACTGATGGGGAGCTGTTTGAATACCCGGGGCCCGTGCTTGTGGAGGATCTCATGTTTGGGTTCCAAGGCTTTGCTGTTTTCAACCACAGCAGCATGCTCCCTCCCGGAACTCAGCTCAATTTCAAAGAGGTTTACTATCTCATGCCCTTGGAAGTGCCCACCAGCTTTCGGGGAGAAGTTACCACAAATTTGTGATGTATTTTTCAAAGATGGCAAGTAGGGTCACGAGCTGGAAGATTCTAGAAGCTTTAGGCAACAGGCTTTCCATTTTTTTTTCTTGTAGGCTGAGGCTCGAAAGTGTTACCTCCTTCGACACTTCCGGCTGTGTGAATACAAGCTCTTTACTACAACAAAATTGAAGTTACCTCCACCCCACCCCACCCCACCGCCCGTCTCCCTCCCTCTCTCTCTCTCCAGGGGGGAGGGAGTGGGTCGGTTAATCTGTGCGCGCATGCGTGCATGTGCATGTACATGTGTGTGTGTTCTGTGCATGCGCACGTGCATGCATGTGTATGTGTGTGTGTTCGTATGAGCGTGTATGTGTGTGTGTGTCATCAGCAAAAAAAAACCCATGTATATTTATGGCAAAATAAGGAGCATGTATATGGAGCATGTGACCAACCTCTAGCTAAGAGGTTGCTTATATTGGTACATATTATTAGATTAAGCATGATAACGTCCTTGACTATTAAAGTAAGGTTTGGAAAGAATCTCGTTTTAATTTTGTAGAGTATCTTCTTGTAATGAAGAGGAGTGGTGTGGCTATTGACTTGGGAGTTACTTTAGCCCACTTCTATCCACCACTTGTATGGGGGATTAGCTTCATCCGCTTCACCTTGTGCATAAGATGCCATGGCATGTACCCATGGGTACATGCCACGGTAAATACCCATGAAGGTCATGTCTTGTATTAGACATCTAGTCCTCTCCTAGTGAAGCTCTTACGCTAGTAGTGTTCATTTCTTAACATGGGTTTTAGCTCTCCTCTTTAGTGCGAGAATGGAGAGTAGTTCTTCGTATAGTTTCCTATGATTTTTCGAGTACTAACTATGCGTCATTGGGTTTATCTCTTAAGCTATAACTAGGCTTATTCATGAGTTGAGAGAGAACTTTCCTAGTAGTGAGCTTGTGTAATTAAAATATGTTTAGAGTCTTAGTGTGATTTCTTATCCCATTTCTTGAAGGATTTTGGATCCACTCCCTTAATTAGTGAACTCAACATGAATCAAACCCAAGGTGTCAAATGACAGAGTAAGTGGCATGATGATCAACACCATCACAGAAGCATCTCCATAGAGGAAAGTCAAGGAGATTACTACATCGACACTCAAGCTACCTATCACCAAATATAGAACTTACAAGGCAAGTTTTGATTCTCACAAGCTTATTCCATAAAGAAACTTTGTAAATGAAGGGATGGAGTTCCGTTGTTTACTTTGGATTAGATGGGAAGGAGAGATTTCCTCATAAGGATGGTATATGAGAGAGTGAGAGAGAAGAAAACTTGTTTTTCTTCTTGATTGTATAAGAGAGTAGAAAGGATTTTCCATAGGAGGTGTTAGTGTAAGAGAGTGGCTAGGCGCACTCAACTGGAGTACCATGGTTGCACTCATAATGGAGTACACACATAGCTTCTCAAATGGGAGAGCTCACCATGAAAGCTTGCTCTAAGCAAGAAGATGACCAAGATTGGTAATATGTCAAAAAGGTAATGAGATTATACAAAAACTACCCCATAAGTGGCTTATATAGTCACTTACTCCAAGCCCATTCACACTATGGTTGCCCATAAACCCAAGTGTTATTTCCCAAAAGTATATGCCTATTCCCTCACCCATATGTGCATGTGTAACTCAACGAAGCCCATAATTTCCTACATTACAAACCATCCCCTCTAACAATGATTTCATCCTCAAAATAGAAGGGTGGTCGTGCAAAAAGCCAAAAGTGATCCACAACATATGGAGTCGTAGACCATAGAAGGTCCAAATCCCATATAATAAACCAAGTTGGCACTAGGTTCAAATGGAAACCATGAATGTGGATGCACAAATAGCATCAACATCATAAGGCCCTCGCAACCTCCTAGATCAAATGGAAAACTGTAGAGACCAACTCCCAAGCTGTAAAATACGATGCCACCTAGGTCGAAACAGTGATGTAGCCATGCATCCTCAATCATCACATAATCTCATGGATCAAATGGAAGTCCATAGCACCAATGATCCATGTATACACATGCATGACTACATGTACTAAAGGAAGCTCCATGCAATGATCCACCAAGATATCCACCAAGATAATGGTCCAAATGGCTGCCTGGATCAAAGGAAACTCCATGAATATCATCATCAAATATCAATGTCTCACAGTGATAGAAATCACAATAGCATCTACAATCATCATACTACAGTGTTCATCAACTCTGAAGTAAAGTGACTAGCAAAAGTACCACGATCCAAGGAAAACTCGGTCACCAAGTAACCAGAATTGTAAGCGAGGTCTGCCTCATAACCAAGAATGATGCATCCCAAATTACTTGTGATGCATCTAAAAGTGAATGCCTAGACCATAAGGTCATGTCGACATCCACAAAGGCCAAACGAAGAAGCCTCAAAGGTAGAGTCATACACAATCAGGAGCAAACCGATGCCCTCATCATATATATCATCCCTTAAATGATCCCAAGCATGGTCCACTATATCAATGTCTCCCCCTGGACATGATCCACATATGTATAACCACCATCATGAGCATGCATAATCATCACATTTGTAGCATCCCAAGTATGTCTAGATGTGAATGCCTCATAGACTGAGTCTATAGCATCAAAATAACATTCACTATGAACAAGCACGAATGCTATATAACTATGATATCTGGCATCATAAAAGCATCTATGGGCATCAAAACTAAATGCCTCCAAATCTGAATCATGCCAAGGCATAAGCAAAGCCAAACCATCAACACCATGAGTATCTTACAAATCACTCAAGGCATGGTCCTTATCACAAAGAACCAAATATGCATAATCCATATCATGTAACTGCTCAAAATGTGCATCCAAAAGTGTTGTCATCATCCACATCAATGTATGAATTCCCATTTCCAAAAGTATCATCAAAATCCAAAACATCCTCCATAGGATCAACACATAAATTATCCACTAGTGTAGAGGTATAATCAAAACTCAAGATGGAATCCAAATCTTTATATTGATGTGTGTATGGCTTCTTCTCTTCTTGCTATCCAGAAATTACAGCAAGTGTCTTGTCCACCTTTAATGCCCATAATGTGTTCATAAAGACCCACATAATCATAATCCAAATGTGAGAATGAATGGAAGTCCTCTTTTGCTCTTCGTAAAGCTAAAATCTTGCAAAATTGAGTACATAATAGCCCTTCTATCAAGAGGTAAACCAAGAGATGGCACAAACAATTCACATACATTGATCCTCCCTATCTTCGCTGCTTCACTTGTAGTGGCTCCACCATTGAACTTTGACCATTGCCTTCCTCCAATCATGCCTCGTGAAGAAGAAAGTGTTTGACCATATGACTCATTGACAGGTAAAGGTAAAGAATGTAGTTGATTCTTCCATTGTTTGAACAAGTCATCTTGACTATGTCTAAAACTTTCAAGGGACTCCATTATGTTATCAGTGGTGGTTGAGTCTAATCTTCGCATGATGACAGCTTGAGAAGACTCAACTCTCGTGAGCACTTGATTCTTCACAAAAGCATTATTGCCTCTTGCTTCCATTGCATCAAAAACATTGCCCCTTTCTTACATTGCATCAAAAACATTGCCTCTTTCTTGCATTGAATCAAAACCCTCATCGTCATCCTCATCAAATGTGTCCACAAATCACTTCCATATAGGCTCTAGATTGAGGATGTACTAAGTGTAGAGGGTATGGATACTCACAAGCATTGGATACCTTAGTTTATGTGATAACTATGTCCATACATAGTGTTGCAAGTGGTGTGGTAGATGTATATACAATGTAGGCAATTATGCAGCATTGACATGGTCACACTGCCCTCAAAATGTGGCCAACCGACATACCGCCCACTAATAAACCCATACCATCGAGCCCCAACTAATGCTCAAACCCTTGACCATCTCCTAACTATCCATGGTCATAATAATGAACCCATCTGTATCCAAGCTAGGGTTCCCACCAATGACACGTGCACCAATGGCTTCTCCTCATAATGGGAGCTTTTACAAATTTGCACAAAACATGGATGTGAGATACATGCTAAGAGGTGGCCATTGAGTGTATTCTAACACGCCCCTCAATGTCTGCCTAAAGATAGATTATGTTCTTGGCCCAACAGTAAGTCGATGAAGATGCCAAATGAGGTGGTCCTTCCCAAGAGCCTTGGTTTTGATTTCGGTGCAGTTCTGGTCCATGGAACAATACTCTAGATCCACTATCTTATCCTTAATTATCTCTCACACATAATAATACTGAATTTCAATGTGCTTCATTCAAGCATGAAACATAGGGTTCTAAGTGTAACTCTGGTTATCACATTAAAAGGCTATAGCCCCACTAATTTGAACTCCCACAACCACCACTAAAATCCTCCTCAGCCATACTGCTTCACAAGCAACAAAACAAACTCCGCTTCTATAGAAGAAAGTGCCATTGTAGGCTACTTATTTCTAGTCCTAGAAGAACCTAAGCTCTAATACCATATAAGAATATAGCACAGCACGGAAAGATAAATAGCAAAACAAAGTTTGACAATGCAATGATAGAGAATTTAAAATTTTGAGATAAATACAATATGATGGTACTATCCACCTGTGCGCTCTCAAGTAGAGCTTAGATGGTGATCTAGATAGACTCTCGGCATGGAAGATATACTAAGTGTAGAGGGTATGGATACTCACAAGCATTGGATACCTTAGCTTAGATGGTGATCTAGATAGACCATGGGGATAGAGGATGTACTAAGTGTAGAGGTAGCGTATACAACACGGGTGGTTATGCGGCATAGACACAATCACATTGCCCTCAAAACACGGCCAACTGATGACTACCACTAATAATGAACCCATATCATCAGGCCCTCACTAATGCTTGAACCCTTGGCCATCTCTCCTAACCATCAATGGTCATAATAATGACCTCATCGGTGTGTCTAAGCCTGGGTTTCCACCAAAGACACATGCACCAATGGCTTCTCCTCATAATGGGAGCCTTTACTAATGTGTACCAAACATAGATGTGAGATACATGCTGAGGGGTGAAGTATTGAGTGTATACTACTAGTGGATACAAGGATTAGATCAATGCTAAGCATTGATCTAATCCTCTTAAATAAGCTTGTGAATATAATGATTATATTAGTGCTAGGCATGATTAGGTGAGTGAGTAGATGCTAAAAGGGCTCCCCTTGATTTATGGATCTAGATGCCCTTTCCATGTACTCTAAGACAACATTGGTGGCTAGCATTCAAGGCTCAGTTACATAGGCATAGATTTAGATGCTCTTTCCATGTGCTCTAAAACAACATTGGTGACTCACTTGCATACGCATGGATTTAGATACCCTTTCCATGTGCTCTAAGACAACATTAGTGGCTAGCATTTAAGGCTCATTTTGTGGATACAGGGATTAGATCAATGCTAGGCATGATTAGATGAGTGAGTAGGTGCTAAAAGTGCTCCCCTTGATTTGTGGATACACGGATTAAATCAATTCTAGGCATGATTAGGTGAGTGAGTAGGTGCTAAAAGTGCTCCCCTTAGTTTATGGATCCAGATGCCCTTTCCATGTGCTTTAAGACAACATTGGTGGCTAGCATTCATCAAGGCTCACTTGCATAGGCATGGATTTAGAAGCTCTTTCCATGTGCTCTAAGACAACATTGGTGGCTATTAATCCAATTCTAGGATTAACAAGAGCTACTACCATTATCTTACATCAAGGAGTCATGGTAGATACACCAAAGGGTCATACATTCAAGATATGAAGCAATAGTGTCCAAAGCTACAACTTGGACGGGAACCCGTAATGTGTGACAGAGTATTTATGGCGATTCCCGCTTCAAGAGCATGTGGTAGCAAGATAGGATGAAGTCCTAAGTGATGTAGTTCATGGATATATTATGATGAGCCTAAAGTGCCCGCTCGGCCACAGTTTAAGTGAGTGTGAACACTTATGGCCATGTATATAAGTGAATTTCTCTCATAATACAACATACTCTCCCATTGTAAAATTGAGTCTTGCTCTTGCTAATCTCTCTCCCTAATGCATGCTAGTGAGTGTGTGTGAGTGAAGTGAGATAAGAGGAGGGACGAGGACCCATTGACAACGCTTGCGGGAGACACGGTGGAATTGCTTCTCAAGGAGTTGTAGATCTTGGAGACCCCTCAAGGGTTATGATCTTGGCCATTGGTCACGACATTTGCGGTTCACCACAGGTAATCTCTTTTTGGATGTGTTTTAAGGAGGGTTAGGGTGAGCCATAACATTTTTGGTGCCGTTGCCGTCGGGGAGCCATCCCTTGGCTTTTTCCATCGTTTTGCCTCTAATCTGTGCATGCCATTATCTTGATCAATGGTTTTCCATGAAAAAGATGTGGATTTGATGGTGATTTATGTGAGATTTGGTGTAGAATAGCTCTCTTTTTTGTTTTTGAAAAGAATGCTTTTTGCTTAATTTTTTAGATTAATTTGTTGTTTTTGTTGTTATTTTGGTGGTTGTTCAAGGGCTTGCACATAGTTTGTATTAGGCTTAGTTTGCATCCATTGCATCAAACAATGCAATAGAATGCAATTCTTAGTGAATGTTAGCTCTCTTTAGTTTAAACATAGAACTAAGATCATTAATTTTAGTTTAATTGTGTGTTTTTTTGTTGAAATTGTTAATTGTTTGGATTAGAGTATTAGCAAGCATTAAGAGTAGCTTAATCTTTCAAAATCATCAAAAAATCCTCGAATTTGACTAATTTCTCTTAATAGACTAGTTTTGTCATTAAGGGTGATTAATCTTGTTCAAAAGGCCAAAAATTTAAAAAATGTGTTAATTTGGGTCTAAATGGATCATATGAGTAGTCGAAATTGATTTTTTTGCTTAATTGGAGAAATTTGAATCTCTTTGCTTAATTTTGCCTTAAAAGAGGAGACCATAATTAAGAGTCTAATTAATCTCCTATTTTAGATTAATTTACACAATTATTGATGCATGAAGATTAGCATTCCCTTGCTCTATCCAATGATATGCTCAATTGTGTGAATTAATTAGGGATTAGTGGTTAATTAGAGTTCTTGATTAGTGTAAAAGAGGAAAAGATTAGTGAAAGAATTAATCTTGGATTAATTCTTAATCACTTTTTTACATAACTCATTAAGGCTAATGAGCATTCAATGAGTAGATGCTCTCATGAGTTGTCAAAATTGTCCATTTTGCAGATCATTTATGAAGGGTGTAAGGGGTGTCATTAAAAGGTTGACTTTTTTTATTCCCAGTTACCTTTTTGGAAAAATGCCCATGCCCTTTTTATTCCCAGTTACCTTTTTGGGAAAATGCCCATGTCCTTTTCATTTTAAATTCAAAAAATATTCCCCACCAAAAAATAGAAAATTATATTTCCTACTCTCACAAAAAAAAACCTTTCATGAAAGAAATTTTGGCAAAAAAAATTTTCGACCGCGAAAGAAATTTCAGTCGTGAAAAAAAAATCAAGCAAGAAAATTATGGCCGTGAAAGAAAATTCTAGCGAAAAAATTTTGGCCATGAAATAAAATTCCGACCATGAAAGAAATTTCGGCGAAAAAAATCTGACCGTAAGAAAGATATTCTGGTGAGAAATTATGGCCGTGAAAGAAATTCCGGCCATGAAAGAAATTTTGGCGAAAAAATTTCGGCCGTGAAAAATCAGGCGTTCTTAAAAAGTCAAATTTTCCGATGAGCCCTAGAGTGCCTTCATCATCGGATATACGATTTAGGAGATACAGGCCTCCAAAGTTTCATACAATGAAACTTTAAATTCACTGCATGAATTTAAAGTTTCACTGCATGAAACTTTGGAGGCCCGTATCTCCTAAACCGTATATCTGATGAAGACACTCTAGGGCTCATTGCCGTAAATCCAAAGTTTCACTGCATGAAACTTTGGAGGCCCATATGTCCTAAACTGTATATCCGATGAAGGCACTCTAGGGCTCATACGTCTGAAGTCAAAATCAACCATTTTGGCCTCCAACCAGCAACCTCAAAATTCGACCCGAAAATCGAGACAAAAATAGCCCAAAAACCATGAAAAAACGTAAAAATTAGCGCGAAAACGACGACAAGCCATATTCGGGCTACTTTTGTGAGGGTCTAAATGACAAAATCACGAACGACTCAGGGAAACAAAGTTGTAGTATTCCAAAAATACTACAACTGCCTCATATAGAGTTTTTCAAAATTCCTTTTAGAACACCCTCAAAAACGTGCTACGAAACATGAAAAAAATTCTCGAAAATTTTTTTTCGTCTTTAGACAGTGATGGAAAATAGGTTTTAGGACCTCCTCTTCCATCTCAAAAGTTCCTAGCATAAGCTTTTTCCAGTGCAGTGATAGAACTCTATTCAATTAAGCGTCAACCAAATGAATCCATTAGAGATTTTATCCTTATGATAAAACTCTTGGACTCGCGTTGTGAGTCATGGGAAAAATTAAACAATGTTCAATTGAAGAGATGTTTTATGATAGGCTTAAAGAATAACAGCTTACACAACTTGATCATTGTAACCAATCCGAAAACATTCGATCAATGTTGTAAAGAAGCAATATGTTTAGATGACAACATGCTAGAAGATGATCATGCTACGAGGTGTTCCTCATCTAAACCAAGTGAAGAAATGGAAAAAGAAAGATCGATCTCGGAACTAAAATTCCCAAAATTTTATGCAGCCTTGCTTAAAACCTTATAGACAACAGAGGATGAAAACCTTCAAAACTAGACATCCTTAATGCCTTTAAAAGTGAGGAACGAAATGCCTTGTGTTGAATGCAATCACTACGACCATCCCAATCCTCATTCTACATACAAGGACCTGTTCTTATATACTACATAGATTGTAAAACCTTTGACCGTGATACTAAAAAATGTCCCGCTTCATCCACAATGAACTCAAAACCTCCATCTCCTGTGCACCAAACAGAAACAGTCCAAAGGGTAGAAACTGCTCAGGAAGCAGTTAATCGGACACTTCAGTGTCCGATTGTCGTGGACCTCACAAGGTGGCAAACTGCACAGTTTGGAATACTTCCATGCACATAGCCACTGACACCTTGCGACCCATGTGTGAATGATGTGGCATTCATTACATGTTCCAAGATTGCCCAAGACGAGTTGCTTCAATGCAACTTGTCTCCACAAAAATACAACTCTTAACATCTTAAGTGTATAAAACGGGCAAGTGTCCACGGTGCCCTTGAATGTGCTTACAAGCCAAGGCACGGTGCCCTTAAGTGTATAAAACGGGCAAGTGTCCAGGGTGCCCTTGAATGTGCTTACACGCTTACAAGCCAAGGCACGAGAAACAGTCAAAAGGAACGCAAAAGACAATACCTCAACATGGGTAGAAGAACATGCTTCAAAACAAAACCCAAAAGAAGGAGCAAAACCTTCTAAAACCAAGAAAAACAAAGGACAACAAACTGTCAAAACCAAGGTCGAATTAAAAGACAAGGAAAAGGGGCCTGTAGAGGACATAAACCCAAAAGGGGACATAAACACAAAAGAGCCAAAAGCTATACATGATGCAGAAGCATCCACCTCAAAAACCACCACACAAACCTCAACACCCATATGTGTGACACAGGATTCAAAAACCCAAAAGAAAATTCAATCTCAACACATGGGTAAACATAATGAAAAACTGACAAACCAAAGAAAGTTAGAGAATGAAACAAGTTCTAGTACATCACTAAGTGAGGATGAAACAAGTTCTTACTCTTTGCTCAGTGCACCACATAGACCAATCAAGAAACTAAAACCTACCCAACCACCCCAAATGGATAATAATGATCACATGACGTATGTGGAATGCAAAAAGCAAGCTCAGGAGAGCATGCTTAGCTTGGTTGAATTTCTTACAAGATCACCGGTTGTGATTGAGCCTCATAATGCCAAACCTAAAATAGTAACCAAGATACAAAGCCTAGAGAAGTACCGCTTTCTCTTTCAAGAGGAAGACATACTCTTTACAGAAGAGTCATTTGAAACAGATTGTACGAACTATACGCTTGAGAAAGCACGTGAGGAATTTGATAATTCCCTTACAAGATTAAAACAGTCTTTCAAAACCTCATTTAGAGGAATGCTCTTCTCTCATGATAAAGCCAGCATCACATCAGCACTTGCTTAGTTATACAAGGGCTCAACCTGAGTTATACAAGGACATAACAAACTCCATAAAATAGGACTATGAAGATTCACAAGTTTCTAAACAGCCCTCATTAAGAATTGTCAGAGGGCCAAGTGTGCCAGTGTACGCATTGGGTACTCTTGAAAAAGCTAAGACCCAAATAGAGGATAAAAGTGAATGGGAATATGAAACTGAAACAGGATCTGAAGGTGAAACAATAACCAAAACACCCGCGGTTCCTTTGGAAGATTCTATCATGGTATGGTTGGATTTCCCTACATGCAATGATGTTAAGTGCAAACGCGCATTGATTAGCCCTCCAGCTAGTCATAACATCGTGACTAGCTGTGACAATGGACACTTGGGTGTCATTTTGGGACAACCTAAACTCATCCCTACAAGCAATAGTCTTGCAAGAGGAGCCAATAGACAAAACATTGAAGTTCCAAGTTACTTTAAATACACTACTCAAACAATCGATGGTGATATGGAATTTACATTCCATGTTACCCTAGATTCCCTTGAGTATGATGTCATCCTTGGCGAAACTTGGATAGGTGAATCATTGTATTCAATAGATGAATCCATGCAAACAGTCACCTTGTGAACACTCCTGCAAGCAATGTAAAATTGCTATTAGGGAGGAAGAGACCTTGCAAGAGATGGAACTTCCAAAATATCTTACTAAAAAGATCCCTAGGATTTTGGTGGGATTGAAAATTTCAAATAAAATCACCACAGCTCAAGCACAACTTTATCCAACATAAGAACACAATCTCATGACCCTCGAACTATGGGATTTGTTAGGTCAACCAACACTCACGGCACATCCTGAAAGGATTACCTTTACACAAGAACTGAACATGCCATGTTTGGGGTACTTTGAACACACAATGTATATTGAAACTAACCCCCTTACTTGCAAGTTTTTTATGGTTGAGTATGTGTTGAGCAGATTTGATCGTGGGGCATAAATAGACTATTGCTGCCCAAGCACCACTATTCTTTGCTAGAGATAGAGTCATCATGATGGTCAACAACAAAAAGTTGACAATACCATACTGCAAGGAAGAGGATCCAACTTTAATGGATATCTATGATGCTGAACGCAAAAGGATATACGCCTCTTCCACAAAAGCCCCTCTACACAATGTCTTACCATCTGTGTCAATGACCGACTCCAATAAAGCATCTACTCCTTCAACCCCATCCTCACCTACGAAATTCGATGCCAAAACCTCACAATCAGTAGCTATTCCAGAAGAAGTTTCCACAGCCAAACCATCAACTCTAACAAGGAACTCAAAGGAAAGACCCTAGAACCTATGCATCTTCATTGACAAACCTCATCAAAGGAGACAATCACATGCTCAAAGGCCTTGTCAATCATCGACAGCCACTCCACAAGAGACTCTAACCTCATCATCATCAATAATGCCCATGAGTCACAAACTTGCGGCCTCAGCACCAACCAAAGTCAAGGAGGGCCCCAAACCTTCCACATCAACCCAAAATAAAACTCCACCAAGACTACCACAATCACGATATCTTAATAGTATCAAAATGTGGGTGGAGAAGGAGCTACTTGTAGCTCAAGGCTACTATGAAGGTGCCAATCAAATTTGGGCGCCTTGACAATCAAAACCTCTTCCCCAACGCAGCACTCGGACGCCAAGGAAAAAGAAAGGTACTCCAAAACACAGTCCACAAAAGCCTATGCAAGTTCCTCACAAAACTCCACCAAGTCATCAAGTGTGGGTACCAAAAACACTACTGCACGCACAGGGGTACTACCAAAGAAATACCAAAGCTTGGGTCCCCAAGCGCATCACAAAGTCCCCTAAGCTTGCACAAAGAAGAAAGCCTCAACACCAAGCACATTGGCCACCAATTTACAGTGTTCATCAAAGTGAGGTGAGAGGAGGGACGAGGACCCGTAGTGCAACATGGCAGTGTGACAACACTCGCAGGAGATGCAATGGAATTGCTTCTTAAGGAGGTGTAGAGCTTGGAATCCTCAAGGGTTACGAGCTCGGCCATTGGAAAGATCCTCACGACAGTTGCGGTTCACCAGGTAATCTCTTTTTGGATGTGTTTCAAGAAGGGTTAGGGTGACCCATAATAGTGGCTCACTTGCATAGGAATGGATTTAGATGCCCTCTCCATGTGCTCTAAGACAAAATTGGTGGCTAGCATTTAAGGCTCATTTGAGGATACAAGAATTAGATCAATCCTAGGCATGATTAGGTGAGTGAGTAGGTGAGTGAGTAGGCATGATTAGGTGAGTGAGTAGGTGCTAAAAGTGCTTCTCTTGATTTGTGGATACAAGGATTAGATCAATGCTAGACATGATTAAGTGAGTGAATAGGTGCTAAAAGTGATACCCTTGATTTGTGGATCTAGATGCCCTTTCCATGTGCTCTAAGACAAAATTGGTGGCTATAGCATTCAAGGCTCACTTGCATAGGCATGGATTCCTTCCTTCACCCGTTATACTAGCCTTTCACATTGCTTGAATTTACTCTAAGGTGCACTCTTTTAGGCTCATTATTACAAGGCTTTTATTGGGCTTTTCACCATGGACATTTAAATGGATTCCCTTTAGTGCCACAATTTTTCCCAACAATCTCCCCCTCAAGTGATATCCATCCCTCTAGCATTTATGGATTCAACCTATCTTTATTTTACATAGATTTTCACCATCTTAGCTTGGGTAATGTTTTACACAAGGTAGGAAGTGGGGGTGGCCTTATGGCCTTTGTTGATGATTAGAATATGATTAGAATGCTCATTCACCATGGGCCAAGTTAGCCTCTTTTGCTGAGCTAGAGGCCTTATGACCTTTCTCTTGTTCATCTACAAAGTTGGCTAGAGTTTGTGATTTCTTCTTGAAATAGCAATCCTTCTCCAATTGATTGTCCATGCCACAATAGTTACACTTCATTTTACCCTTGATTTTGATGATGGCCCCTTGTAGTAACCTTTTTGGTCAATAAGCTTGATCAAGTACATGTGTCGTCTTTTCCTTGATCCTCCTTTCCTCTTTCAAGAGTGTAGCAGCATCAAAGGTTGAGCTAGGCAGATTTTTTGAAAGTGGAAACCATAGTCCCATATGGCTCATTAGGTATGGGGAATGTCAAGGAGGGAGCTTTGGGTATCATGATTATCATCACTGCCTCCACTTCCTCCTCCTCCTCCTCCTCCTCCTCCTCCTCCACCACCACTCACCCCCCCAACTCCCTTAATGTCTCTCTTTCTCCCTATGCCCCCCACCCCCCACCCCAATTCTCTCTTCTCCCTCTCTCTTCTCCCTCTCCTTCTCCCCCCCCATGTTCTCTTCACTCTCTCCGTCCCTCCCCTCCCCCCCCCACTTCTCTTCACCTCTCCTTCCCCCCCAATTCTATCTTCTCCCTCTCCCTCCCACACACCCACCCCATTGGACTCTCTCTCTCTCTCTCTCTCTCTCTCTCTCTCTCTCTCTCTCTCTCTCTCTCTCTCTCTCTCTCTCTCTCTCTCTCTCTCTCTCTCTCTCTCTCTCTTCAAGCTATAATTACAAATTGCATATACATACTATCAACATATGTTATTTTGTACAAATAAATCTTTATCTATTTTTGTACCTTTTTTGCCTTAATATAAGTTTCACATTTTAATATCATCATGCAATAGATTGTACTTTTTATACATGAAAACATTATGTTTTCTAGTATAAATTACATAATTTTATACCATTTTAGCTAATTAAAATAAATTTTGATTATTATTATTTTATTTGGGTCAATTTCTCTTTTTTTAACATTTATTGTTAAAATTTAAGAAGCACGTTTTGATATCAATATCAATTCTTTGTACAATTCACATGATAAATTTTTATTCGTTTTATTTTTAAAAGTTGTAAACATTTTATATAAAAATAAATACTTTTAAAAATATTTATTTGGCTATAGAAACTAGAAAAAATATACCTATGAGTGTACAAAAGGCCTAGTAATTAAACATTATGTTTTTTTTGTAATTTTTTTAAAAACATTTTTTAGCAGCATATAAGTAGCACATTTTTATACAATTTACACAAGAATTTTTTTAAATATATTTTTTGATATTATAAACCTTTTTACACAAGAATTTTGTTTTTGTATATTTTTTGAAATTATATACCTTTTTACACAAGATTTATATTTTTTGAAATTATAAACCTTTTTATTAAATTAATTCCTTTTTCATAATTATTAGACTAAAATTCATGCTTTATGTTTTCTCATTAAGAATGAATGCTTTCTAAAATACAAATATTAGTACGCTACAATATTACATTACATTACATCAACATTGGCCATATCAAAGGGTGTATCAAGGATGCCATGGAAATTGCCTTGGAAGGTGAGGTCCCACACATTGCATGGATAAGTGAGTTGCTACTCAAGCAAGGACACCCATTAGGTGGATAAGTGAGCTGCCTTGGAAGGTGAGGTCTTGCACATTGGGGGTGGATAAGTGAGTTGCTACTTATGGATGGGCAAGGACACCTATGTGTCCTTCCCATCATCTTTATTGGCTCTTTATGTGTGTTTGCCACATTGAGGTCAGGCCCCTCGTGGAATGGTTATGATTGGGGGCTCATGGATCCAAGAAATGAGGTGGTAGGAAGCTTCACTATTCTAATTCTTGCTTAGTATTCTCACACCTTCATTGACCATGAAGGTGGTATGAAGCTTCACTATTCTAATTCTTGCTGTAAGATTCCTCCCCAGCCTCTCAAGATGTCCAGCATCTTCCCGTGTAATTAAATCCCTCTTCAGAAATATACACTTTTTCCTATAAATAGAAGCCTTCCCCTTTGTTGAAACTCAATAGTGTTTTATGCACTGTTACTCTACTCCTCCCAAGCCAAGAACTGTGAATTTATTAATAATTCACTAGTTTTTGACATTTCCCTCTTCCAAAGATTGGTGGCCACTCTTGTTCAAACAAGAGTTGAAGCCTCAAACCATCAAGCCAAAGGAAAGCTCTCAAAGTCATTAGTAAGTTGGTGATTCTTCCTTTTTTTCACTTATTTTATGGTTTTTATGGTTTTAAATGGTTTTTATGCTTTATGTTTTCTCTAAAATTGCAAATAATGTTATGCCTCATTACAAAAAGGCATTCCCCTCTCTTCTCTAGCAAAACCAACCATTCTCTATCCTAGGTGAATGGTTAATGATTAAAGTCAAGTTTTTATAATGTTTGTCTTAATTAAGTGAAAAAATGTTTACTTTAGGATAATTTCAATACTCTTGGTGCACTTTTAATTAGTTTTAAAGACTTAAAAATTTTAAAAATGGTCAGCCATACAAAGGAAGTTATGGCGAAATTTTTAGAAATTAGTGAAATAAAATTCATCTTTTATTATTCTAAAAGAGTAATCCTTATGGTTTCTATATTCTAAAGTATCATTTTCATGCATAAAAGATATATTTTGATTATTTGTATAAAAGATAATTTTTTTTAATTATAAAAGTGTTACTTTATCATAATTAATTTTCATGCATAGAAGTATGCATAAAAGATAATTTTTTTATAAAAGTGTTACTTTTATCATAATTGATTTTCATGCATAGAAGTATGCATAAAAGATAATTTTTTTATTATAAAAGTGTTACTTTTATCATAATTGATTTTCATGCATAGAAGTATGCATAAAAGATAATTTTTTTATTATAAAAGTGTTACTTTTATCATAATTGATTTTCATGCATAGAAGTATGCATAAAAGATAATTTTTTATTATAAAAGTGTTACTTTTATCATAATTGATTTTCATGCATAGAAGTACGCATAAAAGATAAATTTTTATTATAAAAGTGTTACTTTTATCACAATTGATTTTCATGCATAGAAGTATGCATAAAAGATAATTTCTTTATTATAAAAGTGTTACTTTTATCACAATTGATTTTCATGCATAGAAGTATGCATAAAAGATAATTTCTTTATTATAAAAGTGTTACTTTTATCACAATTGATTTTCATGCATAGAAGTATGCATAAAAGATAATTTCTTTATTATAAAAGTGTTACTTTTATCATAATTGATTTTCATGCATAGAAGTATGCATAAAAGATAATTTTTTTATTATACAAAGTGTTACTTTTATCGTAATTGATTTTCATGCATAAAAGTATGCATAAAAGATAAATTTTTTTATTATAAAAAGTGTTACTTTTATCGTAATTGATTTTCATGCATAAAAGTATGCATAAAAGATAAATTTTTTTATTATAAAAAGTGTTACTTTTATCGTAATTGATTTTCATGCATAGAAGTATGCATAAAAGATAATTGTTTTATTTATAAAAGTGTTACTTTTATCAGAATTGATTTTCATGCATAGAAGTATGCATAAAAGATAATTTTTTTATTTATAAAAGTGTTACTTTTATTATAATTGATTTTCATGCATAGAAGTATTCATAAAAGATTAATTTTTTTATTATAAAAGTGTTACTTTTATCATAATTGATTTTCATGCATAGAAGTATGCATAAAAGATATTTTTTTAAATAAAAGTGTTACTTTTATCATATTTGATTTTCATGCATAGAAGTATGCATAAAAGATAATTTTTTTTAATCGAAGATCGAGGTAAATGAATATTCCTCAAGAAATCCATGTTTTTGAAATTTGTAAACAAGTATTCGTCGAAAGAAATTTAGAAAAAGAGAAATCGAGATAGTACCTTTCGAGAAAGATAATTTTAGGAAGAACCTTTCCAGACCTAAACTCTGATTCAGACTATTGACCAAGACCTAATTCCTTCGTCAGTTTCAATCAATGACGATGTGCCCACTTCAGGGAAAATGTACTCAAATCATCCACCGAATCTGAAACTAAGTTAAGACTTTTGATTTTGATCTGAGAATCAAGTTAACAGAATTCGAGAAATTCTATTTGGAATTAAAAATGGGATCTAGAAGTATTGAGATACGGATTTAAGATATACTCATGGTATTCAAACAAAATCAAAACTATAAACTTGCATAGAAACCCTGTCTTCTTAAAAGATTGTCTTACGCCAGAATGCTGGAGGGAGCATTTGGCATATATGTTTATCTAAGGGAAGTTCGGTTGCAATAGCTGGCAGGGAGTGTTCGAGGGACAGCTCACGTGGCAAAGCCTGCTGAGGTCTTGGCCAGCCTCGGTATGGTTAAAATGGTGCGCTTCCGGTATGATGGACGAGGGCCGACGAAATGGTCCCTGAGTGAAGTGCCAAGACACCTAAGGAGGATCCTGGAGGGTTCTGACCAGGCGATGCACGGGCTCGCGGTGCCGAGGACATCCATGCGTATGTCGAGGAAGATATTATACGATGGACCTATGTTATTGTAATCTATCACACTGAATCTCGTTGTTGACTCGCTGGTCTCAACGGAGAGTCCAGAATGATACTGTTTTGTGAGAAACAAAGACTCAATGGAAATTTTAAAGTATGACATGTGTAACCAGTAAATTGTCAATGGATTGTTTTATAGATTAAAGTTTTAAAGAGGAGTGTGTGCGTATCTGTTTTCTAAAGCTAAAGAAAGGCATTTCAATTATGGGTGGGTGAGTACTTGTTGGTTCCACCGATTCCAGTGGTAGGGTGGTGGCTAACCCATGGGCCGGATAGGCTGGAATCGGTGGAGTTTTAATAATCAAACTGAAAAATCTTAGGATTATGCTAGGATTCGAGTAGCTAGTCAATTCTCTGATAAAATTCTCAAATGAGTGGATCAACGGCTGTGCCTGATCTTGATCAGGGAAAAAGCGTTGATTTTACTAAAATGATCAAATTATATCAGTGATAGTTTCCCTTCTATCTAGTTTTATCAGATGAAGGTTACTTTAACACCTTGACCTTGTTTAGAAAAATTCGTTAAATAAGATAAAAAATGGTGGAATCGCCCCCGCTTTCCGGGCATGGGAAATTTTCCCGATTTTGGTTTTCGGAGTGACCACCAGCCTAGTCTCGTGTCGATGCTTTGTTTGCTTTCCAAATTGGCATGCTTCACATATTCTCTACATACCTTCAACTTTAAATTTTGGCAGCCCTGTCACAATTCCTTTAGTCTGCATAGACTTCATTCTCTGCACATTCACATGTCCAATTCTTTTATGCCAAATGTTTGTGTCTACAACAATTCCTGAACCATTTGCAAACATCGTAGCACTCACTTCAGGCATGTTTACATTCAACATAAACATTCTGCCCACTCTGTTGCCTTTTGCAACCAACCTGCACTTGTCTTTAAAGTCTTCAACAACATAACAACCATCAGGGTTAAAGTGAAACCTGCAAACCCTTCTCAGCTACTGGGAGTTCGGTGCGCGGAGGGGGTAGAGGGATCTCACAGTTGGTATCAGAGCCGAGTTGAAAGCTAATAAGGATAAATAAATTCTTATCAGAAATTGATAATAAGAACTCAGAAAAAGCATTTTCATAATGTATTTTCATTCCGTAAGCTTCTTTAATGAAGAAATTTTAATCAAAGAAATTATTTTTATAGATGGAAGCTCCCTATTTATCTAGTATTCCCGACCTCATCCAGTCTCAAGATATGATTGCGTTTGCCTTCGAGCATCTCATCTCTTCCGCTTCAACTCAAACAAGTCGAGCAAGACTCGCACGCCATTTCGAGGAATTATATTTTCCTAACCCAGCGGAGAGAATACAGCATAAGTGGTTTGCAGGGCAATATGTCCATGCCTCCGTACAATGCTGTGTGGCAGAACCTCTCATTGGCTATGATCCTATTAAAGCTGAAAATGGTGCGTGGCGTCATTCTATATCATTCGACGCCTCAGAATTTCAGACTTTCATGCCAAGTCTACAGACTCCTTAGTTGTTTTATTCCTAAATGGAAGATAATAGTTCCCTTGTCAGTAAGTGAACGTTTGTATCAGGGCATGGCTATGGCCCAGTACCGTCGTCATATGCGTCTCTCGAGGAGATTTTGAATTCTGGAGCCGAGCTACTCTATTTACATATTGCAACTTTTATATAAATATAGAAATGTTTTCTGGAGAAAAATTCCCTGTTGTATAAGTGATTGTTTATAGACGATCTGATAAAGAAAAATCTGTTATCAGACATATGTCATAGATCTCCAATAAGATCATTGTCTTGTTTAAGAAATTGTTTTCCGAACCTCTTAAGTCTTAGGATCTTGTGGATAATATCAAAATAAAAATTTAATAATATATAAATTTTTGGCAGAATCATGAGACGAGGAAACCGTGGCCGTCAACCAGACCCTCTCTTTGAAGATGACGAGCTTGACCCTGATGTTCGCAAGGCTCTTCATAGGACTCAGCTAGGACCCTTCAAAGGAGAAGGGGAGAACTTGGGCGAGGCTGTGGAGAAATGGGTGGAAGCCATGGAAGAGTATTTTGACGTCACATGCTACAATGAGCGGAGCAAAATGGCTCTTGCTCAGCTGAAAATAGTGGAAACAGCCAGGGTAGCATGGAGGAACCACTATGACACCAACCGTCTGGACAGAAATACTCAATCCTGGAATGATCTAAAAACCTATCTAAGAAAGAGATTTTGTCCTCCTGGATTTTTCGAAACCAAAACGAACGAATTCTTAGAGCTAAAGCAGGAGAGCAAAACCATCGAGGAATATCACCAGGCCTTTGCTCTTCTACTCAAATATTCACCACCTCTAGATGAAGAGCAACTCATGGCCAGGTTCATTCGGGGAATGAACGAACCCTTAGACACACTGGTCAAAAATGCCAAGCCAGTGTCCAAGGCTGAAGCAGTAAGAATGGCAAAAGATTTTGCCAAAGCCTTTGTAGTAAAGGTCCCACCAAAACCTGCACCCTCTAACTTTAAAAGATTCCAAGCCCAGGGAAGTACTTCAAACTTTCCACCCCCCAAGAGGCAACAAGGCCTGAATCAGAATCAGGATGCAGGAAGATTCAAAAGTGAAGGAAGACCCTTCTCCCAGAGTACTTTCTCAGGAACCCCACCTCTTTCAAGAAATCAGAAGGATGAGCTCAGAACTGAAAACCGATGTTTTGGATGCCAGGGTTTTGGTCACCAGTTAAAAGACTGTCCGACTCCTGCCATGTCAAGAGGACAGGGAAGTCAAGGACCCCGAATTCCGAGACCAACCCCTTCATACCAATCTAATCAAGGTCAGTCTCGCCCAAGCCAGGGAAACCCCAGAAGAACTCCAGCTCAGCCATCTGCCTCTATCCAGAGTAATCTCAGAACTCCTTCCCAGAACTGGGGCAACCAAAGAGAAAGAGTTCCACCTCAGACTGCAGCAGCTAGAGCAGTCACAATTTTAGATGTAGTAGAAGAGGAAAAAGGGCAGATCTATGCTGCAATTGAAAATCAAGGGCAGATCTATGCTGCAATTGAAAATCAAGGGCCTAACCAGCAGTTCTCCGTCATCCATACTCCAGCAGAATATTAGGGTAAGCCTTTTAAGCTTTTGATTGATTCAAGCAGTTCTCATTCATTCATTTTCCCTGGATGCTTGCATAAGCTGGTCTTAGAACAGAAATCAGGGAAACTTATGCAAGTTGAATTGGCCAGTGGGAAGACTCTTTTCACTCACCATGAGACAGATCTTATCCAGTTCAATCTAGATGGTAATGTAACCGACTGCCAGTTCAAAGTCTTACCTCTAGGAGTTTTTTACGGGATCCTTGGAATGGATTGGCTCCACAAAAATCAAGCTAACATACACTGTCACAATGGAACCATTTCCTTCCATGACCTTCACGGGAACAAAGTCCAAGGAACTAGAGTTTCCAGATCCCCAGACCTTCAGTTAGTAAAAGCTTCCAGGTTACTGAAAGGACTTAGAAAGAAGCAGCAAATTTATGTTCCCAAAATGAACCCAATAGACTCAAAGCTTAAAGCTAAAGAACCAGAATGGTTAAGTGAATTTGATGATCTATTCCCAGTAGAACTAACTGAAATGCCTCCAATTCGGGAAGTAGATCATGTGATTGAATTGACCCCCGGAGCTCAACCAGTAGCCCTACGCTCGTACAAAATGCCAGTTCCTGAAGCCATCGAACTCAAGGAACAGCTTAGGCAGCTGTTAGAACAAGGGTTTGTAAGACCCAGTGTTTCACCTTAGGGTGCGCCAGTTCTCTTTCAGAAAAAGAAAGATGGAACGCTTAGACTCTGTGTGGACTACAGAGGTCTATATCAGCTGACAGTTAAGAATAAGTATCCTATCCTAAGAATTGATGAGCTTTTGGACAAGCTAAATGGAGCCCAGATCTTCACAAAAATAGATCTCAAATTCGGGTATTACCAGATCAGGATCAATGATCCAGATATACAAAAACAACCATCAATACTCGCTATGGAGATTATGAATTTACTGTCATGCCGTTCGGATTAACTAATGCCCCAGCTACATTCAATCGCCTAATGCAGGACATCCTCAGAGAATACTTGGATGACTTTGTTCTAGTTTTCTTTGATGACATTTTGATTTACTCAAGGAATGCAGCTGACCATGAGACTCATGTCCGAAAAGTTCTTGAGATTCTAAGGAAGCATCAACTTTTTGCCAAAAAGAGCAAATGCACTTTCTCTGCCGACCACGTTAACCAAAGACAGTGAAAGAAGTCAGAGGATTCTTGGGATTGACTGGTTGGTATAGAATTTTTATACGAAAGTATGCTCTCATAGCTTCCCCCTGACTAACCTTCTCAAAAAGAATACCCCATTTCAATGGTCTGCCAGGTGCCAAAGTGCTTTTGATAAGCTGAAAACCGCCTTGGTAACCAGTCCCGTTCTGAAGCTGCCAGATTTCTCTCTACCCTTTGAGGTAGTAATAACTGATGCAAGTGGTTTTGCCCTGGGAGGTGCACTCATGCAAGAAGGTCATGCAGTGGCCTATGAATCCCGAAAGCTCAAAACGCATGAGAGGAATTATGCTGTCCACGACCTCGAATTGCTTTCAGTAGTCTATGCCTTAAAGTTGTGGAGACATTACCTACTGGGAAAAAGATTCACTTTGATGACAGATCATCAGAGCTTAAAGTGGATCTTTAGTCAGAAGGACCTCAACATGCGCCAAAGAAGGTGGATGCAGACCCTGCAGGAATTTGATTTTGAAATCAAGTACCGCTCAGGCAAAGAAAATGTGGTAGCAGATGCCCTCAGCAGAAAAGCCTCCTTGCTTGCAATTACTATAATATCAAATCCTTTGATTATTCAAGAAAGTGAGAAGATCATGCAGGATAGATTATTCAAGCAAGTGAGAAGATCATGCAGGATAGATTCTTTGGCCCTATTGCTACCCTACTTATGCAGGAAAGCAAAACTCCATAGGAGTTGAACAGAGTTCAAGGGAATAGCCTGGATAATGGCATTATGTATTATAATCGCAGGAGGCTATGCATCCCCAATGATGAGGGAACCAAAGGGCAAATTCTGAATGAAGCCCATGACAGCCTTATTTGCAAGACATCCAGGTTTCATCAAGACCTACATGTCCGTAAAGAAAAGCTTCTTTTGGCCTGGTTTGAAAAAGGATGTGCTGAATCATGTACGTCAATGTCTGACATGCCAGAAAGTCAAAGCTAAGAGAGTAAAAATGCCTGGGAAGCTACATCCATTGGACATCCCTCAGATGAAGTGGGAATGTATCAGTATGGACTTCATTACCTTCAGTGCAATCAGGTTACAACTCCATCTTCGTGGGACATCCATTGGACATGAAGTGGGAATGTATCAGTATGGACTTCATTACTGGATTACCTTCAGTGCAATCAGGTTACAACTCCATCTTCGTGGTAGTCGACAGACTAACCAAAGTTGCCCATCTAATTCCAGTAAAAGAAACCTACACTGCAGTGGATGTGGCCAGAGTGTTCCTCAAAGAAATCTTCAGATTGCATGGCCTACCCAGGAGAATAGTAAGTGACCGAGATCCCAAATTTACTTCAAGGTTTTGGACTGCATTTTTCGAAGCAGTGGGAACTTTCTTGGATCTCAGCACAGCTTATCACCCTGAGACCGATGGTCAAACTGAAAAAGTAAACCAAGTAATTGAAGATATACTTCGATCATGCTGTGGTGGCAGGGAACCCAAGAAGTGGCTAAGCTATTTGCACCTAGTCGAGTTCGCCTACAATGCTTCTTATCACCGAAGTATCGGGATGAGCCCTTTTAAAGCTTTGTATGGACAAGATTGCTTAACTCCATTAACTTGGTCGGACCCATTGATTAGGGTCGAGATGTTCAGACAGATGCTTGACGACATGAAGCAACAGATGTAGGCAATTCGTAAAGATATAAAATCTGGCCAGGATAGACAGAAGCAATATGCAGATAAGAAGAGGACAGATAGAGAATTCAAAGAAGCAGATATGGTCTTCATTCGAGGACGGCCCAAAAGAAGTTCCTTATCTCTTGGGAAGTAGAAGAAGTTATCCCTCAGATATTGAAGTTATCCCCCCGATATTGAGGACCATATATGATTACAAAGAAAGTAGGTGACTTAGCCTACGAGCTTCTTCTGCCTCCTCATCTCAAAGTTCATAATGTATTTCATGTAAGCCTTCTAAAGAAATATGTGCCAAGCCCAAATCATATGCTTGATGATGAAATCCTAACCTCTTCAAACCAAGGGCAGATGAAACTCCAACTTGAAGAAATTCTTGATGTTCGAGAAAAGATTCTCAGGAATAAAATTCTCAGAGAAATATTAGTAAAATGGAAGTTCTATACTTTTGAAGATGCCACCTGGGAGGATGAAGCCGATCTGTTGCGGGATTACCCCCAGTTTGCGAGATGAGGACATCTCGCGTTTTTCAAGTGGGAGAGAATGTAAGATTCCTCCCCAGCCTCTCAAGATGTCCAGCATCTTCCCGTGTAATTAAATCCCTCTTCAGAAATATAAAAGATCTAGTTTCTAACTGTTTTAGCCTAGAGAGAGAATATTCAGATTTTTAATATTTTTGGATAGAAAAATATCTCATCTTATTAAAATAAATTCCCCTGAAATAGAAGTTCAAAAAGATTTTCAGAAGGTGCATTAGAAATTAAGTATAATCTGTTTAAGAGGCATTATCCTAGGGGTGAAGATTTTTTCGAAGATTTAAATTAAGGTTCCTATGGACCAATAAGATTCATCCAAATGTAAGGAGGAGATAAATGAAGAAATAAAAGAAAAATCTCCCAAAAATGAGTAAATACTCACATAAGATGAAGAGTTGACTAAGGACAAGGCTAATAGTTAAAAAGGGGAGATATTTAGAAGTAATGATGCATTTTTGACACCTCTGGAGATTTCCCCCTCATGAATGAGGTGTCTATTTCACATGTGCAATTGAGTTTTAAATCTTCAAAAATTGAGATATCTCATCTCTCCTCTCTCCTAATTCAAGTCTAGTTCCAAAAAGTTAGCTCAACTGACCTAAAAATGGTCAAAAATTGACCAAACTGAATTGGAAAATTCTAGAATCAGTTTGTTTGGTTAGGAGCTCACTTTTTCCTATAAATAGAAGCCTTCCCCTTTGTTGAAACTCAATAGTGTTTTATGCACTATTACTCTACTCCTCCCAAGCCAAGAACTGTGAATTTATTAATAATTCACTAGTTTTTAACATTTCCCTCTTCCAAAGATTGGTGGCCACTCTTGTTCAGAGTTGAACCCTCAAACCATCAAGCCAAAGGAAAGCTCTCAAAGTCATTAGTAAGTTGGTGATTCTTCCTTTTTTTCACTTATTTTATGGTTTTTATGGTTTTAAATGGTTTTTATGCTTTATGTTTTCTCTAAAATTGCAAATAATGTTATACCTCATTACAAAAAGGCATTCCCCTCTCTTCTCTAGCAAAACCAACCATCCTCTATCCTAGGTGAATGGTTAATGATTAAAGTCAAGTTTTTATAATGTTTGTCTTAATTAAGTGAAAAAATATTTACTTTAGAATAATTTCAATACTCTTGGTGCACTTTTAATAAAGACTTAAAAATTTAAAAAATGGTCAGCCATACAAAGGAAGTTATTGCGAAATTTTTAGAAATTAGTGAAATAAAATTCATCTTCTTGTTGCCATATATATATAGGCAGTGATGTGTGTGAACACACTTAGGACCGCCGGGGCACTTTTTCCCTCTTTAGGAGGTTTTTTCCCCCGACTTGTATATACGCCCATCCTTCTAGGGCTAACTTATCTTTTGTACATTGACACAATCTAATACACTTTGTGTTGTGTGCATTCTTGCTTCTTCTTCTCCAAGCTTTGTGTGCTTTCCTGCAACCCTAATTCCAACAATTGGTATCAGAGCAGGCATCGGCTCCCAGGGCTACGCCGCCAGCACCCTCCGACTCACGTTCTCCGATTGAGGTGAGCTTTCACGAGCGCTTGCAGGTCCCTATACTCTGCAAATCAGCCCATTGGGCTATGCGTTCTCAGAATTTGCATCTGAGATTGTTTCGGGCTCCGTTTTTGCATTTCAAGTTCTACACAGGTGTTTTCGTCATTTTCTGCAAAAATTTCGACAGTGCAGTTTTTTGCAAAACAGGCATACTTGTTCTATTGTGGACCGTGCTACATAGCATAAGTTGTCTTCTGTTCAGTCTTTGCTTCATTACAAGTAGCTTTTGCATCAGTTTCAGTCAGTGGCCATGGCTGATAACAGCAATGATGTATTTCGCATGTTGTCTGCTGAAGACAAACTGGATGGAGACAGCAACTACCCACTTTGGGCATACATGATGCAGCATGTTTTGGTTGCAAAAGGAGTGTGGAACATTGTGCAGGGTATGGATGTACGTCCAGGTTCTGTGGATGTAGGATCTGTTGTTGAGGATGTTGCAGGATCTAGCAGCTCTACTGTTGCTGTTGTTTTACCCACTGCTGAACAAGCTCGTTGGGATGGTAAAGATGCGCAGGCTCATGCCTTGATTGCACTTTCTGTCAAACGTAACATCACCCCACATATTCGTTCAACTAAAACAGCAAAACAGGCTTGGGATATTCTAGCTGGTTTATATGCAGGTCGTAACGAGGCAAAAATCGCTTACCTGCATAAAGAGCTAGAATTGAAGATTATGCAGGAAGATGATGACATGAATGTTTTTCTTGCTGAGATTAAAGATCTCAAAGAACAGTTGATTTCTGCAGGTGAGATTATTCCTGATCATTCTCTTGTGCAGACTGTTCTTGATGCTTTACCTGAGACATATCAAACTTTTGCTTCCACGTGGAGACTTCTTACTGAGGACAGACCTGATGCTGTTAAGTATGATACTTTAGTCAACAAGCTCTTGCAAGAAGCGCAGTCCAGGCAAAACAGGGCCAGGCAGCGTGTAGTTGATCAAGCATTTATTGCTGCCCAGCAGCAGAGAAGAAGTGGTAAGGCAGCCCCTTCCACTGTTTCTTCTCCTATTAGTAGGTCTGCAACTTCTTCTCCTTCCACAAGTAGCAACAATAAGTCTAAGAAGTCTCTTGATAAAGGCAAGAAAAAGACCATGTGCAACTATTGTAAGGCAAATGATCATGTCATTAAGAATTGCCCTAAGCTAAAGGCTAAAGAGGCAAAGAAGAAAGAGTCAAATGCAGCCACAATAGCGGATGCTTCTACAAATGCAGATTCTGCAAATGTTGTGCAGGATACAGAATGGGCGTTTAGCGTGTATTGCCAGTATGACCCATCTGTACATGATGCATGTTTGGCAGTTTCTGTTGACTCTAATGTATGGTATTTTGACAGTGGTGCTACAAAGCACATTACCTCACATCGTGATATGTTCACTTGTCTTGAGGCTGTCTCTAATGGGAATACTGTCACATGTGCCAATAATGCTTCTTACCCAGTGAAGGACATTGGTAAAATTATGCTTACTGCTGCAAATGGCAGCGCTTTCACACTTTCAGTATGTGCCAGGGATAAAGAAGAATCTATTGTCTGTCTCTGCACTTGTTAGACTTGGACTTGTAGTCAAATTTGTGGATGATAGATGTACTGTTCATGATTTGACTTCTGGTGATACGATTATTGCATCTGGCACCTTGTTTCGTGGGCTGTATAGGCTCAATTCTTATGACAAGTGTGTGGAAGATTCAGCAAATGCAGTTTCTGATGAAAAGGCAGTTTCAGATGCAAAACTATGGCATGCTCGTTTTGGTCATCTAAACTTCGCTAGTTTGCTGCGTTTGCAGAAATTTGATATGGTTGCTTCATTGCCCCCTCTTGAGGCACCATTGAAACATGTTTGTGAAGGCTGTATTTTGGGCAAAATGCAGCGTTCTGCGTTTCCAAAGGATGGTTCTATGTGGGCCAATCGCAAATTGCAACTTGTACATAGTGATGTATGTGGGCCTATGCAAACTCCGTCATTTGGTAAACACTTGTACTTCATGACTTTCATTGATGATTACTCAAGGCATGCATGGGTATATCCACTGAAGGCAAAGTCCAAAGTGTTTTTGTGCTTCAAACAGTTTTTGCTTATGGTTGAAAATGTATCCAATTGTAATGTGGGCACCCTCCGTTCTGATCGAGGGGGGGAGTACATGTCTAAAGAGTTTGATGCATTTCTGGCTAGTCGTGGGATAAAACACCAATGTACAGTGCCGTATACCCCTCAGCAAAATGGTGTTGCTGAGAGGAAAAACAGGTCACTTATGGAGATGGCACGATGTATGGTCAAGAGCCAAGCTTTGCCACATGCGTTTTGGCTTGAGGCTGTCATGTGTGCTGCATATGTACTCAACAGGTGTCCCACTAAGGCCTTGCAGTCTATTACTCCATATGAAGCTTGGCATGGCAGGAAGCCTTCTATTGGTCACTTGCGTGTCTTTGGTTGCTTGGCCTATGCTTTAGTGCCTGTGCAACAATGCAAAAAATTGGATGATAAGGCTGTCAAATGCATTTTTGTTGGTTACAGTGCTGAGAGCAAGGGTTACAGATTGTATCATCCGCAATCAAAGCGTATCTTGATTAGTCGAGGAGATGTTTTTGTGGAAGATGCTGTGCAGCCCTTGTTATCATGTACCGTGTGAGCTCACGGGATGTATTTGATACATTGTTGCCTCTATTTACAGGTGGGAATTCAAATGTAAGTCCTAATGAGGCAAATATTCAGCCTATGCAGATTTCAAACGACATCATAGATCAGCCTATTTCTGATGCAGATTTACAGGATGTAATTTATGAGGATAGGGCTGAAAATGAGCAGGCTAGAGGTATGCCAAAATGGCTGGTGCAAACCTTGCGTGATAGTAAGATTGATGCACCTATGACTAGTCGTACTCGTTCAGGTTTTCAGCATGCCTCTTATACATCAGATTGTTATGCTTTGGCTGTGTCTAGTATGTGTGAAGGGGAAGAACCTCTTTCATTTGATGAGGCACAAAAGTCAGAAAATTGGTTGGCTGCAATGCAAAGTGAATATGATGCAATAATGAAGAATGGTACATTGTCTTTGTGTGATTTACCTATTAGTAAAAAGGCCATTGGATGTAAGTGGGTTTTTAAGTTGAAACGAAAGCCAGATGGCAGTGTTGATCGCTATAAGGCTAGACTTGTTGCAAAGGGTTATGCTCAAGAAAAGGGCATTGATTTTGATGAGACCTTTGCTCCCACTTGTCGTATGACTACCATTCGTAGCATTTGTGCATTGGCAGCTCATAAT
The DNA here is from genome assembly GCF_041138505.1 of Cibotium barometz. Classification (NCBI taxonomy): domain Eukaryota; kingdom Viridiplantae; phylum Streptophyta; class Polypodiopsida; order Cyatheales; family Cibotiaceae; genus Cibotium; species Cibotium barometz. The sequence continues at coordinate 19,072,947 of NC_141105.1, read as the reverse complement.
GGTTGGAATGTACATCAGTTGGACATAAAGACTGCATTCTTGAATGGAGATTTGCATGAGGAGGTGTATGTATCGCAGCCTCGTGGTTTTGTTCAAAGAGGGCAGGAAAACAAAGTGTGCAAGTTGAAAAGGCTTTATATGGTTTAAAGCAAGCTCCACGAGCTTGGTATGAAAAGATACATGCATATTTGACTGCACATGGTTTTCAGAATAGTCCAACAGAAAGCACTTTGTATGTTAAACGTGTGGATGATGTACATCTAATCATTGCTCTCTATGTCGATGACATGCTGCTCATAGGACCAAATGAGAGTCATATTGCTGATTTTAAGGCTGACTTGAATGCCTCTTTTGAGATGTCAGATTTGGGGCATTTGCATCATTATTTGGGGATACAATTTAAGCAATGTGATGGAGGTATTGCTTTGTGTCAGACAAAGTATATTGAGACATTATTGCGGAGATTTGGCCTTGAAGACTGCAAGCCTATTGCTACTCCAATGGAGACAGGTTTGAAGTTGAGTCTTCATGATGCTGGAGATCACTTTGATGTCACACAGCTGTTGGTTGCCTCATTTATGTATGCATTACGAGGCCGGACATTCAGTTTGCAGTCTCACAGGTGAGCAGGTTTATGCATAGCCCAGGGTCTCAGCATTGGAAGGCAGTTAACCACATCTTTCGCTACTTGAGTGGCACCATACATCTTGGGTTGTTTTATCCCAAGGGGGGATCGTTGCCGCCAGATTTACATGCTTTTTCAGACTCAGATTGGGCTGGTTGCTATGACACAAGAGTGTCCACAAGTGGTTTTTGTTTAATGCTCGGTAGCTCATGCATATCTTGGTTGAGCAAGAAGCAACCTACTGTGGCCACTTCTAGTTGTGAAGCTGAGTACAGGGCAGCTTTCACAGCTACGGTTGAGTGTGTGTGGCTTAGACGGCTTATGGCTGACTTGGGTGTTGGACAAGAGTATGCCACCTCTATCTTCACTGACAGTCAGAGTGCGTTGGCAGTTGCGAGAAACCCAATTTTTCATGCTCGCACAAAGCACATTGAGGTGCATTATCACTATGTCAGGGAGAGACTCTCAACAGGAGAGATCAGCTTGGCCTATGTGCCAACACAGGACAACCTCGCCGATCTTTTCACAAAGGCGCTTTCTCGTGAGAAGTTCGAAGCTTTCCGCAAAGCTTTGGGCTTGCTCTTTGGGCTTGCTCCCCTTTGTGGACTGATCTACTTCGGGCATGGCACTCCCCTATACATGAGTGCCAGCTCTCGTTCACACCATCACTCCCAGGGGGGATTTGTTGCCATATATATATAGGCAGTGATGTGTGTGAACACACTTAGGACCGTCGGGGCACTTTTTCCCTCTTTAGGAGGTTTTTTCCCCTGGCTTGTATATACGCCCATCCTTCTAGGGCTAACTTATCTTTTGTACATTGACACAATCTAATACACTTTGTGTTGTGTGCATTCTTGCTTCTTCTTCTCCAAGCTTTGGGTGCTTTCCTACAACCCTAATTCCAACACTTTTATTATTCTAAAAGAGTAATCCTTATGGTTTCTATATTCTAAAGTATCATTTTCATGCATAAAAGATGCATTTTGATTATTTGTATAAAAGATAAATTTTTTTTATTATAAAAGTGTTACTTTATCATAATTAATTTTCATGCATAGAAGTATGCATAAAAGTTAATTTTTTTATAAAAGTGTTACTTTTATCATAATTGATTTTCATGCATAAAAGTATGCATAAAAGATAATTTTTTTATTATAAAAGTGTTATGAAGGTTACACCACCCTTTGGCTATTGTAATGCCAATAGCTTATCCCACTTTACTTCATATCTCAAACCTAATATAGTTAATAGCCCAAGAGGTTGAAAGTTACTGATTTTGTGTATTATTGTGGTGTTCTATTCTCTCTTTCTTTTTTTTAAATTAAATAATCATCATTAGCTAGAGGAAAGGTTTGAGAGGTGTGAGTACAAGCCGTAAAAAGTTTAAAAACTTCCTTGAGCAAGATAATATGTTATATTTGATTTGTTTCTTATTTAGTTCTCATGTCCATTTATGATAAAATATCAACCTAGCATGTGTCTTATCACACAGGTATGCCATTCACAAATGAAATTAAGTTTGCATTCACCAAAGTGAACATAAATTTATGAACACAATTTTGCATTCATCAATGTGAATAATCTCGGCACATTCACGAGTGTGCATGTTGAAGTTCAATCCAAACCGTGAATGTAAATTCTTAAATACAAAAAATGCATGAATATGTCAAGTCATGATGTGAGCAAAAAACACGTTTGTGGAACCATGAATATGAAAAAATCTCTTACGACATGTAACTAGTTAGCTACAACCAAAAATAGTGGAATCCGAACCCTTGTATGTTTTCTTAGAAGTTGGCCTGCTATGAGCCAGTGGCCCTAAATTTAAGTAGGCTAGATGTGGATATGGTTTGTAACCAATAACTTAACTAATGCCCCAGCTACATTCAATCGCCTAATGCAGGACATCCTCAGAGAATACTTGGATGATTTTGTTCTAGTTTTCTTTGATGACATTCTGATTTACTCAAAGAATGCAGTTGACCATGAGACTCATGTCCGAAAAGTTCTTGAGATTCTAAGGAAGCACCAACTCTTTGCCAAAAAGAGCAAATGCACTTTCTCAACCGGCCACGTTGAATACTTGGGATTTCTGGTATCCAAAGATGGAATTTCTCCAGATTTCGCTCCAGATTTCGCAAAAGTCCAAGTAGTCATAGATTGGCCTGAACCAAAGACAGTGAAAGAAGTCAGAGGATTCTTGGGATTGACTAGTTGGTATAGAATTTTTATACCAAAGTATGCTCTCATAGCTTCCCCCCCTGACTAACCTTCTCAAAAAGAATACCCCATTTCAGTGGTCTGCCAGGTGCCAGAGTGCTTTTAATAAGCTGAAGACCGCCTTGGTAACCAGTCCTGTTCTGAAGCTACCAGATTTCTCTCTACCCTTTGAGGTAGTAAACTGATGCAAGTGGTTTTGCCCTATGAGGTGCACTCATGCAGGAAGGTCATGCAGTGGCCTATGAATCCCGAAAGCTCAAAACTCATGAGAGGAATTATGCTGTCCACGACCTGGAATTACTTTCAGTAGTCTATGCCTTAAAGTTGTGGAGACATTACCTACTGGGAAAAAGATTCACTTTGATGACAAACCATCAGAGTTTAAAGTGGATCTTCACTCAGAAGGACCTCAACATGCGCCAAAGAAGGTGGATGCAGACCCTACAAGAATTTGATTTTGAAATCAAGTACCGCCCAGGCAAAGAAAATGTGGTAGCAGATGCCCTCGGCAGAAAAAAAGCCTCTTTGCTTGTAATTACTATAGTATCAAATCCTTTGATTATTGAAGCAAGAGAGAAGATCATGCAGGATAGATTCTTTGGCCCTATTGCTACCCTACTTATGCAGGAAAGCAAAACGCTCAGGAGTTGAACTGAGTTCAAGGGTACAGCCTGGATGACGGCATTATGTATTATAATCGCAGGTTATGCATTCCCAATGATGAGGGAACCAAGGGTCAAATCTTGAATGAAGCCCATGACAGCCTTATAGCAGGACATCCAGGTTTCATCAAAACCTACATGTCTGTAAAGAAAAGCTTCTTTTGGCCTGGTCTGAAAAAGGATGTTCTGAATCATGTACGTCAATGTCTGACATGCCAAAAAGTCAAAGCTGAAAGAGTAAAAATGCCTGGGAAGTTACATCCATTGGACATCCCCCAGATAAAGTGGGAATGTATCAGTATGGACTTTATTACTGGATTACCTTCAGTGCAATCAGGTTACAACTCCATTTTCGTGGTAGTTGACAGACTAACCAAAGTTGCCCATCTGATCCCAGTAAAAGAAACCTACACTGCAGTGGATGTGGCCAGAGTGTTCCTCAAAGAAATCTTCAGATTGCATGGCCTACCCAGGAGAATAGTAAGTGATCGAGATCCCAAGTTTACTTCAAGGTTCTGGACTGTATTTTTCAAAGCAGTGGGAACTTTCTTGGATCTCAGCACAGCTTATCACCCTGAGACCGATGGCCAAACTGAAAGGGTAAACCAAGTAATCGAAGATATACTTTGGTCATGCTGTGTGGCAGGATTGGCTAAGCTATCTACACCTAGTCGAGTTCGCCTACAATGCTTCTTATCACCGAAGTATCGGGATGAGCCCTTTTAAAGCTCTGTATGGACAAGATTGCTTAACTCCATTAACTTGGTCCGACCCATTGATTAGGGTTGAGATGTCCAGACAGATGCTTGACGACATGGAGCAACAGATGCAGTTAATTCGTAAAGATATTAAAACTGCCCAGGATCGACAGAAGCAATATGCAAATAAGAAGAGGACAGACAGAAAGTTTGAAGAAGCAGATATGGTCTTCATTAGAGTACAGCCCAAAAGAAGTTCTCTATCTCTTGGGAAGTACAAGAAGTTATCCCCCAGATATTGTGGACCATATCTGATTACAAAGAAAATAGGTGACTTAGCCTACGAACTTCTTATGCCTCCTCATCTCAAAGTTCATAATGTATTTCATGTAAGCCTTCTGAAGAAATATGTGCCAAGCCCAAATCATATGCTTGATGATGAAATCCTAACCTCTTCAACCCAAGGGCAGATGGAACTCCAACCTGAAGAAATTCTTGATGTTCGAGAAAAGATTCTCAGGAACAGAATTCTGACAGAATTATCGGTAAAATGGAAGTTCTATCCTTTTGAAGATGCCACCTAGGAGAATGAAGCCGATCTGTTGCGCGATTACCCCCAGTTTACGCGAGATGAGGGCATCTTGCGTTTTTCAAGTAGGAGAGAATGTAAGATTCCTCCCCAACCTCTCAAGATATCCAGCATCTTCCCCTGTAATCAAATTCCTCTTCAGAAATATAAAAGATCTTGTTTCTACCAGTTTTGGCCTAGAGAGAGAAAATTTTCTAGAGAGTGGTAATTCAGTTTTTAAATATTTTTGGATAGAAAAATATCTCATCTTATGAAAATAAGTTCCCCTGAAACAGAAGTTCAAAAAGATTTTCAGAAGGTGCATTAAAAATTAAGTATAATCTGTTCAAGAGGCATTATCCTAGGGGTCCAGATTTTCAAAAATTTTTAAATTAAGGTTCGTATAGACCAATAAGATTCATCCAAATTTAGGAAGGAGATAAATAGAAGAATAAAAGGAAAATCCCCCAAAAATGAGTAAATACTCACATAAGATGAAGAGTTGACTAAGAACAAGGTTAATAGTTAAAAAAGAGAGATATTTAGATGAAATGATGCATTTTTGACACCTCAGTATGGGGGAATTCCCCTCATGAAGGAGGCGCCTATTTCACATGTGTGGGAGAGTTTTAAACTCCCAAATAATGAGATATTTTTATCTCTCCTCTCTGTTGTTTCAACTAGATCGAAAAAGTGGACTAAACTGACCCAAAAATGGTCAAAAATTGACCAAACTGATCTAAAAAATTCTAGAATCAGTTGGCTTGGTTAGAAGCTCACTTTTTCCTATAAATAGAAGCCTTCCCCTTTGTTGAAGCTTAATAGTATTTTTGCACTGTTACCCTACTTCTCCCAAGAGCCATAAAACTATGAATTTAGTCATAATTCATTAGTTTTTTGACCTTCCCTCTTCTAAAGATTGGTGGCCACTCTTGTTTCAACAAGAGTAGAACCCTCAAACCCATCAAGCCAAAGGAAAGCTCTCAAATTCCTTCGTAAGTTGGAGATTCTTCTCTTTTCTATTCATTTTATGGTTTTTTATGATTTTTGTTTTCTCTAAATTGAATGTGATGTTATACCTCATTGAAAAAAGGCATTCCCCTCTCTTCTTTAGTAAATCCAACCATTCTTATCCTAGATGAATGATTAATGGATAAAATCAAGTTTTTCATAATGTTTCTCTTTGATAAAGTAGAAAATGTTTACATTAGAATGATTTAAATACTCTTGGTGAACTTCTAATTAATTGTAAAGAGTTAAAAATTAAAAAATGGTCAGCCATACAAAGGAGTTTATGTCGAAATTTTTCTAAAATTGTGAAAAATAAGTTTTACTTTTTTATTCAAAAAGAGTAATTCCCATCGTATATGTATTCTTAAAGTGTTATTTTTCATCCTAGGCATAGAAAAATGCTTACTAAAAATATTTTATATAAAAAGAAAGTGTTACTTTCTTTAGAATTAAATTCTATGTATAGAAGGAAGCTTATTGAAATTTTATTTTGATCATAAAAGTGTGATTTTCATCATAAATGATTTTTATGCATAAACATATGCATAAAAGTTATTTTTTATATTAAAAGTGTGATTTTCATCATAAATGATTTTTATGCATAAAAGAAATTATTTTATATGTGATTTTCATCATAAATAATTTTTATGCATAAATGGGTGCATAAGAGATATATTTTTTATATTAAAAGTGTGATTTTCATCATAAATTATTTTTATGCATAAACATATGCATAAAAGATATATTTTTTATATTAAAAGTGTGATTTTCATCATATATGATTTTTATGGATAAAAGATATTTTTTATATTAAAGGAGGATTTTCATCATAAATGATTTTTATGCATAAATATATGCATAAAAGATATTTTTTAATATTAAAAGTGTGATTTTCATCATAAATGATTTTTATGCATAAAAAAATTCTTTTATATTAAAAGAGTGATTTTCATCATAAATGATTTGTATGCATAAACATATGCATAAAAGATATTTTTTTATATTAAAAGTGTGATTTTCATCATAAATGATTTTTATGCATAAACATATGCATAAAAGAAATTCTTTAATATGTGATTTTCATCAAAAATGATTTTTATGCATAAATGGGTGTATAAAAGATATTTTTTATATTAAAAGTGTGATTTTCATCATAAATGATTTTTATGCATACACATATGCATAAAAGATATTTTTTTATATTAAAAGTGTGATTTTCATCATAAATGATTTTTATGCATAAAAGATATTTTTTTTATATTAAAAGTGTGATTTTCATCATAAATGATTTTTATGCATAAACATATGCATAAAAGATATTTTTTTATGTTAAAAGTCTGATTTTCATCATAAATGATTTTTATGCATAAAAGATATTTTTTAATGTTAAAAGTCTGATTTTCATCTTAAATGATTTTTATGCATAAACATATGCATAAAAGAAATTCTTTTATATTAAAAGAGTGATTTTCATCATAAATGATTTGTATGCATAAACATATGCATAAAAGAAATTCTTTTATATTAAAAGAGTGATTTTCATCATAAATGATTTGTATGCATAAACATATGCATTAAAGAAATTCTTTCATGTTAAAAGAGTGATTTTCATCATAAATGATTTTTATGAGGATAAAAGTGTGACTTTCATCAGAATTGGATTTTATGCATAATTAGATGCATATAGAATCTTTATAATTAAATAAGGGTTCTCTTTAACTCTGTTAATTTTCATAAAAATTTAAAAAAATGAATAAGTAGATAATATGTGAGAGGAAATTCTACCGTTTCATATTCACTAAGATGAGAATGAGAAAATTCAAATAAACTATCGAAGTCTGAGATCGAGATAAATGATTATTTTATTCCTCCTAGGAATTCATGATTAGTTTAGTAATCTGTAAGCAAATATTCAATGAACGAAATTTAGAAAAAGAGAAATTGAAATATTACCTTTCAAGAAAGATAGTTTAGGAAGAACCTTTCCAGACCCAAAACTCTGATTCAGACTATTGACCAATACCTAATTCCTTCATCAGTTTCAATTAATGACGATGTGCCCAGTTCAGGAAAAATGCACTCAAAACACCCACCGAATCCGAAACTAAGTTAAGACTTTTGATTTTGATCTGAGGATCAAGTTAATAGAATTTAAGGAATTCTGTCTAGAATTCAGACCTAGATCTAGAAGTATTGGGATACGAATTTAAGATTTATTCATGGTATTCAAACAAAATCAAAACTGAAAACTTGCATAGAAACCCTGTTTTCTTAAAGGACTGTCTTACGCCAGAATGCTGGAGGGAGCATTTGGCATATGTTTTTAACAAAGGGAAGTTCATATGCAACAGCTGGCGGGGAGTGTTCGAGGGACAGCTCACGCGGCAAAAACCTGCCCAGGTCTTGACCAGCCTGGGTTTGGTGAAAAATGGTGTGCTTTCGGTACGATGGGCGAGGGCCGACGAAGCAGTCCCTGAGTGAAGTGCCAAGACACCTAAGGAGGATCCTGGAGGGTTCTGACCAGGCGATGCATGCGCTCGCAGTGCTTAGGACACCCATACGTATGTCGAGGAAGATTTATATATGTATGTTGACGAAATGATTATTATAATCTGTTACTGGATCTTGTTTGCTGACTAGCTGGTCCCAAAACGGAGAGTCTAGAGTGGTACTGTTTTTGTGAAACAAGGGATTAAATGGAAATTCTGAGTTATGAAATCTGTGACCATATCTGTTTTGTCAATGGATTATTTTTTTATATTAAAGTTTTAAAGAGGAGTGACGTATCTGTTTTCTAAAGCTAAAGTTAAGAAAGGCATTTCAATTATGGGTGGGTGAGTACTTGTTTGGATCTACCTATTCCAGTGGGGGCAGGGTGGTAGCTAACCCATGGGCCGGATGGGGTTAAGCTGGAATCAGTGGAGTTTTAATAAATAAACTGAAAAATCTTAGGATTACGCTAGGATTCGAGTAGCTAGTTAATTCCCTGATAAATTTCTCAATTGAGTGGATCAACGGCTGTGCCTGATCCTGATTAGGAAAAAAGCATTGAAATTACTCAAATGATCAAATTATGTCAGCGATAGTTTCCTTCTATCTGGTTTATTCAGGTGAAGGATAGTTTAGAATTGATCTCGTTAGAAAAAAAAATTTGTTAAATAAATTAAAAAAGGTGGAATCGTCCCCACTTTTCGGGCATGGGAAATTTTCTCGGTTTCGGTTTTCGGAGTGACCACCAGCCTAGTCTCGTGCCCAGACATTCGTGGGCGAGGCCCCGAGTGAGAAACCCTGCCCCGTGCATGAGGGGGCTGCTCCGCTCTCAGCTACCGGGAGTCCGCCGGTGCGCGGAGGGGGCAGAGGGATCTCATAGTTGGTATCAGAGCGATGTTGTAAATTTAAGTAGCATCAGCAGAAATTGCCTAAATTTTTAATAGAAATCTGGGAAAGAAATGTTTCACTTGTTAATACTATGTGAATGAACTTCAAAAATTAAAAACTTATAAATTGAATTGGAAATTTATAGATGGACACCCCGAACCTATCTGGAATTTTTGGACTCTCTCAGAGTCAGGATATGATAGCTTTTGCATTTGATCACCTCATCAACTCTGCGATGACCCGAATGAGTAGAGTGAGACTCGCTCGCCATTTTGAGTCTTTACTTTCCTGATCCTCTTGAGCGATGTCGGTATATGTGGTTCTGTGGAGGACGGTGTATTAACATCAGTACTAGTCAGCGTCAAAGGCCCAGGCAAAATATTTCCTTGGCCATGATTCTGATAAGACTAGGGCTTATTCAGCATGTTCTACTCTGTGATCATTCACCCAGGAACTTCAAAACTTCATGCCAATTTTTTAGCCTTCTTAGCCGCCTTATCCCGTGAAATAGAATTAGAGCACCTCTATGTGTAATGAATCGTGTGTACCATGGTATGTCTTCTTCATAGTTTCGCTTCTTTATACGATTACGACTAAGGCAGTGATTCTGGAGCGGAGCTGCTCTATGTACATATTGCAACTTTTATATAAATATAGAAATATTTTTTGAAGAAAAATTCCCTATTGTATAAGTGATTGTTTACAAACGATCTGATAAAGAAAAATCTGTTATCGGACATATGTCATAGATCTCTAATAAGATCATTGTCTTGTTTAAGAAATTGTTTTCCGAATCTCTTAAGTCTTAGGATCTCGTGGATGATATCAAAATAAAAATTTAATAATATATAAATTTTTGGCAGAATCATGAGACGAGGAAACCGTGGCCGTCAGCCAGAGCCTCTCTCTGAAGATGACGAGCTTGACCCTGATGTTTGCAAGGCTCTTTATAGGACTCAGCCACCAGGACTCTTCAAAGGAGAAGGGGAGAACCTGGGCGAGGCTGTGGAGAAATGGGTGGAAGCCATGGAAGAATATTTTGACGTCACAGGCTACAATGAGCGACGGAGCAAAATGGCTCTTGCCCGACTGAAAATAGTGGAAACAGCAGGGGTAGCATGGAGGAACCACTGTGACACCAACCGTCTGGACAGAAATACTCAGTCCTAGACAACCTAAAAACCTATCTAAGAAAGAGATTTTGTCCCCCTGGATTTTTGGAAATCAAAATGAACGAATTCTTAGAGCTAAAGCAGGAGAGCAAAACCATCGAGAAATATCACCAGGCCTTTGCTCTTCTACTCAAATATTCACCACCTCTAGATGAAGAACAACTCATGGCCAGGTTCATTCGGGGAATGAACGAACCCTTGGACACACTGGTCAAAAATACCAAGCCAGTGTCCATGGCTGAAGCAGTAAGAATGGTAAAAGATTTTGCCAAAGCCTTTGTAGTAAAGGTCCCACCAAAGCCTGCACCCTCTAACTTTAAAAGATTCCAAGCCCAAGGAAGTACTTCAAACTTTCCACCGAAGAGGCAGCAAGGCCCGAATCAGAATCAGGATGCAGGAAGACTCCGAAGTGAAGGAAGACCCTTCCCCCAGAATACTTTCTCAGGAGCCCCACCTCTTTCAAGAAATCAAAGGGATGAGCTCAGAAGTGAAAATCGATGTTTTGGATGCCAAGGTTTCGGTCACCAACTGAAAGACTGCCCGACTCCTGCCATGTCAAGGGGATAGGGAAGTCAAGGACCCCGAGTTCAGAGACCAACCCCTTCATACCAGTCTAATCAGGGTCCATCTCGCCCAAGCCAGGGAAACCCCAGAAGAACTCCAGCTCAGCCATCTGCCTCTTTCCAGAGTAACCTCAGAACTCCCTCCCAGAAAACTGGGGCAACCAAAGAGAAAGAGTTCCACCTCAGACTGCAGCAGCCAGAGCAATCACAATTTAAGATGTAGTAGAAGAGGAAAGAGGGCAGATCTATGTTGCAATTGAAAACCAAGGACCTAACCATCAGTTCTGAGTCATCCATACTCTAGCACAATATCAGGGTAAGCCTTTTAAGCTTTTGATTGATTCAGGCAGTTCTCATTCATTCATTTACCCTGGTGGATGCTTGCGTAAGCTAGTCTTAGAATAGAAATCAGGGAAACCTATGCAAGTTGAATTGGCTAGTGGGAAGACTCTTTTCACTCACCATGAGACAGATCTTATCCAGTTCAATCTAGATGGTAATGTAGCCGACTGTCAGTTCAAAGTCTTACCTCTAGGATCCTTGGAATGGATTGGCTCCACAAAAATCAAGCTGACATACACTGTCACAATGGAATCATTTCCTTCCATGACCTTCATGGGAACAAAGTTCAAGGAACTAGAGTTTGCGGATCCCCAGACCTTCAGTTAGTAAAAGCTTCTAGGTTACTGAAAGGACTTAGAAAGAAGCAGCAAATTTATATTGTCAAAATGAACCCAGTAGACTCAAAGCTTAAGGCTAAAGAACCAGAATGGTTAAATGAATTTGATGATCTATTCCCAGTAGAGCTAACTGAAATGCCTCCAATCTGGGAAGTAGATCATGTGATTGAATTGACCCCAGTAGCTCAGCCAGTAGCCCTGCGCACATACAAAATGCCAGTTCTTGAAGCCATCGAACTCAAGGAACAGCTTAGACAGCTGTTTAGAACAAGGGTTTGTAAGACCCAGTGTTTCACCTTGGGGTGCGCCAGTATTCTTTCAGAAAAAGAAAGATGGAATGCTTAGACTCTGTGTGGACTACAGAGGTCTAAATCATCTGACATTTAAGAATAAGTATCCTATCCCAAGAATTGATGAGCTTCTAGGCAGGCTAAATGGAGCCCAGATCTTCACACAAAGATAGATCTCAAATCCGGGTATTACCAGATCAAGATCAATGATCAAGATATACCGAAAACAGCCATCAATACTCGCTATGGGCATTATGAATTTACTGTCATGCCGTTTGGATTAACTAATGCCCCAGCTACATTCAATCGCCTAATGCAGGACATCCTCAGAGAATACTTGGATGATTTTGTTCTAGTTTTCTTTGATGACATTCTAATTCACTCAAAGAATGCAGGTGACCATGAGACTCATGTCCGAAAAGTTCTTGAGATTCTAAGGAAGCACCAACTCTTTGCCAAAAAGAGCAAATGCACTTTCTCTGCCGACCACGTTGAATACTTGGCCTTTCTGGTATCCAAAGATGGAATTTCTCCAGATTTTGCAAAAGTCCAACCAGTCATAGATTGGCCTGAACCAAAGACAGTGAAAGAAGTCAGAGGATTCTTGGGATTGACTGGTTGGGATAGAATTTTTATACCAAAGTATGCTCTCATAGCTTCCCCCCCTGACTAACCTTCTCAAAAAGAATACCCCATTTCAGTGGTCTGCCAGGTGCCAGAGTGCTTTTGATAAGCTGAAGACCGCCTTGGTAACCAATCCCGTTCTAAAGCTGCTAGATTTCTCTCTACCCTTTGAGGTAGTAACTGATGCAAGTGGTTTTTCCCTGGGAGGTGCACTCATGCAGGAAGGTCATGCAGTGGCCTATGAATCCCGAAAGTGCAGAACGCATGAGAGGAATTATACTGTCCACGACCTGGAATTACTTTCAGTAGTCTATGCCTTAAAGTTGTGGAGACATTACCTACTAGGAAAAAGATTCACTTTGATGACAGACCATCAGAGTTTAAAGTGGATCTTCACTCAGAAGGACCTCAATATGCGCCAAAGAAGGTGGATGCAGACCTTGCAGGAATTTGATTTTGAAATCAAGTACCGCCCAGGCAAAGAAAATGTGGTAGCAGATGCCCTCAGCAGAAAAAAAGCCTCTTTGCTTGTAATTACTATAGTATCAAATCCTTTGATTATTGAAGCAAGAGAGAAGATCATGCAGGATAGATTCTTTGGCCCTATTGCTACCCTACTTATGCAGGAAAGCAAAACTCCTCAGGAGTTGAACTGAGTTCAAGGGTACAGCCTGGATGATGGCATTATGTATTATAATCGCAGGTTATGCATTCCCAATGATGAGGGAACCAAGGGTCAAATCTTGAATGAAGCCCATGACAGCCTTATAGCAGGACATCCAGGTTTCATCAAAACCTACATGTCTGTAAAGAAAAGTTTCTTTTGGCCTGGTCTGAAAAAGGATGTACTGAATCATGTACGTCAATGTCTGACATGCCAGAAAGTCAAAGCTGAAAGAGTAAAAATGCTTGGGAAGTTACATCCATTGGACATTCCCCAGATGAAGTGGGAATGTATCAGTATGGACTTTATTACTGGACTACCTTCAGTGCAATCAGGTTACAACTCCATTTTCGTGGTAGTTGACAGACTAACCAAGTTGCCCATCTGATCCCAGTAAAAGAAACCTACACTGCAGTGGATGTGGCCAGAGTGTTCCTCAAAGAAATCTTCAGATTGCATGGCCTACCCAGGAGAATAGTAAGTGATCGAGATCCCAAGTTTACTTCAAGGTTCTGGACTGCATTTTTCGAAGCAGTGGGAACTTTCTTGGATCTCAGCACAGCTTATCACCCTGAGACCGATGGCCAAACTGAAAGGGTAAACCAAGTAATCGAAGATATACTTCGGTCATGCTGTGTGGCAGGAGTGGCTAAGCTATCTACACCTAGTCAAGTTCGCCTACAATGCTTCTTATCATCGAAGTATCGGGATGAGCCCTTTTAAAGCTCTGTATGGACAAGATTGCTTAACTCCATTAACTTGGTCCGACCCATTGATTAGGGTTGAGATGTCCAGACAGATGCTTGACGACATGGAGCAACAGATGCAGTTAATTCGTAAAGATATTAAAACTGCCCAGGATCGACAGAAGCAGTATGCAAATAAGAAGAGGACAGACAGAAAGTTTGAAGAAGCAGATATGGTCTTCATTAGAGTACGGCCCAAAAGAAGTTCTCTATCTCTTGGGAAGTACAAGAAGTTATCCCCTAGATATTGTGGACCATATCTGATTACAAAGAAAATAGGTGACTTAGCCTACGAACTTCTTCTGCCTCCTCATCTCAAAGTTCATAATGTATTTCATGTAAGCCTTCTGAAGAAATATGTGCCAAGCCCAAATCATGTGCTTGATGATGAAATCCTAACCTCTTCAACCCAAGGGCAGATGGAACTCCAACCTGAAGAAATTCTTGATGTTCGAGAAAAGATTCTCAGGAACAGAATTCTTAGAATTATTGGTAAAATGGAAGTTCTATCCTTTTGAAGATGCCACCTGGGAGAATGAAGCCGATCTGCTCTGTGGGATTACCCCCAGTTTGCGAGATGAGGGCATCTCGCGTTTTTCAAGGAGGAGAGAATGTAAGATTCCTCCCCAGCCTCTCAAGATGTCCAGCATCTTCCCCTGTAATCAAATCCCTCTTCAGAAATATAAAAGATCTTGTTTCTACCAGTTTTGGCCTAGAGAGAGAAAATCTTCTAGAGAGATAATTTAATTTTTAAATATTTTTTGATAGAAAAATATCTTCTTATTAAAATAAGTTCCCCTGAAACAAAAGTTCAACGAAAAGATTTTCAGAAGGTGCATTAAAAATTAAGTATAATCTGTTTAAGAGGCATTATCCTAGGGGTCCAGATTTTCAAAAATTTTTAAATTAAGGTTGCTATGGACCAATAAGATTCATCCAAATGTAGGAAGGAGATAAATAGAAGAATAAAAGGAAAATCTCCCAAAAATGAGTAAATACTCACATAAGATGAAGAGTTGACTAAGGACAAGGTTAATAGTTAAAAAAGAGAGATATTTAGATGACATGATGCATTTTTGACACCTCAGTATGGGGGAATTCCCCTCATGAAGGAGGCGCCTATTTCACATGTGTGGGAGAGTTTTAAACTCCCAAATAATGAGATATTTTTATCTCTCCTCTCTCCTGTTTCAACTAGATCGAAAAAGTGGACTAAACTGACCCAAAAATGGTCAAAAATTGACCAAACTGATCTGAAAAATTCTAGAATCAGTTGGCTTGGTTAGAAGCTCACTTTTTCCTATAAATAGAAGCCTTCCCCTTTGTTGAAGCTTAATAGTGTTTTTGCACTGTTACCCTACTTCTCCCAAGAGCCATAAAACTGTGAATTTAGTCATAATTCATTAGTTTTTTGACCTTCCCTCTTCTAAAGATTGGTGCCACTCTTGTTTCAACAAGAGTAGAACCCTCAAGCCAAAAGCCAAAGGAAAGCTCTCAAATTCCTTCGTAAGTTGGAGATTCTTCTCTTTTCTATTCATTTTATGGTTTTTTATGATTTTTGTCTTCTCTAAATTGAATATGATGTTATACCTCATTGAAAAAAGGCATTTCCCTCTCTTCTTTAGTAAATCCAACCATTCTTATCCTAGACGAATGATTAATGGATAAAATCAAGTTTTTCATAATGTTTCTCTTTGATAAAGTAGAAAATGTTTACATTAGAATGATTTAAATACTCTTGGTGAACTTCTAATTAATTGTAAAGAGTTAAAAATTAAAAAATGGTTAGCCATACAAAGGAGGTTATGGCGAAATTTCTCTAAAATTGTGAAAAATAAGTTTTACTTTTTTATTCAAAAAGAAGGAAGCTTATGAAATTTTATTTTGATCATAAAAGTGTGATTTTCATCATAAATGATTTTTATGCATAAATGGGTGCATAAAAGATATTTTTTTATAGTAGAAGTGTGATTTTCATCATAAATGATTTTTATGCATAAAAGATATTTTTTTATATTAAAAGTATGATTTTCATCATAAATGATTTTTATGCATAAACATATGCATAAAAGAAATTCTTTTATATGTGATTTTCATCATAAATGATTTTTATGCATAAATGGGTGCATAAAAGAAATTCTTTTATATGTGATTTTCATCATAAATGATTTTTACGCATAAACATATGCATTAAAGATATATTTTTTAATATTAAAAGTGTGATTTTCATCATATATGATTTTTATGCATAAAAGATATATTTTTTATATTTGTGGTTTTCATCATAAATGATTTTTATGCATAAACATATGCATAAAAGATATTTTTTATATTAAAAGTGTGATTTTCATCATAAATAATTTTTATGCATAAAAGAAATTCTTTTATATTAAAAGAGTGATTTTCATCATAAATGATTTGTATGCATAAACATATGCATAAAAGATATTTTTTAATATTAAAAGAGTGATTTTCATCATAAATGATTTTTATGCATAAACATATGCATAAAAGAAATTCTTTTATATGTGATTTTCATCATAAATGAATTTTATGCGTAAATGGGTGCATAAAAGATATTTTTTATATTAAAAGTGTGATTTTTATCATAAATGATTTTTGTGCATAAACATATGCATAAAAGATATTTTTTTATATTAAAACTGTGATTTTCATCATAAATGATTTTTATGCATAAACATATGCATAAAAGATAATTTTTTATATTCAAAGTGTGATTTTTATCATAAATGATTTTTATGCATAAACATATGCATAAAAGAAATTCTTTTATATAAAAAGAATGATTTTCATCATAAATGATTTGTATGCATAAACATATGCATAAAAGAAATTCTTTTATATTAAAAGAGTGATTTTCATCATAAATGATTTGTATGCATAAACATATGCATAAAAGAAATTCTTTCATGTTAAAAGAGTGATTTTCATCATAAATGATTTTTATGAGGATAAAAGTGTGACTTTCATCAGAATTGGATTTTATGCATAATTAGATGCGTATAGAATCTTTATAATTAAATAAGGGTTCTCTTTAACCCTTTGTTAATTTTCGTAAAAAATTGGAAAAATGAATAAGTAGATAATATGTGAGAGGAAATTCTACCGTTTCATATTCACTAAGATGAGAATGAGAAAATTCAAATAAACTATCGAAGTCAGAGATCGAGATAAATGATTATTTTATTCCTCCTAGGAATTCATGATTAGTTTAGTAATTTGTAAGCAAATATTCAATGAACGAAATTTAGAAAAAGAGAAATTAAAATATTACCTTTCAAGAAAGATAGTTTAGGAAGAACCTTTCCAGACCCAAAACTCTGATTCAGACTATTGACCAAGACCTAATTCCTTCATCAGTTTCAATCAATGACGATGTGCCCAGTTCAGGAAAAATGCACTCAAAACACCCACCGAATCCGAAACTAAGTTAAGACTTTTGATTTTGATCTGAGGATCAAGTTAACAGAATTTGAGGAATTCTGTCTGGAATTCAGACCTGGATCTAGAAGTATTGGGATACGGATTTAAGATTTATTCATGGTCTTCAAACAAAATCAAAACTGAAAACTTGCATAGAAACCCTGTTTTCTTAAAGGACTGTCTTACGCCAGAATGTTGTTGGACGGAGCATTTGGCATATGTGTTTAACTAAGGGAAGTTCGGTTGCAACAGCTGGCGGGGAGTGTTCGAGGGACAGCTCACGCGGCAAAAACCTGCCTAGGTCCAGCCTGGGTATGGTGAAAAATGGTGTGCTTTCGGTACGATGGGCGAGGGCCGACGAAGC
Organism: Cibotium barometz; assembly: GCF_041138505.1. Taxonomy (NCBI): domain Eukaryota; kingdom Viridiplantae; phylum Streptophyta; class Polypodiopsida; order Cyatheales; family Cibotiaceae; genus Cibotium; species Cibotium barometz. The sequence continues at coordinate 19,055,235 of NC_141105.1, read as the reverse complement.
GGTCCCTGAGTGAAGTGCCAGGACACCTAAGGAGGATCTTGGAGGGTTCTGACCAGGCGATGCACGGGCTTGTGGTGCTTAGGACACCCATACGTATGTCGAGGAAGATATATATATGTATGTTGACGAAATAATTATTGTAATCTGTTTTTACTGGATCTTGTTTGCTGACTAGCTAGTCCTAACGGAGAGTCCAAAGTGGTCCTGTTTTTGTGAAACAAGGGATTGAATGGAAATTTTGAGTTATGAAATCTGTGACCAGTGTGTGTGTGTGTGTGTGTGTGAGAGAGAGAGAGAGAGAGAGAGAGAGAGAGAGAGAGAGAGAGAGAGAAGCTTTTTAAACGTCATGGGAGCAATCCCAAGAGACCAAATATGATCTATCTGACAGGAGTGAGATTCGAACACAAGACGTGTTAAATAACAACTCCATGAGCTAACCAATCTACCACACTTGGGTGATAGAAGGGTTAGCCCATTTTGTTTGTTTACCCACACACCCGATGAAAGAAGCCTTTTTAACATCGTACGAACAATCCCAAGAGACCAAATATGAGAGAGAGAGAGAGAGAGAGAGAGAGAGAGAGAGTATAATCCTTTGATATTCCAAAAAATATGCATTGAATGAAAGCTCACTAGCTCTTCCTTACATGGGAAGAGGAGGAAGCTCATTAAGAAGGGGAATGGGCTTGCTACTACCTCTCTCATAAGAATGCACTTATAAGCTCCTCCCTAAGGATAATAATTTGTTTCAATTGAAGAATGCTTTACTATTGTGACAATGCCTTCATAATAAAATTGGGTGTAAAGTAGAACTTAGGGGTATCACTTCCAAGGAAACTATCACATCTATTATGTGGAGGGTAATAAAATTAGAGATAGTTACATTGTTTTTGCAACTATGATTATTAGTTGTTATAAGTATGTTTGAATAACGGTCTTTGTTCATCTTCAACTTGAGATTTTTTTTAATTGTTATACTTTAAATCTATCCTTTACATTCAAGCTCTTTGATTGGAATAATATTCGAACATTATAGCATGTTTTGGCGTGACATTTTTTTGTAAGGGTGAGTGGGTGGCATAAGTAGTTAAAGGAGTATTCACAAGCGTTTGCCAAACGTGAAAATGTACATTTGTGTGGCAAAAGCTCATTTATACTTCTCATCTTCACATAGTTTGTTGATAAGTGAAGCCATCCGTGCCCACTCGTTGACAGGAGGTATTGAACATGCATCTATCCTCGTAGACAAGATAAATGTGCAATAGACAATGTACTTACAAGCCCTAGTGGGACATGAAGCTCTAGATCGAGCCTTAACCAACTGGCCCACTAGAGGAGATGTAAAGGCCCACTCCTAGTGAAGAGTTGGAATGGACTCTCTACAAGGTCACTAGCCACAATGTTGGGGACTCGGGAGCTTGCCTTGGTGCCCTACGATGAGGGGGTGTCTTTTGCGTCCCCGCCCATGTGAAAGACCTGCCCGTTCGTGTGAAAAGGCCCTAACTCTATGATTGGGTTGGAACGATTAATCACACACAAGAAAATACTAACGCACAAGGAAATAGTGGGGGAACCGTTTGAAAGGGTGGGAACAAAACACCAGGTCGAGTGTGGGAGGACCTTTTTGGAGGGGGTCGGCAAAAGGGTCCCCATGCCCCTAAATTATGATCATCATCTCTGCTTTTGGCCCTCGTCCTTCCTGCTCCAAGCTTTTTTTCTCGCTATATTCAGCTCCTTCTGCTGCAGAAGTCATAGGGTTTTAGGCCCCATTTCTGTGTTTGCCATCGTCTCGCATTCGCATCAAGCCTCTGCCTTTGTTTGTTATTCATGGCCGGTGCCTCTCGGCGGTTGTGAACCCTAACCCTAATCCTGCCCTCCTGCGTCGTAAATCCTAATCCTTACGCTGCCATCGCCATCTTTGCTCACAATGGTGGCTGTGAAGAAGCATCAGTCTGGTCCCAGCCGTGCGGATTCCGACTGGCGAGCAGCGAAAGCCTTGAAGAACTTCGCAGGCTTCATCTTCGTCTGCAGCAGCTCGACCATACCGGATCTGGAGCGCAGGATATTTGGTTAGTCCGGATCCCTTGCTTAGTGCTGTTTTTCTTGCTTCGCTGCTTCATAGTACCCTAAAATGATGCTGCCCGTGCCTGTCTGCCCTCCACTGCGTGGCTGTACAACTGATATGTCTCAGTCGCCGATTTTATCTCTTAGTGTCTGTCTCTATTGGCTTCAAATACGCACACCCTATCATGATGCATGTACATGTCTATTGACCTTAAACCTACGTAATCCATCATTCCACACACACACACTTGCTTGGATACACACACGTACGTGCACGTGGTTGTGCTTTGCGGATTCATAATGTTGTTCACATACGTGTATACAAGTATATGGTTGCACACGCATACATCTATATGAGACCTTTTTCCATCCAACTAGAATCCTCGAGAGGTGGATCCATGCCTCAGGGTTTTTAAGCATGTTCCAAGGCTCGATGAAGAAGTGAAGTATCAATCAGTACAGGAGAAGTGCAGATGCTTAAGAGTCCGAAGATTTAGTTGACCCTTTTTATCAACCATTTTTTTGGATGAGTGCCAGTGTAATTATTGTGTTTTTGGCCCTTTGCAGGTCTGCCTGCGCATTATGAGGAGTCAGTACGGGGCATACGTAGAGGGATGCCACTATTTTTATTCAACTACTCCAACCGATGCTTGTATGGTGTTTTTGAGGTTTGCACACTTAAAACTGCCTTAATATGGGTGCCACAGATCTGTTAAGTTTGTTGTTGTGGAGTGTAAATTCATGTTCCTTACTGGTTGTGGTTGATATTTTAATTCACTGAGGGTAATTTTGTTTTTTGTTTTTTGAATTATTGTCCGCAAATCTCTATTTTTCTGCAATTTTTGTGGATTCAAGTTATGTGGATGATGGGCAATGGCAATGCTTTGCCTTTGTATCTCATTCATCTTGAACTTGGCTGGCTTAAAGTTCTTCTGTTGGTGAAAAGGCTGCACTTTGCAGCTGATCGGAATTTATGTCAGTCTTATGTTTGTGGGGTTTTCTCCTTTTAGGCTGCAAGTGATGGTGGCTTCAATATTGATCCGTATGCATGGGAGAATACTGACTCCTCGAAGTTGGGGAGATACTCCAATCCAGTGTCAAGGTACCCTGCCCAGGTGAGCCTAAGGTTGGGTGGATGTTATGACCGTATTAATCCAGTAGACAGTATTGTAGGCTTTGTGTGTGTTTTATGTTGAAAAATCAAGTTTTTGAGTGATGGATGGATGCCAAAAGTTGTTAGTAATGCCTTTAACATCGAGGTGTTAAATATTGGATATTAGGTGAGGGTGCATATTCGAGCTGAGAGACCAGCTCTTGAGGAAGAAATTTTTCGCCCTATTCTAGATCATGTGGAGGGTCACAAGTTCAGATTGGAACTGACTGCACTACAGGTATTATGGCTTTTTGGGTGAGACAGGAGGAAGAGTTTTTCAATGTTCAATGCAGATAACTTTTTGTTTGTGAAATGGCATGAGTTTCTGAATTTTGCAGGTGCAGCAACTGCTTCATTTATTTGTTGCTTCTCATACTTCAGAGAGAGAGCTTCCTGTAGGGAGAAATAGAAACAATTGTTATTTCCCTGCTATCGGATCTCGAGATCCAGAATCACCCAGGTCAGCCTATAAGTCGGATTCTGACTGCGGCAGTGACTCCTCTAGCAGTAGAGGTATGAATTCTGGTGAAGATGAGTGGACCGATGAAGCTCTGAACCAACAGGGAGACGATGAAGGAGTCATAAGTGAAAGGTTAAGCCACATTGCTTTGGATGACTCTCAGCCTTATGACAATGGGCACTTTGAGATGCCTGCTACATCGGAAAATGATTCAGGTGTGTGTAATTATAATGGCCAAGAGATGGCATGGAAGGCATCTTCTCGAAAAGCTGCTTATTGCTCTGGGTCAGACTATGACAATCCAATGCTGTTGCGGCTTCATGATAATGATCCTGCTGTTAACAGCAATTCTAACAACTGCATGCAAACTGGAGTGGATCAGCCTCTTACAGTGAATAGGCAGGATAATGTTGTTACAATGCCCATGATACCATCTCAAATGCAGTTTCCTTTTCAGTGTAATGAGAATATGATTCTCATACCTGTGCAAACAGTGCAGTGTCAGCAGAGGGAGAGCACAACTTTTCCTGGGCTATCTCAGAGGTCTAAGTGGAGCGATCAAAAGAAGTTCTCTAGGGGTTCGTCTGTGAACTGGCGAAAGCAGGGCTTCAGTCAGGATAGAATCCACAGGCCAAAAGATGCTAGGTATCAAAAACAACAAATGCCATCCGACAATCAGCAACCTGCCCATATGCAGTCACAGAAGCTCCAAATCAGTCAGGTTCTGGTTCCTTATCGTACACCAGGGCCTGGCCAAGGGCAAGACCAGGGTCGTTTGACAACCTTGCTGTCTCCTTTTATAATGCCTTCAAATGGTGAAGCTTTTACCTTTGCCCAACCAGAAGCAGGTGCTAGGGTGGATGAATCTGGTCAGGGTTTTGAAGTGGCAAATGATGTTCAAATGCTTCCAGAAGAACTGCAACATCTTTTTCAGAGTGGTGGCCGCTTTCCCGTTGTTTTCATGTCTTCCATTATGCCCAGACCACCCGCATGTCCACCACGGATAACAGCTAGCTTTGTTGAAGCCTTGCACTTTGAGATTCTGCATTTTGCAAGATGGACGAGGCCTTCCTCAGAAATCCAACTTCATGTGGAGGCTGCCATTGATTGTGTCAGGAAAGGTGTCCAAACGGTGTGGCCTGAAGCAGATGTGGAGGTTTGTATTGACTTGCTCCCCCCCTCACCCCTCCCCCTCCCCTTTCCTGAATTGGAGATCCTGCTGATGAGTCGGCGATAGAACTCCTCTCCTGCTCAATCCTACTGGGAACTAGGAGAGGTTGATGCATGCCTGTAGGCAATTAAGGACCAGTGTCCAGAAGCTTTGTATGTGGGTGGGAATCAAACTCGAGCCCCCTGCTTAAGAGTTCAAGACTCTACCAACTCACCTACGAAGCTGCAGACTATTGACTTGCTTTATTCATGCTCTTCGATGAGTTAAAACGATGGCTGTGCAGTGTTTTCTGCTTCCATGCATGTAGCTTAGTATTTTAATGATATTCATGTTGGTTTGAACAGGTATTTGGTTCCTTTGCAACAGGCTTGTGTCTACAGCACAGTGATGTTGATCTAGCTGTTGTTGATGCTCCTCGATTACCCTTCTCAGAGAGCTTGTCCATTGCACAAGCATCTGCCTCATTAATACGTGAGCTTGCTGCAGGGTTAAGAACATATGAGTGGTGTGAGAGCATCAACCCTCTAGATACTGCATCGATGCCTGTTCTAAAATGCCTTTGTCGGCCCTTTGGCACACCTTCAAACACACCCATTACTATCCCTTCAATTGCAGTTGACATAACCATTGGAGGTATGAGGAATAGTTATTTTAGTTGGAACCCAGAAGCCTGCGTTATGGACACCGCAGATCCAGTTCCAAGGCCAGGTAAGTTCATCACTCGCCACACAGGTGGTGCAGCCCGAGAGTATGTGCTTCACAAGATACGTGAACTACCTGCTCTAGCTCCACTGGTATGTCAGCATATACAGCTACTTTCTGGTTAGCAAACTTTGGTTGAATTGCTGGTTTGTTGCCTAGTAAAGTCCGACTCTGGTTATTTGATTAGGTTCTGCTGCTGAAGTCATTTTTGCATCACAAGGATTTGAGTAATGTTTACTCGGGCGGTTTGGGTTCTTTTTCGTTGACATTGCTTGTTGCCTTTTATTTGGAGGTACTCCTCTGGTCTTCTTTCCTGTTCTTGCAGTCTTTTCTAGTTAAGGCCATTCTTAATGACTTACTAACCTGTGTGATTGTTCTGGTTACAGCGAGTTCCAATCTCTAGAGAAGTGTTTGCAGATGGAAGCTCTAGTGACTTGCCTACATCACCCACGACATCTTCTCCTCTGTCTTGCTCGTCAGAGTTCTCAGATGACTCCGATGCACCGAGCTCAAGTAGCAGTTTTAGAGCTTCGAACTCTAATGGTGCGAGTGACTACAGTAGTCACAGCTTAGGTGAGCGTTATGTGAGACGAGCAGCAGATGCCATAGAGAGGGTATTGGCTCTTTGGGATCAAGGTGGCTCACCATGCCTGGGAAATTTACTTCTCGGTTTCCTTCAAACGTTTGGCTTTGAGCTGGATCTATCCCGTGAGAAGATTGTTTTGAAGGTAGATTTATACTTGATAAGTCATTCTGTTTTTTCAAAAGTGGAATTTCAGTCAAGGGCCTGTTTGTTAATCAGCATGTGCACCGCTGCAACCAGCAGGACTCGATTTTCTTTTAAAGAGTGTGTAAACATAGTGACCAAGTTGTTAATCATAACAATATTTGCATGTCTTTGACTCTTTATGATGACTGTTCTGAAGGGAGTTAATGGAAGCCCGGGTGGTTTCTTTAAACGCGATGATAGACATGTTGCATTATGGATTGATGATCCTTTACGTCCTGGTGTAAATATTGGAGCTGGGTCATTTGGCATGGTACATGTGCAGGTAAGCTCTGGTAAATTTTTTGATTGATTTCTTTTATGAAGTGCACTCTGTCTCGTCTCCGAGAAGCTAGGCTTCCATTGGAATCTATCTTTTGGCTGAGTTGTTTGCCATGGTCAGTGTTTAAGGCATTTTTTATTTTGCAGACTGCTTTTAAGGAGATGTTGCAAGTGTTAACCAAGTGCCCAGTGTTCATCCCATTGCTTCAGTGTGATGACAAGGATTGTCAGGATTTGGCTGCCATCAGTCAACTGCCCCATTTAAGTCGATTGATTATGGAAGCTGATGATTATCAATGATACAACTGATTGTTTTTCTCTTTCAAAGATGTCTGCACAAACCTTAGCCCCTCAGTGAAATGCGGGAGGGAGGGTTTGGGGTTTATTCTGGCTCCACATGTCTAATGTTGCCTATGCCTAGTGCGTTATTTATAGCAAAGTGAGGCAGAGTGTCATATTATCACGTTGTTGCACTCGCCCTCTCAGCCTATGTAGAGGGGGCCAAAGTAGATGGTACTTTTGGACGGTTACTGAGCTGGAGTGTCTCAGATAGCAGCAACAACCGTTAGGCAGTCTCTCAACTGTACAGACATGAAAGATACTTGCCTGTCCTGTGTTGGACCCAGACAAGCTGGTGAGCGTTGTCATCTTGTGAGTGTGGACCTTAGTGGCTCTATAATGACATTTCAAAAAACAACAAATTTAGGCTGGGACATGGCTACCCAGGGGTTTACGAGAAGCTGCAGCTGGTGATAATCTACCTAAATAAGGGAAGCCAGTAAAGGGACAATGGAGGCATTGCATTAGCTTCTTGTGGATGTGCTGTATGAAGAATGTTTAAAGAGGCTGGACTCTGGCTTAGGTTGGCTTCATTACAGCAGGGATGATGATGAAAATATGGACTGTGAAACAGCAGGGTTACATTGTGATTGGTAAGATACCGGTTTAGGTTTTTGTTTGCTTGTTTGAAAAGACTATCATGTTTCGGTATGTGCATCGAAATGTTAAGAGGTGCATGTTTTGGATGTCAAATCTCGTGTGCTCTACGAGAAACCTTTTTTTTAATAAAAAAAGAATGGTCATGGATAGTGTTGGATTTAATTGTACTTGAGACTAATGAAGATTTTCCTCCTTCCTCTTCTAAGGCCACTGCTGGGAAGAGCAATGAAGATTTTTTTGGGTAGTTTTTTTTTCTCCTTCCTCTTCTAAGGCCACTGCTGGGAAGAGCATACTCCTTGTGTTCTTCATATCCAAAATATGGTTCGCCTTTTTGTATGTGGGCTCCTTGATTTCATTGTGTGCAAGTATATGAAGTTGCAATTTGTGCCAATAGCTTCCATACGTCCTATGTCATCCACTGAAGTAAAATAAAGTAGATGTCTAGGGATGAAGTTATTCAGAAGAGAGCACTGAAACTGTTTACTTTGTGGGCCACCTCTTAATGTGGATTTGTGTGCATGTTATGAGACTTTGATCGGTCCCTGAAAAAACTTTTATTTAACACAGAAATACCACATTTTCTATGGAGTATTGATAAGTTTGTTCGCATGAGGCAAACCTAGCGTTTGAAGTGTTCAGTGAAAAGTATTTTAATGCAGTTATTGATTGCCATTCAGGTTATCAATGAAAATTTTGTAATTTGCAAGGCACCCTTCAGGTGTTGTTTCTTATTGAGATGGTCAAATTAAGCCCTTGGAGGTTATACACTAATACTATGCATTAACAAGTATTATTAAGTTTAATCCAGTCTGCGTTACATATTTTTGTGTTGAAGAGGGGGGCTTGAATTTCACCTCGCTACAGTGTCAGTCTAATGATTGCTTGGGTAGTTGCAATGTAAATGCTTGATTTCAACAGAAAAGGCATTGATGGTCACCAATAAGTCATCAATGTAATTATGCCCTGAATTGTTATCTACATCAGTATTAACAAGCTTTTAAGTTTGGATCCTTCAAGTCTCTGTGTAATCATACTAGTGCCGTTGTGCTTTAATTTTTCTAGTATTAATGTACATAGAATTGTCAGCAAAATGTTTATATTGCTACTAATTCCTGTTAGGAGACTAGAAGGATCTGAATCTCAGAACATTGTATACATATTGTGCCACTTGGCATCATCTCAGCCCTTGATTATCTAGGTCCAACCAGTAATACTAAATGAATTGTAATGCATAGAGTTATTAGTAAAATAACTATGGCATTAAATCTCTAGTGCCATATTGTGCTGCTTGACTTATCAGTATCTAGATGCAACCATTCATAAAGTTTAGGCAGGCTTCTTGTTATTAATTTTAAAAGTCTCAAGTGCTCTTCCTAATTCCAATACAGCCTAGAAAAAGTCTTGAGCAAAACTGGATCTGTGTTGGGGGCATCTCCCCAAATGCCTTGTACATGCATGGGTTCATTACCATCTGTTTGGACGCAGTGCATTGGTGAAATAGGTGAGTAATAGCATCAATTTCAATAAAATTTACTAACGTTAACAAGAGTAGATATGTGGAGTTCAACGCCCACAGGAGGCAATGCTTGTGTATGCATCTTGCTGATGTATCCTTCACTATCAAGAAAATTCTCTCATCCTTCAGGGTTGCACCTACAAGGTAATGTGACTTTGCTAACAAGCTACAACATTTGGAAATCACTTGTAGAGTTGGTAGGGTAGTGTAAACAATGAAAGCTCAAAGAAATAAAGAGATGAGAAGACATGCCGAGGAGCTTATGGAAGCTTAACCAAGCGTGGCTGAGCAGGGTGAGTGCTTTATCTAGGCTTCCTCTACAGCTGATGAGCCTCTTGACCCAAAACCCTCCTGCTCTTGTTCCACCTTCCTCTCGTTGGGCTTGAAGTTTCCTTCTAGGTCATCTGGGTTGAATTCATCATCAGCATCCTTGCCATCCTCATCCTCTTCTTCATCCTTATCATTATCATCATCATTGTCAATGAGCATTTCTTCATGTGTTGGTAGAATATCTAAATCTTCATCTATATATTGGATCCTGCCATGTTGTGGTAAGAGTAGCAAGGAGGTCCTCCTTCTTGCTGTGCTAAGAGTAGCAAGGAGTAAGATTTTTTTTCATGAGGCCTTATTCCATTCTTGGTTGCACACGGGAATTTCACCCGGCTACACACACACACATACTAACCACACACACACCCGAGTACCACAAGGAATAAGACTTTGGGTAGGGTCTTGTCATGTTGTGATAAGAGTAGCAAGGCGGTCCTCCTCCTTGCTCTCTACCATCTATTCCAATAAATTTTCATCAATGTAGATCCCTCTCATCTCCTTTGCTATACTGTGAATCCCTACTTTGGGGTACACTCTGGAAAAGCTTCTCTATATATGTTGAGATATCGGGCTTTCAGGTCATCATTCTCCTTGTTTAAATTTGTCATTTATGTCCATCTGCTTCTCTAAAAGAGCTTTCGTAATTTTTTTTGGGAAGATGTTGAGTTGCTTTTCTTGTACCTTGTCTCCTTAGTGATGTGTATGTAGACTTTGAGATGTTCCACTTGCTTTGGTTAATCTAGCTTTCACTTGGCCAACGTTGATGGGGTACCACTAGTCATGATACTTGTCAATGACGTCTGTTCTACAGATGATCATGAGGACCAGATGGCTCTTCATTTAGACAGCGGATGGAGATTGCGGCTAGTGCTGTGTTTGTGGACAGCAGGGCCACATTGCCAAGCACTATCCCAGAGCTAGGGGCCGCCCCACCCCTCGTACTTCACCTTGCAGCTTCTTCCTTGGCCTTTGCTACTTCTTTGAATAGCAAACCTCCTTGAGCTTCTTCATCTTCTCTTGGATCCAAGCTTGTTGGGTCGCAAGATCCTCTCTTGAGATCTTGCAAGAGTCCTTGTCTATCTGGATCCGAGTCTTATCTTTATCAATTTTTTGAAGCTTTGAGCTGTTGCCCTTCCCCTTCTTGGTTGGGGTATCCATGTACCTCTGCTTTGACTAGGGTACTCCAAGTAAATGTGTCAAAAGTAGGGGCTTAGTGTGGCTGCTCGCATTGGTGATTTTCGTCTGTGATTCCGTGTTCTCATATAGCATCATGACAACCTTAATTTTGAGCAATCGTCAAATCAATTTCTGAGAAGGAAGAGAAGCTCACCACTCTGATGCTGTCAGCACATGAAGGGCTGCGGTTTCTTCTACAGGATTTGCAGAAGGCTGGGTTTTCGAGCCGCCAACTTCCTCTGTTTAGCGTCCTTTGAAAGCACACGACTCGGGTAATGCAGCGACTACACCCGATTACCAGAGTCCTCTCCACTTCCATTCTCAGGTTCGTGGACAGAGATTGCAGCGACTCGGGTAATGCAGCGACTACACCCGATTACCAGAGTCCTCTCCACTTCCATTCTCAGGTTCGTGGACAGAGATTGCGCTTCAATAAGGAGAAGAGAGCCAGGTTGACTGTGAAAGCTTGAGGGAGGCTGAACTCCTAAATAAATAGACACACGAAACAGGGTGTCAAGGAACTAGAAGAAGGGGCCTTGTCTCTTTGCCCGCCTCAACATACGGGGAATTTTTTTATTTTAGTGGCGTAATTACAAACGCGTCAATACGTTATTAACTTTTAACAATTGTGCATAAGATTAATGTTAATAACATTGTATTAACGTTGTCCTCCGTAATTGACCTAGTCAACAAGTTATTAAATTTTAACAATTGTGCATAAAATTAATGTTAATAACATTGTATTAACGTTGTCGGTATTTGACCTAGAATACAGGTAAAGCTCGTCGGGTTTTTTTAATTTCTCGTCGGGAAATAAGAAAAGCTTGGCCAACTATTATTCAAATCTATAAAGGTGCTTCACGGTGTCACATCACGTGTTTTCATAGTAGCGACACACTAAAGGATGCTTCTCTGAATAGTTAGTCTTTGTTTAGGCAACTTGTGTAAGTGCTATCCTTGAGAAAATCCATGTGCTGCTTGTAGATTGGGCTATTAGTCCTATTATTGGACTGTTTTGGTTCTTAATACAATCAGCACAGCCTGCGTTTTGCATATAGAGTAGAGTGTATGGATTGGACATCTTGTCCTTCATTGGGCGCAGTAGTTGTCCTTGCTTTACATTTGTATGCTATTTGTATGTGCTTTAGTTTAGAATTAGAATTTACGTTATGCTTTAGCTTGGACTAGTAGTACTTTATTGGATAGTGCTAGTCCTTACTATAGAGCAATATTATTGTGTATGTGAGTGATTGAACCATTTGTCCTACTATTGGACAATTGTGGTTCTTTCTTATGTTACATCACTCGCCGCCACCCATAGAAAAGCAAATGTGATTGATTGGACCATTTGTCCTACTATTGGGTAGCATTGGTCCTTTTGTCTTTTGTTATCTCTATTTTGTTTTTAAGTGTAAGCTGTTGGAGTATTGATCTTTCAATGGGTTGTGCTACTCCCTTGGTGTAAGCTAGTTGTTTGATATGACTTGTTTTTTGCAGAGTGTAGTTTGGATTATGAGTCCTTTGCTGGGCTGTAGTAGTCCTTGCTAGTTGTGATTCATGTCTTGTTCATCTTTTTTTTGAGGCATGTTCTTATTTTTTATAGGTTGTTGGACATGTATGACATGCTTTTGTATCATAAATCTTACATCTTGGTTATATTGTGTTGAAAGATTTTTTTAATTTTAATTGGCGAAGAGTATGTAGTATATTTATGAAAGTCTTTTAGAGGTTATATTTAAACACAACTTATAAGATCAGTGTGTAAAACTTCATCTAAATCTTGTTCTTATATTTATAACATGCAGATTTTTTAGTAAACCCCGTACAACTTGCAAACGCGAGTACATATATCTAGCACTTAATGGATTGCAACACCTCAGATCCACATGTGTCACAATGTGAGGCTTCTCCAATTGATATATCTACCTGCCCAATGACATAGGGAACATCCGCTTAGGTGTACAACAATGGGAAGAAAAAAATGCCTGGACCCGAGTGGCAATTTTGTAAGAATTTGTGTGGCAAATTCATGGAGTGGGAATGCAATTATTTCCATGTATGCAACTCAGGAGGTGCCCCACGTATTAGGGATCATTTTTTTGGTAGTATTAAGAAATCGTTTAGAAAATGTGATCATGGATGGCTACAACCGGTGCATCAAAATGACTAAGACAATTGGTACAGGAGAGTAAGGGCAAAAGACTGAAAGTGTCCTTTGCAAATGCTCATCCTCTTTCACATGCACCTTAACCTCCTTCTCAAGCTTCTTCATCATGACCGTTCTCTCAAAATGTTAGGGATGCTGTTTTGCAGAGCAAGAAGCTACAAATGTGAATGTATGTGGCCAGGATCAAAGAGAATGTAATAGAGAAATGGAGAGCACAACATCCTCGCGGCATTTTGGGTCACATGGTTAGTGGAAGTAGTGGTGTTTGTAACAAGAGACAAGCTTCATTACAAGAATGTTTTCGTGCAATGGCTCAACTATCGTTGGTCAATGCAATATATTTTATTGGAGCTTCGATGTCTATGGTCGATCGAGAGGAGTGGAAATCATCATGGAAAAAGCTAGGAGAGTATGGTGCTGGTTTTAGTCCTCCATCATATCATTAAATGAGAAATGCTTTACTGGATAAATGTTATGCAAGCGTTAAAGAGAGGATTAAATGATTAATTTTGGATAATTTATCACTGTCTGGATGTACAATTGTTTGTGATGGATGGTCAAATGTGCAAAGGCAACCTCTCATTAATGTCATGCTTGTGTCTTCTCGACGTGAATGTTTTATCAAGGCAGTGGATAGCTTAGGTTAAATAAAATCAACTGCATATATTGCTGAAGTTCTTGCGTAGGTAATCGAAGATGTGGGTCCAATAAATGTTGTCTAGGTTGTCATGGGATAATGCAAAAAATTATCGATCTGCCAGTATAATATTAGAGTCTCATTACACACACATACATCAGTTGGATGTAATACACACTCTTTGAATCTAATATTAAATGATTGGTATTAAAGTGCAGATACAATTTGGTTTAGAGAGATACTTGATGAATGTAGCGGGATTGTGAAATTTGTGTTGAAGCGTCAAAGAGTGCTCGATATCTTTAGAGTGCGTATGACACAGATGCTAAAACTGCCTACAAAAACAAGGTTTTGCACTAACTTTTATATATTACAATCTCTCCTCCAAAATTACAAGAGACGTTTACATGCACTGCATTTAGAAAGTGGGAAGAACTGCAAACACACAAGGTGTGCTCGAAGTTTACAACCCTTCATGGATTGCTCAAATGGGGCTCTTTTTTGGCATGGATTGCTCAAATGGGGCTCTTTTTGGCATGGAGTTGAAGATGCATACCATGTTATGATGCCCGCTATGTATGCCATTCGAACTTTGGATACACAAGGTGCAAATATAGGTAAAGTATGGATGACATGGTGGATAGTTCAGCATAGCTTGTTAAATCCAAAGGCCATCTCAGACTTCATTTTCACTAAATGGAGGGCTCCATTTACTAAGGAATGAAGACTCATATTACTGAAATACTTAAGTATTAAATGGGCTTCAGCGCATAGCCCCTTGCACAATGTGGCATTTTTATTGGACCTAGAATATTGGTCCATGAATATGGATGCTGAAGAAGAAGTATTGGGGATGATTTCTACGATGTTGTCCATTTAGTGTATCCCGACTCGATAGCTGTGGAAACAAGTTATGTTCAAGAATTGTTTGACTACCTGCTACTGCTTCTGTCCGGACCTAGCTTGATTCTCCGTTCTAAGGGACCTCCTCATGGACTGCCTACTCTAAGCAAATGCACTTCGACAGTGTGTGTTGGGAGTCTATTCCCTTCTAGCTTTTTCTTCTTTCCACTTTGCATCCCAAAACTGTAGCTGTTACATGTTTAATTTTTTGTTTTTGCTCTAAGGGACGTCCTCATGAATTGCTTGCTCTAAGCGAATACGTTTTGACAGTGTGTGTTGGGAGTCTACTCCCTTCTAGCTTTTTCTTCTTTCCACTTTGCATCCCAAAACTGTAGTGGTTGCATGTTTTTCAAGCCGGGGTCAGAAATGAGCAAGCTCATTGCATGTTTACTTCGTTAGGGAAAGTCATGCAAATCTGCGGCACATTTCTGCATATCCCCTATGATGCTATTGAGGAGATTGTGCATCTTGTCATCTATGGAGATGTCTTCTATGTATAGAACTACCTTCGTGGCTTTCAAAATCTTCATTGTGAGCCCCTAGAGATGGACTTCATTGGAGATGAAGTTTTTGATGTCGTTCTCAACTAATTCTGTAGCAAAGTTTTTAACGGAGCTTTCAATGCTTTGCCGTGCACAACAACAATGCTATTATGAATACTGGAAAAACCTAATTCTTTGATATTTAAAAAAGATGATATTTTATATAGCAAAATAAAGTTTAATAACACTTTTCAAAATCATTCAGCTAAAAATAGATGATGTATGCCAAAGAGAGAGAGAGAGAGAGAGAGAGAGAGAGAGAGAGAGAGAGAGAGAGAGAGAGAGAGAGAGAGAGAGAGAGAGAGAGAGTTATATGACAGATCACTGTTTTTTGGCATCAGATAATTGATTTATGCAATTTAAACACACTAAGACATCATATTTTGTCATATTTTGAAACAATATCCTAGCTAGTAAATTAATATATTTCACATTATATAAGTTGGATACTTTGTAGAGAAATAAGTTTTTTTTAAAATTTCAAACAAGAGATATTGAAAATCTATTGGAGATTTAAATAACAAAGGCATTTTTATAAGCACTTGTATGGTATATCGTATCATGAGTAACAAATTGGAAACTAAGTATTCAATAATGTATGATTTGTAACATACATTAGAACCTTTACCCTAGGATATAACCAGATTAAAAGTAAAGCATTTTACTAAGGATTAGAATATCCACTTTATAATGACCATAAAAAAGAATAGAGATCAGATGTTCACCTAGAGAAATCATACATGGACAAGATTGATATACTTATGGAGATTAGCGATTGTTGATGTATTTTCGACAAAAGATATTGATTAGATTTGTGACGTGGTTTAAAGTAATATTATTTATCTAGTTAGGATATTCTAACATTTTTATTAATGAACATTTGTGGTATTTGAAGTACCTTAATATAGAATGTTAGGCAAACAACATAGAATACATACACATACAAATCACAATATAAATGATGACACATTACGATTGAATAATACAACAACCCAGTGTCGAAGTACAAACTGATATACAATTAAAATGACAACACGTTATGACCGAGAAATACGATCAAGCGTCAAAGTTTACATGAACATAAAATATGAACTAGAACGACACGTGACGATCAAGCAATACGACCAGTGTCAAACCCTAACACACTATATATAAAACATGGACACAACCCAAATAGCCGAGCAATATCACTTAGAGTGGAATCCTATATACCACATTCTATGGTTGACAGATGACACGATACAGCCGAGCAGTACGACCTAGTGTTGATCTTACAATGCCAACAAGGAAAGGTGTCTTGTCCATGATGACGATGACAGCCGAGTCATATGACCAATTGTTGAAATGGTGGACATACTTATCTAATGGCATATACAACCAAACATTACGATATAATGCCAAGAGATAAGCACCACATTGTGCACGGGGTAAACATGACTCTAAAGCCTAGCCAATCCTTGACACTACGTGTCAAAAATATGACACCGTGGATTTTTTTTAAAAACTAAACATAAAACGATAAAAAATTACCTGTAGGCTGTGATGCAACTCTACACACACACACACTCTCTCTCTCTCTCTCTCTCTATATATATATATATATATATATATATATATATATATATATCTCACAAGGTGAGTATGAGCCCGACGAACCCGGTGGGGGTTTTACTTGTAGCCTTTTCAGGCCTACCG
Organism: Cibotium barometz; assembly: GCF_041138505.1. NCBI lineage: Eukaryota > Viridiplantae > Streptophyta > Polypodiopsida > Cyatheales > Cibotiaceae > Cibotium > Cibotium barometz. Next base: position 19,038,732 of record NC_141105.1, on the reverse strand, counting down.
GGCTTTTGTTATTTCCTATTGGGCCCGACGAGAACTAGCAAAAGCTCGGGCGGGAAATATCAAAAGCTTGGTGGGGTTTTGTAGGTTTCACAGGTTACCACAGTAGGTCAACATTTTTGATGTTAATGATGTTGGTGTGTTATTAACTTATATACTCACGTTAATAACATAAAATTTTAAGTAATTACGTCAATATAAAATCCTTGGTTCTTGTCGGCCACCCTTCCTTTAATTGGTATCATGGCTTCTGCCCAAACCAATCATCCATTCATCCTCCACTCCCCATCGACTGAGACAACAATCATTTTTTTCGAAGATAAGCTTAGGAACTTACATGCAAATTTTGATGCAAAAGTCAAGACCACACTCATTGCAATGAGTCTCGTCCTTCCCGTTCTTAGGCTAGCAATTGGATCATGGGAAAGCACTCCCCATAGAGCTTGTATCACATTTTTCTCATGCTCGCTTGCTGGGAAGGAGCTTCTTCCAAGCAAATTTCGATTCAAGAAGGCATTGTCACAGACTCTTGAGAGCAGGCCATTTCTTATGATACCGTTGGAACTTCGACCCGTTCCATATTCCAAGCCAAAACCTTTTTTTTTCCTCCTTCCAATCGAGGATAGTTTTCCCTTCCAATCCAACCCCCTTAAGCCCATCTTTCATGAGTATAAATTTAAGCTTTAATTGCCATGTATGGAAACATCACCATTTAATTTAAATTTATCAACTATGAGTGGAGTTGTCATGATTTCCCTATGGGGATGGGAAGGTCTTAGCAACCGATGCCAGTGTTGAGTCCATGACAAAGGTAGAGAGATGCATTTTATATGATTAACTCTTCCAAATTTAAAGGTTATAAAACCAGAGAATACCATGTCTTGGGAGAGAAAATTGGAGTACTAAACCTAGGCACAAAATGAATTTGATGATGCACAAGGCTTTAGCAACACCCCAATGGTAGAGTTGAACCCTTAATGGCTCAGAAAACTGATTGTGATTAGCACTAATTTTACTATTAACATAATTTTCAATTAACAAACCAATGATTTGAAGATTAAAGCTCATGTCTTTGTTTTTTATGTTCAAAAAATCAATGTGTACATCCTCCATATCAATATATGATAAACCCATGAGTCAAAAGCATGAAAGATTTGATGAGAAATTGAGATTCTCTTGTTCTGGAAATCACCGCCGCCTGCTAGATGGTTTTGGAAGCTTCGAATTGCTTAATGCTTCCCTCCTTTGATGCTTAGAAGCCTCTTGAGTTGATCTAGTTGACCCAAGGGATGTCTTCTTGTAGTAGATCTTTGATTCTTTATGGTTTTGAAGCTTGGGAAAAGAGTGAAAAAATTGGGTTAATGGCTAATTATGATGCTAATGATTTTGCTAACTAGGGTTATCCTAGGATGCATAGATGATCAAGGGATGATGGGAGGCTATGATAGCAAGTTGAATTTCATGCCTAGAGAGGACTAGGGTGTGTAGAAATGGATAAAAATCAACATCTTGACATAATAGGAATGCAAGAAAGAGGTTAAGGCTAATGACAAAACTAGAGCATAATGACAAGCCAAGAGATTTAACAAAAAGCTCATATGATAATCCATTAGATAGAAGCTCTTTATATAGCTTGAGTACATCTCCATTAACCACTAATTATGGCTCTTAATCTCAATTAATCCATCCCCTAATCTTTCCTAGATTTGAGCACCATCTCCCTTGAAGTGAGCACCCACTTGGTCTATTTCCCACCTTCTTCTAGGCGCCTCCTTTTGGCCTCCATTTGGGTTAGGCATTACACTTATATCGTCACATTTGGGCTTCCTTTGAGCCTTTTAACCATAATCTATGACTTACGCAACTTATGCAACTCACACATTAATCGAGGGTCACATAGCACTCCCCCTTGGCTCCTAACATTTACGCAACATCACTTGCTATTTTGAATGGTTTTTTGCCTCTTTGCCATGAGAGTTGTCTCATGGAATGTGTAGGGCCTTGGTGGCATCTTTCCTTGCTGTCGGAAGCAGGTCATCAAGAACTAGCTTCACCCTACAATTATGGATGGTCCCATGGACATTATGCACTTGTAGGAGTAGAAGCTTGATGCCGGCTAGTGCACTAGATCTGGCAAGCTTTTATCTGGGCACACTTTTTGGTCCTCTATAAATGGAACTTAAAGTGGAGTATGTACTTTAGTGACAGTTGCAATTATTTCTTTTATGATTGGTTATGGAGTTATTATCCTTGCCACCATAGCATAATGGATTATGTGGTTATGCAGGGTGGATTGAAAATTGGTGGGCATGCTCCTAACCTCAGAGGATAAAGAGTTCATTTTTGGAATGCCATCATGGACTCTCTCCCTCAGGTGGATTATTAGATTATTGGAGGTGACTTCAACATGGTTGAGCAACACGCAAATAAGAAGGGGGGGCATGAAGGCATCATTTACCCGCTTGAGAAGGCATCTTGGGAGAGATTTATCTTTTCCTTTCATGGTAGAGACCATGGTTAGAGGATGACTTCCATTAAGAAGATAGATTCACTCCACTTTTCTTGAGGTCATTGTAGGATTGGTGCACAATGCATTTATGCCCGCCATGGACTGCTATTATATTGATGATTGGGCACTTGATAGAGGTGGAACTATCTTTATTATCCCATGCATTTTAAAGTCAGACCATTGTCTTGCATTTTTGTGTATCAAAGATTTGGGAGGGAGCCATAATTCTCCTCCCCAAGTACACATAGTTAGATGCAGAGTTCATGGATGTTTGAAGAGCTTGTGATGCTCCTAGCTCTAAAAAATTAGTTTCTCTTGCTTAAGCAAGTGTTAGTGATCTTTATCATAGTGTGGACCTAGCCAAGAGGCAAGAGATCTTGGATAGAGAGAGAGCCATCATGCTTTACAGAGGGAACTTGAGAAACACCCTAATGCCCCCAGTGGATCTCAGATGCATTATGCACCATTAAGGTTGAGTTTTAGGACTCTTTTGAGTAGCATGCAAAGTTTTGTTATCATGCACAAGAGTCATTCTAGATTCACATGGGAGGTAGATATAACGTGCTTTATTGCTACCCATGGCCTCTCCCATAATGGGGAAGGCCCATGGTTAAGTTGTAGGACTCTTTTGAGCAACATATCGAGTTTTGTTATCATGCACAAGAGTCATTCTAGATTCAGATGGGAGGTAGATGTAACATTCTTTTCGTTTCTAACTATTCCATAAAATGGAATGCATTAGACATTTGCAAGACTCACACAAAGTGCTCCACTATCAGAGCTTGACATGGTCAAGATGATTGCCTCTGATTTTTACCATCGCTTATTATTTATAGAGACTCACTCCCCCCAAAGGGATAGGGCTCATTATAAGGTTTGGGAGTCCTAGCCTAGGATAATTTCCAAGTTAACATGTGTGTATTACTTGATGCCTCTTTTTTGACAAATGAGCTTAAAAATTTGATTCAGGCACTACCATATGGTAAATGTCTTGGGGGTGATGGCCTCTCTCCCATGTTTTTCATAAGTTTTTGGGTGGTGGCATTACAGGATATGTGGAACATGGGCTCTATGCCTTTTTTTCTTACCGCGAGTCTTATCCACCATATCCCTAAGGGCACTGATAAGAATAACATTGCCCAGTGGAGGCCTATCACTGCATACAAAATATTTGTCAAGGTAGTGAGCATGAGATTGCAACCAGTGTTATAGATAGTCATTCATGACACAGACTGGATTCCTCCAAGGAGAAGCATGAGATTGCAGTCAGTGTTCCATATAGTCATTCATGACACACATAATGGATTCCTTCAAGGAAGAAGCATGAGATTGTAGCCAATGTTCCACATAGTCCATTTCATGATATAGAGAATGGATTCCTCCAAGGAAGAAGCATCTTTAATAACATCTTTTCCTTTTGAGAGGCAACTAGTGTTATAGATAGTCATTCATGACACATAGAATGGATTCCTCCAAGGAAGCAGCATGAGATTGCAGTCAGTGTTCCATATAGTCATTCATGACACACATAATGGATTCCTCCAAGGAAGAAGCATGAGATTGTAGCCAATGTTCCACATCGTCCATTTCATGATATAGAGAATGGATTCCTCCAAGGAAGAAGCATCTTTAATAACATCTTTTCCTTTTGAGAGGCAATAGAGTAGACCAAGGCAAGTAATCAACATTTGGGAATCTTTAATAACATCTTTTCCTTTTGAGAGCGATAGAGTGGACCAAGGCAAGTAATCAACATTTGGCAATCTTGGTACTTGATTTCAGAAAGCCTATGATAGAGCGATTTGGGACTTGTTAGAGGGAACTCTCGCACGCATGGGATTTTCTCAAGATTGGGTCAAAGATGTCTCTTGCCTTTATCAAGAGGCTCACAACATTGTTCTTCCCCTTGTGTGGAGATCAAGGTGAGTGCTTCTAAATCTCTCGCTCTGTATGGTAGGCGGGCTTCCCCTTAACTCCCATGTTGTATCATATCGTTACAAAAACTTTGAGCATTTTCCTTTCCTCCAGTATTGGAGTATTTGGATTGAGATTGCCACTACTGTGCACAGAGGAGGAGGTTTTGGACTCTAAGTTGGATGATGATACATCAATGTTTATTGAGGCATCTCACTCATATGTTTGCTCATTTCAGATTATCTTGGAAGAGTTTTGTCTAGCAGTAGTAGGGGGCCTTTATAAGTGACATAAGTCTATTGGATTTTGGGTCAGTGACCTTGAGAGGATTGATTGGGGCACATATGTTAGCCTCACATGGATTGAGAGAGGACATATTGCCATATATCTTTGTAAGTCTATCGGATTTTAGGTCACTGACCTTGAGAGGATTGATTGGAGCACATATGTTAGCTTCACATGGATTGAGCGAGGACATACTAACATATATCTTGGATGCGAGGTCAAGATAGACATTACGCTAAGAGCTTTTTCAACTCTCACACTAGCTATAGCTAGCTAGAACTATAAGAAGGCTTGATCACATGAATCAGACTAGAAACACCACCCCAAACCCCACAAAACAACCACACAAACTAACGGTCTTGGCTTGCCTCTCTTCAACTCAATGATTCTTGCAGCTCTGTACACCTCTTGATCCTAACAGCTTCTAAATCGGACACCTTCCTAGTTCAAGATGGCTCCTAAATCCCCTTAGACCCTCTTCTCGATTCAGACAGCTCCTATTTTTGATGTTTTTGATCCTGACACTTCTTGCTTAGACTAGTTCTGATTCAGTCAGCAGACACTATCCTCAATCATGAAATAGACTTCTTGGCTTGCCTCTCTCTTTCCTGCTCAGGAAAATCTTGCTCCTCACAGTCCTAATCCAAACAACTCCTGATTCGACAGCTCTTGAATGACCAGCTTCTAACTTGACAGCTCCTTATTTAACAACTTCTCGTCTGCTAACATCTTCTCTTAACCTAACACTTCCTTCTTCAGTCACAGGCTCTTGACCAATTAGCTCTTATCCTATCAGCTCTCATCGTGCCAGCTGCTATGACTCAAACAGCACTTACTCAGTCAGCTCGTATCCTGACATCTCTTACTTCTACCACAACGCTGGTTCATTCAGCTCTTCTTCTAACCTCTTACTTCAATCAGCATTGATTATGATAGTACTTAGATACCTCTTGCTCCAGACAATTTTGAACTAACTCCTCCTGATTCAATCAGCTGTGATTCAACTAACTTGAACAGTCTTGCTTCAACTAGTTTGATTCAGTTAGCTCTTGACTGACTCTTCTGACTTCTGATAGCTCTGATTCACTCAGCTCTCTTCAGTCAACTCCTATTTAGCTCTCTTCTCTGCTAGATTGATTGTGCACCCTATGTCTCATTCATACATACATAGTGAAAGAGAAGAGACCGAGACAACATAATGTTCACAAAATCAACCATAGCATAGCTGCTACATCTTCATCAAAACCCTTCATCAATCACCTTTCTCAAAACCATTATCTTCACAAAGCATGTGTGTGTGTGTGTGTGTGTGTGTGTGTGTGTCTATATATATATATACACACACACATATATATATACATAGCTGCTACATCTTTCTCAAAACCATTATCTTCACAAAGCATATATGTGTGTGTGTGTGTGTGTGTGTGTATACACACACACATATATATATACATATATATATACACACATATATATATACACACATACATATATATACATATATATATATACACACATGTATATATACACACACACACACACACACACACACACACACACATATCTTTTTATAACGCAAGAACTCACACCTCTCCACTCCCCCGCTCTCATTGTCTGTCTGTGTCATTGCGTGTGTGTGCATCCCCATGACCCTTAACCCAAGCCCCTTTATACAAAAATACAAAGCCATGACTTTTTCCTACCTTCATTCCTCCAAAAAGGGTTGTCACCCGATATCTTTGATCTCCCTCCTTCTCTTTCCTTTTTCGACACCTTTGCTCTTCTGGATCTCTCCTCACATCAACGCGATTGGCTTACCTTTTTAGCAGGTACATGGCCTTTACACATTATTCACCCACTTATCTAGGTTGATTGGATTGATTTCATACTACGTTGACTTGGCCAACACAAGTTGAGTGTACATCGACGTTCTAGACCATCATATGTACATTGCTACTTCCTATCTAACTAGATTGTGCTTGATCCTAAACATTATCAAAAAAAGAAAACAGGTTTCCAAAAAAACTGCATCATAGACAACCATCCCCCTGAAGATGGTACATTTATGTACCATTGGCAAATGTAACTGCATCTGTTCTTTTACCATACTAGCCATCCCCGCATGTAAACTCTTGATTTTATGATCTTCTAAGCCACCTCCTAATGCTCGTGCTCCAAATAGCTTTTTTGCTCTAGACAGCTGTTGATTTTGACCAGTCCTAATCCTCTAGGGTCAAATGGCATCATGAAAACTAGCCAAAGTGTCATCAATAGGCATGCATACTCTCCAGGATCAAATGGAAAATTAGAAATCTTAACAATCTACAACATATAGGCATACCCATCTCCTTGGCATATCCATATACCTAACTTTTAAGAAGTCTCTATCTTCAGACATCATGTAGCATCATATTCATGCTCATCAAACACCTCATCAAACATATTCTGCCCATCCAAACTCATAAAGTTCTGTTGTGTAGCATCCAAAATGGTCTTTGTTCCTCCATTCTCTTGAAACTCACTTAAGTTTGCATAAAAAACATCGTCATCCTACACAAGAAGAGAAGCAGTGATCCCCATCCTATTCTCATAGGTCATCAAGTCATACAATTCCTTGTCTACTAGAAGCACATCCAAATCCAAATCATTTGCATCCAACCTATCTGAACAACCACACAAATCATCAACATTCTTTTTCACATGCAAGCATTCTGTCTTCACCACCTAGTTACTTATCCCAATAATTGCTTCTTCATGTTGGCTTGCACAAAATTCATCACATTATTTAGCATCATTGAAAGATTCCTTCAAAATCACATCCATGTAGGTATCTAGATATTTTCTCGCATAATTACCACCTGTATTCATTCTTGCCAAAGATTCCAAAGCCAACAGATATTCTAGTGCATCATCAAATAGCATATCAAGTTTGTCATCTATGTCTTGGTTACCTGGCTTACCTATATCAACATTCTCATAACATGTGGACAAATCCATGCACATAGCTTCAAGATGCATCCCTTCTCCATCCTTCTTACCAAATTCATGGCTACCATTCTTTGATGAGAAATCCAACATCACCTGGCTTTCCGTCACCACGTGCATCTCTTCTTTTGCAGACATACATAGGGCTCCACCGGCCCTACCTTTGCACTAGATCCCATCTCCAACTTGGACTCACCATCATAATTGTTGTCACTATCCTCATCAAACAAGCCATTAACTTCACACCATTTCTAAAAAACCATGCATCCATGCACCAATTGACTACCACACAGATTCCACATTGACAACCTCCTTATTGAGATAAATATCACCCAACAATTCTTCGAACTTGTGTCCCTTGACGTCTCCATGCTCACTTGAGAAGCTCCAATTCTCCAAGCTCCACCTCCACGCTGTCACCGTAGAGTCGCTCACACCACCACATAAGGCAATCACTCTCTCTCACTCGTCAACACAAGCATGCAACATACAAGTATAGAGGAGGCACAAGTGCTAGAATGATGTCTCTTAATCTCTCTCAAGACACAAACAAGAGCTCTTAATAGCACAAAATGGGATTGTGTCCATTCATTATGAGAAAATGCCTTATATACAATTAGCCCTTATTCACACTTGGGTGCCCTTATTCACACTTGGGTGCCATTCATTATGAGAAAATGCCTTATATACAATTAGCCCTTATTCACACTTGGGTGCCATTCATTATGAGAAAATGCCTTATATACAATTAGCCCTTATTCACACTTGGGTGCCCAAAACTTACTTAACTAAGGCATTGGGTGGCCAATATCTCATAATGTATAACTTTTATAGTGCCTTTGCATGACACTTATTAATGTCCTCAAATGGAGAGGAGCATATTTATTAATCCAAAATGGGATTAACAGACTAAGACTGCAACAATTACAGGTTATAGGTATTACATCATATTTATTGATGATCACACTAGAAAAGTGTGGGTTTACTTAATGAAGCAGAAAAGTGAGGTGTTTGCTAACTTTCAAAGATTTAAAGTCTTGTTTGAGAAGGAAAAAGGTATGAAATAAAATTCCCGAGATCAAATGATAGGGAGAGAGTAGTTTTTCAACAAGTTTAATGATTTCTTGAGAAAGCACGGAATCAAGAGACAGTTTACATGCAGGTATACTCCACAATAGGCATATTGCACAGAAGTGGCACGTGCCTTGATATCTAAAAAGAATATACCAGATTTTTTAAAGGAAAAGTAGTAGCAAATTATGAATAGGATCCATATACTGCAATTGTTTATGGCATGACGCCACCTAAATATAAGTTTTCAGGTATAAAACCAGATGTGTCTCACTTGAAAGTGCTTGGATGTATCACATATGTGCATGTTCCCAATGAAGTGAGAATAAAGTTGGAGCATCTTCATTAGTTATGATTTGGAGCAGAAAGGTTATAGATGTAATAATCCTACCACTCGTGAGATGCGAGTAAGCAAAGATCTTGTCTTTGATAAGATGAGAAGCTGGTATGTACTAGTGAAGACAACGAAAATGTAGATGTAAGAAGTAATGATGTTGCCCCACATGTGGAGCAGCAGCCCATCACAGGTGCTTAGTGGACTTGGAGAGTCCTCTTTTAGCATTGGATCTAGTGTTAGTCCATGGTCATGTATGTTGAAGATAAATGTAGATACTACACATATATAACGTAAAGGGAAGAAAAAGGTATAGATCAGCCTTTTATGCGTGATCTGTCAATAGGTCACTCATATGTGGATGGTGACTCTAGTGGCTCCGAGCAGAGCCAAAGGCAGTATAGCTTGGATACGTTGTCCAAGTATGGTATGGTAGGCTATAATCCTATTTCAGTGCCATGATTGGAGTAGAACACAAATCTTTCCATAGATACATTGAGCTTTTGGAGGATCCCACTATGTATAGGCATATAGTGGGTAGCTTGATCAACATAACCATTACTATATATAGGCATATAATGGGTAGCTTGATCAACATAACCATTACTAGGCTAGACTTGAGCTATGCTATTGGACTTGTGAGTTAGTTTATGATGTAAGCTCTCAGGAAGTCACACTTAGATGTGGCTAGATGGATTCTCAGGAAGTCACACTTAGATGTGGCTAGATGGATTCTCAGGTACATAAAGTCCACAATTAATTATAGACATTTCTATGAGATTGGCATAGAGATACAGCTACATGGGTACACAGATGTTGATTGGGCCGGTAGTATCACAAACATGAGATCCACCAATAGCTTTATATCTTCTTTTGGGAGTGGTGTTATGAGTTAGAGCAACAAGAAATAGCCAACACTTTCCTTTTTTCGAGTATAGAGGTAGAGTACAGGTACACTACTATGACAACTTATGAGGTAGCTTGGTGCTTGGTGATATGGGTGAGCCCATAGATAGGGTTGTTATTATTTATTTGTGACAACATGAGTAGCATACAATTGTGCAAACATACCAAATCAAGCCACATACTTGGGTGTGAAGCCCCCAAATGTGAGAGGGTTCCTAAAAATTAGATTTATGCCCCACTTCCCATACACTGGTTTGTATAGATAAGGATGTGTGCCAAGGCATCCTCAAAATAACATTGTCACTTCAAAGAAAACAATGGATTATAATATGTGTTTCTTGTCTTCTCGAAATCCGATTCCCTACTTGAAATTTAAAAAGTCCTCCTCTCATGTATTAAAAAACATAAAATAAAAATTGAAACATCAAAATGCCCAAGAGGATGCTGCTCTCTCTCGACTAAGCGTGGCCACATGTAGAGTGTGAAGGAGCACCTGCCATAAAACCTTGCGGATATAAGCCTGCAAAGAGAGCCCATCATATAGGAGGTTCCCAAGAATCATAACGTAATGATACTTTATTCTTAGGAAGACTACAATAAGCTCTTCACTTGAACAATATGTGTGTACACACACACACACGCACGCACACACGCACACACGCATGCACACACACACACACACACACACACACACATATACATATATACACACACACACACACACACACACACACACACACACACACACACACACACACACACACACACACACACGTGCTCAATGCTCCACCCTCGTATTGTTACTGTGGGTGACAACAAATGTGCTATTTTTTTGTAAGGTCCCTTGTATGAGTAGCCGTTATGGTTATGGGCACCCGCGCACTTGGCAGTTCCCAGCCTTATACATTGGATGGTGGCCAAATGTGACCAGATGGTTAGGAGATGTCTTATGTAGACTTCGCACTCTACCAAGTAGGATGCATGCTTGTGACCACATTAGTGAGTATGAAAAACAAACCAAGGACATATCATTAGCGAGTTACGAGGCCCATTTAGGAGGCCTCAGATGGCCATGGGAGTTGCAATGAGTCCCTATGGGATATTGTTATGGTCTACTATGGTCCCAATCAAATAATATGGTTGCTTGTTCAATTTGGACCAAGTTGTTTTATTCGACGTAAGCAACATACTAGTTTATATTATAGATAAACAATCTACAAGATCAGATGATGGGGCGATGGGGATCACCAAGTATAGTGAAGAATTTGCAAACAAATGTATTAGAGTTTTTCCCCAAATTATGATAGTTTGGTGACCTCCTGAACAAGTAGGTGGATGACCCGCCTCTTACTTTTGAGGAGTTAGATACAATGTCGATCGAGAAGGAGATGTGTTTTAAAGCTAGAGATGGTAATAACATTGCATTCTTCACAAATATGCAAAGAAAAGCAAGGAAAAGGGATCCTATGAACCCCAATGCTTTTGAGAAGAAGAAAAAATAAAAGTATAGTAGGTTGGCCTACTTGTACATTGGGTGTGACGTTTGTGTCAGGCATTCACTCTAAGGCAATATTCAGCCAAGGAGACTAGGCTATTCTACCTTCTCCCACTGTAAACACACAATGTTGGAACACTATGCTAGCATGCTGCCCAATAAATAGATTACACTATGATGCCACTTAATCCTTTTAACACCTCATGAGATAAAAAACAAGCAAATAATCAAAAGCACAGAGGCACAACAATGAGAGAACATGACACAATAATAAGAAGTTTGCCCAAGCATGAGAAGTTTTAGTGCCGGACCTCCTGTCCTACTACCATTTTTTGGGAGAGCCATAAGATATAGTTGGTGAGATACTCTAAATGGACTCTCACACCCATGGATATATTGTCAAAATCATGAACCACGTGGTGGGCCTGGCAGTGAGGGTTGGGAATCTATAGACATTCAAGGAGGCGCGTGGTGAAAGGAGGAATATCCCATACGGGTTTCGAGGGTAGCATCCATGAAAGGAGAGAAATGCTACTTGGAGGCAGAGCCATTTGAGTTAGATGAAGCAAGGGATGAGCCATTGATAGTGGCCTAGAGGAGTGTGGAGAAAGAGCCTCGGTAGCGATGTGCTCGGAAGAAGAGGGAGGCAGATGGAGAACAAGAAGGGAGGAGGGGAAATTTCCAAAGCAACCATGATGGGTGGTATGGAAGTAAGGGCACCACGTGAGGAGGAAAGGGTTGGAGCAATAGGAGAAGGGAAAGAAACAGTGTGTAGCAAGGCAATGGTGGTGGGGGAAGGAACAATGGTGGAAGCCAGAGAGGAGACCGAAACAAAGGTAGGCACGGCTATGGGGATGAGGTCGTGGAGGAGGTATGGGTGATGAGATAGTAGCTAGGAAGCAAAGATTGTCTACTTAGTTTATGAACAAGTTGTATTGCCATTTGTACCTCATATTATTTATTTAGTTCTTCAATCTGATTCGCTGAAGTATTTTGTAATAAAACTATTGGAATGCCTCTAGCAAACTATTTGCTCTTATTTTTCCACCATTTTGCCTTGTGTGTCGAAAGAAAGAAGTCTTGGCTTGGTAGTGAGACTTCTCCATACCTTGAGTGGAGAAAAGAGCTAGGCTTCCATATTTAGTTGCAAAATATGGCAAATTATTATATATAATATGATATAAAACAAAAATAGGAGACACCTCAGTAAATACAGATTGACTAACAATAACCAAGAGAGGTCTTTCTTATTTACTATGTAATAAGTAAAGTAAAGTATTTGCTTATCCAAGCTTCTTTGAATATTTTGTGAAAATCTTTGATGGCTTTCTTAAACTCCTTATGGTCTTTTGCTCTCCAACTTATCATATTTCTCACAAAACAAAAAAAGTTTATTTAGCTCTAACCATGTGTTAGCTTTGCGATTTCTTACATTTCCATTCTCCAAAATCCTTGATAGCATTGTGTACAAGCTTCCATGCTCCATATTTTATTGTTATTGTCATTTCTTGCTTGTTTTTTTGTTTTTTTGTTTTTTTTATTTTTTTTTGGTTTTTTTTTGGTTCGTGTAGAATGACAAGAATCTTCTACTTTTCATACCACCAATAGGATAGTGTGGTAGGCACGTCATGTTCATTTGACGAAAGTTTGATATCTTTTTTAATATGCACATTTCCTCCATGTAATCCTATATCCGTTATAACCTTTTCCAAAGCTTTTATACCTCTTTCTCATGCTGATTGTGGTCAAATCTTGTAAGCAAAACATATGTAAAGATAGACTAATGTCTTGACTATTCTACACAAAGCATGTAAAGTTTAAATATGTACTCTACATTGTGGAATATTAAGCACTGGATCAAAAGTATCATCATATAGATGCCGATCAGGTAGATTCGTCCAATACCTGGTATCAAACTTATCTGATGCTACCTCCATACAATATATACATGGATGCTTAACAGTTGGACTTGTTTTAATGTTATACATACACTTGATTGTTTTTAAATCACCTACCAAGTGCCATTCCATAGAAAATTCTCCATAACCATTAACTTGTAATAAAGAGACTTTTGTTTGATTGTCAATGATATGTGGTATTGAAGTGTGATGAATGGCCCCTATCATGCCATTGCAATATGGCATGATCTTCTTTATTAACCTTCACAGAAATGACAGTACAATAGAGAAATGTTATTATGCTATCAAATGTCTGAACAAAATCAAAGTCATTCATCTTTATCAAACCTTAGAATAAAAATTACCATAAAGGCCCCAAGCCACCAAATGTTGTTCTATGATTGCACACTATGATCTTTGGTAATCATTGGGTCCAATTTCCTATTCATTAATGTTATTAAAACCCTTTCTTACTTCTGATTTTTTTCATATCTTTGCTTCATCCAGATTGATGACAAATTTTAATACTCTGCATGCTTCCTCTTGATCCATTTCATAAAATCTGACCATTGCTTTTTGAAGTGTGATGACATCTACCCATATGTTACTCAATTCACTGAAGACCAACTCTTTTCTTTTGCCCATGATAAACATCTTTAATATGAATCGATTTCTCCAAGACTTGAAGAACATGAGCATTCATTGCAGCACGATGTCGAGAGACGTTGGAGGACTCGGGAAGAAGATTACGTGTACTATTTCTATTCTTGAGATTCTGCTTCAATGTTTTATATATTTGAGAATACCCATCTCTACTTATACCAACATTATCAAGAATAGACTGAATAACATCTGCCTCCACAATACTCTCTTCCAAAAAACCCTTGATGAATTTATGTTTCAGTGCTCTATAACGTTTCTCTTGCATCAGTTACTCCACCAAGATTGTATTCAATAGCTTGGTGTATCCTGGTAAAGCTTTATTTGGATGCATATTCTCTTTAGTGTATGGTAAAACCTTACCATAAATATGTCCCATCTTTCACATACCATTGAGGCTGCTGTTGTATTCAAGAACAACTTTAAGGCTATTCATGAAAAAGTAAAAGAAGCCATTAGAAATTCTCAAGAAAAATATGTCAAGAAAGCAAACAAAAAGAGGAAACCAATAACCTTTTCACAGGGAGAGTATGTCCTTTTGAAAATAGAGAAAAGAAGGCTCAAAAGCATAGAAAAGAATGATGTTGTCTAATTGGCACCTAGATTTTACAGTCCTTTTCGAGTATTAGATAAGATCAATGACTTGGTCTATAGACTAGAACTCTTAGCAGAGTGTGGCTTCACAATTGCACAAGGCTGAGAGAGAAGAAGATGAGTAAATGAGAGATTTTATTAGTCGTCTCAAGCATTTGAACTCTCACTGTGCCTACATGAGCACTTCTCCAACAATAAATTGCTTGATTAATTTATCCACCACGAGCTTAAACATGAAGATATCCATGATGGTTTGGTCATTAGAGGTATCATTATCAAACTAGAAATTCTGCATACATGGCCAAAATTAACACTTCCATAAAGTGCATGCGAAAAACTCGCAGAGCAAAAAAACATGAAGCATATCTCGAATGGTAGAAGGCTAGCCTGGGGAAGAGTTAAGTTGCACATTACCAACCGAAGATGCCTCCAAGTTGGAAGCATCACTAATGGACACCGTTGAAGAGCTAAGATGAATGTCATGAAGAATGGTCCTGTCAGGAGTCATGTGAGGAGTAAGTGGGAAGTTGCATCAAGGGAACTCTGTATCCTTAAGCAAGAAAGCCAAAGAAAGAAGTGAGCACCATAGGTATGTTTACATTGAATGCACCACATATAATGGTCTTTAACTTATATTCTTAGCATGTGGGAATACATGCTTAGACTGTTTTTGGCAAACCTATAACAATATTTTGGGCTTATATATATTTTTAGCTGTGTTGAGTATTGACATGACCAAATGTCAATGTTTGCAATCACACATGTACCATGTGCAAACATTGCAGCCTTCAATGTAAACATTCTTTCAATCATTATGCTTATATGGTCAAAGCAATACAAGAGATAGATCCCACATATTTTGAGGAGACACTTGGACATAAGCATTGGGAAGATGTCATGGATGAAGAGGTGGTTGCATTGGATGCAAATGAGACATGGGATTTGGTGCATTTGCTTAAGAAGGCAATGCAAGTGGGTCTATAAAGTAAAACAAAATTTAGATGGGTCTATGAGCATGTACAAGGCAAGATTGGTCGTAGCCTAGGGATATGTACAGACCTATGGTATTGACTATGAGGAGATTTTTCGCATAGAGCCACACTCAAGTACATAAAGTCCACAGTACACTATGAACTTTTATATGAAACTAGAGTATAAGTATAGATACGTGGATATACCATTAGTGGAATTTTGGGGTCTCAAATTGATTGTGTAAGAAATGCCACCTCAGCTTAGAGAGAGAGTATGTAAAAATGGTATATCTACATCAAAAAATCTTTATGGTAAAACAACTAATAATAACGTATAAGGAGAATGTTAAAAAGTAATAAAATAAAATAAACCCAACTCATGATAATGAAACTCCTTATAACTGAAACCATCATAAAACTTTATGCCTTTTAAATGCATCCATTTTTGGGTTTTACTCCATTTACTTGTTTTGGCTCTAAAGTTGGAGGTTCAATTAGGCGAACCGACAACCTTAAGTAGCTTTTCCATGGATTCTGAGTAAGGAAAAATGAAAAAGCACAAAAAAAAACATTAACAAGCTTCGAGGTAAATAATCTTTGGATGGAAGGTAAACTATGCCCTATAGATCCTGTCATGATATCTTTACTACTATTCTGGAATCTAGCATCATATGTAAGATTTCTTGGCGATGTCGTATTGGTTTCTATGGCTACACACATAATATGTCACCACAGGTTGATGTTCTCAAGTGAGAAAATCATCTTGCTCATTGTGAGATTGATTTGCTAAAACAGTACTATGCAAAAAGTACCAAGAAATTGAAAGAGGACAAGGAGAAGATTTAAGATCTTGAAATAAAACTAGCTGTGGGAAGAGAGAAGAATACAACATTAAGATGGTGTAAAAGATCAAGGAAGCTAAATAATATTGAGAATCTTATGCCAGGGTCATCTCAAATTCATAAACGTGTATTTGTTGTAGTGTATGCTTAGCATTTAAATATTGTACCTTGCAAAAAAGATCTTGAGGGTAGACAAAAGTATTAGCCTCTTCCTCCTTTAAAGCTCCACAAGTTTCTTTTTGTGTTGTTTCCAAGGTTGTACAAACTTCAAATCCCCACCTCCTACACCTCAATTGACTAGTCTAGCTCTTGATAATGTAACCTAAGAGTAATTTAAGAAGCATTGCATTGAAATTGGAGCAAAGTGTACTCTCCCAGCTTCCAAGAAAAATTCGTGGATCTTTTCATGAAGTCGTGATTTTATACTTGAACATGACTGTTGCATGCCTCTCATGCACCATTAGTTATCTCAAGTTAGTAGCCCACTATATCTTTAGATAAGTCTAATTTATTCTTCATGCATCAATTGAGTTTCTCGTGCACATAACCACTTCACATACATCCACTCATACATCTAGTTAACTAACACATCCATGCATGGCTAGTCTTCTATTAGTTCACTTTACTTATCTCCACATTAATTATTATTTTCTTTTAAAAAATTAACCCAAAGATATTTACATTCACCTTTAACTTTAAGACTTTAATCTTTTATCCATTCACCCTTGCATTTTAATTAAATGTGCACGCTATTCACATCCCCTTGCATATTTTTTACAAACGATTCTTATTAATTAATTTCTTTAAAGATAATTCTATCATTTTTATTAAAAATATATTTTTATTATTTTATTCCTCTATTTTAATCTTAATGTACAAGAGAGTATACACATGTACATATATATTTAAAAATCTCCAACTTAATTATTACACATGACAGCTTGACTATTTTTTTATTATGTTGTTAACAATATGTGTGTGTGTGTGTGTGTGGATGTGTGTGTATGTATGTGTATATATGTGTATATGCATATGGTGTATGGTTGTGTGTTTTTCTGGAAATGCACTTGCACAAACATCTTTTATAGTACAAACATCTTTGTAGTACAAACATCTTTGTTATTTATATATATATTTATATTCCACCTCTTTCTTAGTTGACGTACTTGATTTTGAAGACGTGTGTAACAAGCAATAACACAATGCTAAGTTTTGATTTCTTATTACGAAAAGAAAAATGGTCACACATTTCTAAAGAGTATGATTATAATCATGAAATCTATACAACCAAAATAATACAAGAGAATTAGGTTTGAACCATGTAAGGTATTTACCTATAGAAAATCCCATGAGAAGCTTAAATTGCTTTCATGAATGAATAGTTAAAATATTTTTTCATCAAACAAGGATCATTGATTAGATTCCTTCCAGTTTAAAAATAATAGTTTAATGCATCTACTCTTTGGAAAAACTCATCTCTCTCAATTTAAAAAGAGGAAGGCAAAAATAAAACCATATGTATATATTATTTATGATAACAAAAATTTCCATGGATTCAAAATTAAGAGAAACATATAAAAATGTCATTTATTGCACTTTCATCATGTGATTACATACCATAATTCTTTTTTTTATAACACAAAAGAATATATTCTAGCTTATGGATATTCTCCTCATTGTCACTATCATCACCTTCACTATCTATAATAGTAATGTTGTTCTCTTCAACTCTCTTTACCAGGCCTATGTGTTTTCTCTTCCTCCATTATTTCAATTGTTTGCTTATTTGTCTTATATACAATCTCTAATATTTCATCTTTATTAAAGGCATAACTTAAATCATCAACTTCATTTTGATTACTTTTCCATCTATTCATAAACCAATCTAATCTTTGATGTGAAGCTTCAAAATTTTATTTATTAATAAAAATATCAAAGATATCTTTCATTGTTGTGCTAGATGGATATACCATTGTCCTCCATAAAACATCAACCTTTTGTAGCTCCATTCCTCTTTCTTGATATGGTGGGTAGTACTTTTCCGTTTTGATCATTTTATGCATATACGGTTGTACAAAAATTATTGCCTAAAGGATGTGTTAAATAAAACCTTCAAAACATCAATGCTCTATCAAAAATGTTTGTTAGAGTGAGACGACAAACTTTATTTTTGAGATCATCCACACCATATTGCATGTAAATTTTTATTCCCATAGAAATATCTTCTGCACTAATATCATGTGATGTTTTTATAATGAGACTTATCTAGATCTTTCATACAATAACCTACCATATCATGAAATGTATGCATATATTTTACCTTGAAGCTTTACATATTATAATTCCACTATAAGATTCTTCTTATCCCATCCAAGATACTTTTTGATGAGTTTATTGACTGCAATAATTGACACTTTAATAACCGTTTGATAGTGAAGATGAAAAATTATACCCCCTCTTTCGAATGAGCAACTACTAACAAGGCATTCTTTTGTGATAAAATCATGGAGATTATTTAGTAATGCTTCATCAATATCACTATCACCCAATGATATTGTCACACTTAGCTCAGACACTTTAAAGTTGACATTGGGTTGATCACACAATGTATCTTCATTAGATAACTTCTAGGTCTACCATGGTTTTTTTTTTTAGTTCTCTACTTGAAACCTCATTACTTTGATTTTTTGAATTTGTAAATTTTCCAATCCCTTTTCTCTTGCTCTTTTTTTTCATTTTCGACATTTCACTACATCATAGACAAAAAAAGTAAAGAATATGCTTAAAAAATCTTTAAAATTAAAAGATACATATTTATGTAGAACACTAACAAATGCTTTTTTTTAAAATTTTATACAAAAAATATTTTCATTAAAGGTGATGAAACAGCGTACTGGATTAAATCTAAAACAGCACATAAGTTTTTAGTTTACTTCAAGAGAGTTGCTATCTCACTCTACCTTCAATCTAGTCGTCGTCACATTCAAATGCTTGTTATTCTGATTGCACGAGGCACCTTGATGATCTTTGCCTTCAATCCAATCGTTTATCAAAATGCTCATTATTCCAATTGCACAAGGCGCCTGCAATCAAAATGCTCATTATTTTGATTATAAGGTGCCTTGATGACCTTTGCCTTTAATCTAATCATCACTCAAATTCTCATTTTTTTTAAATTGTGCGAGGCCTTGATGACATTCACTTTTATCTATAGCACAAATTAATTCGCGGCCCACTATTAAAATTTGATGTTGTGTGTTCAAGACAAGTAGGGTGCTGCACTAGATTCTTGAAACCACACATGCATTATCATAAGAGGTTATCACCCCTCATAATAAGCGATGTTTACAACTGATTTTTTAACCCTTCGAAGCGACGTTTACTAATTAATGAATGATTTTCGACGATTTAACTTTGCATAGCTTTTAGTTTTTTATCGCAATCTTAAGCATGTAACTTAAATTAAAATAGGATGTAAGCTTGGCAAATTACTTGTACGAGTCAGGCCTTATGAACCTAAAAAAAACCTAAGCAAGCTCAAGATACAAGGCCACCATCACCCAAAACTTGTCTCCTTGTAATACAATTTAATGTTTCAATAAAGACAGCAATATCTCTACATCAAGAACATGAGATGACTTTTCAAATTTTCATTTGTTTGTCTGATGATCCCTCCAAAAAAAAAAAAAAAAAAAAACTAAAAAAGGAGTGTAAATATGGATCTGTACGTCATCTGGCTCTTTCCTTCTTCTAGGCTCCTCAAGGATCAATTCCAAAAGTTTGGCAATCTACTTAACCACAATTATTAAAAAGTTGGGTAAGCATAGTGTGTGTATACCATTGCAGACAAGCTGCCAAATAAAAGGAATAAACACCTCAGAATACTGTTCCAACAACAAGATCTATCTTACAGCAATCAAGAGACATAAAAAATGGATCAAGAACAAAGTTTGCAAGGGTTATGGAGTAAAAGAAAAGGGTCCAAACCGATGTTTCCTCACTTAAAATATGGTACCTACAAATCCTAATGGTCAAATCCCTTATCAATAAAGCCATGATTATACAATGGCCCATATATATATTCCCACGATATTAGAGCCTTTACATGTGAAAGAAAAGTACATGTAAGGTCAGTTCTTTGGTCACACCGATTTCAGATTAATACTACTAGTACTCAACCCACGTGTTGTTGCGGTATGTGAAAGACATTAAGAAACGAAACGCAAGAATGGAAGCCCGAATACAAAGGGTCAATCGGAATACAAAGAGCCAATCGAAGAGATTTTTTCCTCTTATTTTTAAAAAATCTAGGATTTCTTTTCTCTCTCCTCTCCTTGTGCCTTGGTTGTCCATGGTTAATGATGCTTGATGCACTGACACATATTTAGCAACACTTCTAAAAAATCATATTGATCACCACGCCCCCTCGCCCAATACAACCACGGTACAATTTGCCTTTTAAGGTCTGCAGTGGTTTTGATAATTTGCGTTCTCATGGTACCCCTGCAGTTACAAGTTTGCCAAGGCTTTCTTAACCATGGCACACCTCTTCATTAATGAGATATTTTCATTATCTGAGTCATTAGAGTCTTTTGTTTGTAAACCCTTGATCAAATGCTGGTGAAGAAAGAAGGAGAGTTTAGCACGCAATCCTTCAAGTTCCTGAACAGAAGCTATCCTTGTGAAGACGCTCCAGACCACCTCATCGCTATATCCAGTCAGCAAAACCTTCAAAAAAATACGGAAGTGCAGTAAAGCTTTCGGAGTCATTGTCTTTGGGTCTGCAAACTCCACCACTCTTAGGACCGAAAGGGAGAGAGCAAAGTTGGCTATCAAATCTGCTGCAAGATGTGCCAAATTTGCAATCCTTCGTGTCTCCATGGAACTGAGCTGTTTGAAATGATCCCATAAACAATACTGGTAGCCCACAAAAATCCAAAACACTAGAAAATAAGCATATAGACTTCACTTCTCCCAATTTCAATCAACCACTTAATATGTTTAAAAACATACATATGAGCAGAAAGTTCCCTTCATACAACAACGCGGCACTTTATGCACCTCTCACAAGCTCATCTGATCCCACAGAATGGAACAGTTTGGACTGCAGGAGTACTACTGAATGGGCCTAATTTCACTTCTCAATTCCACACGCAAACAGTTCAGACTTAATTTTAGTTTGAGTTTTAAACTCTGACAATGTGCCAAAATACTCTTGACAACAAAGCCATGAAAATAACCACAGAATTGAAAACAAGGCCCATCAGGCCAACCACTAAAAACCTCACAGCTATCAAAACTGTTGCATGTAGCAAGTTTGTGGCACAGAAACTCCTGGATACCTGCATGTTCCCCAACCCACCTATGTTTTAGCATCATGGAGATTCATGCACCAACTGTGCCCCAGTTGGTGCCCCACCCCACGTATATTTAAGCATCACAGAACGTCACATGTATTTTATGTGCCCCAAAGCATCACAGAGCCTCTTGTATATCTATCCCACGTATACTTCAGCATAATGGAGCCTCACCTGCATCCTCTGTAGGTTTAGGGACACACCTGCATGCCTTTTATATTGGCTTTCAAGAAATGTTTTGGGTCAATAGGCTAAGGTCCAGTCCACTGCTTTCCACGTGGGAGCTCTTGATGTGGCACCTTGAGTACGGCTGGACATAAGGTGATACATACACTAGAGGTTTGAACCATCAGTGTACAATTAGAGTCATTCCAGCCCGCAATATCTTGTAAATTACTCAACAGACCTTGTTAGATAAATCCAAGACCTATCAAGGAGGGACTCGCTAGCTTACCTCCTAAACATAGCTCCACTCAGGAGAATCCCTAACCTGAGACAAATTCAGTCCTGAGCCACAGCTCCTTGCATAGACCTGGCATTCCATACCACCTGAACTGGCCTAAAGGTGTTAAACTAGAGCTAGGTCTTGGCTTCCCATGGGTTGTCCCTCTCATTGTTGGAAGTGCTATTAATAAATCCTCTAGTCACTTCTGTGCTTATAAAGTAAGATATCTTTAATGCGAGGCATTTTACACAGGGTCATTAACCTACAATTTACATAGACTTTTGAATTGAGTACATTGAAAACTTATGTCTGGCAAAAGGTTAAAAAAAGAAAACAAGGGCCTCACCTGCAATGTGAACTTGTGGTTTTTATCATGCTGGCAAAGTTTACAAATCAGTAGAGAGTAATATTTGTTGAAAATTTTCTCCTGTAAGCAGCATTCCACAATCACCCTCATAACCTCTCGATCCTACAAAAATAGAATGGTTGTCCAGTATGATGAACCTCTCTCTCTCTCTCTCTCTCTCTCTCTCTCTCTCTCTCTCTCTCTCATTGCAAGGCTCCCTTTCACACAGTGCCATGCGCTTATACCACAGGCATTGGCAGCAGCAGCAGTTTTTTTCTTTCACTTCGTTTCTCTCTAGGGCTTAGTATTTCCATGGCAGTATTGTATCACCTTTCAGTCTCACAGACCCTCTGGATCTTTCACAGATGTTAATATTACTCTCTCTCTTTCTCTCTCTCTCTCTCTCTCTCTCTCTCTCTCACGCATGCACAAATGCACACGTGCACGTGCACGAGCACACACATACACACACATTTTTTTAAACTTATTTATTTATTTTATTTCCAGCTTCTTAAGACAATGCTAAGCTTGTGAACATATGGGTCACTTCTGAAAGGCCTGCTCAATGTGGCTCGGATGCCACCCCTTCCTTTCCACCTTGCAGTCCCACCTCTCCAACTTTCCTCCATTTAGTAAGTTGATCTTGCTGTTTTCAAGTTCCACTATTTCCAGCATAACATAAGCACTGGGCTCACAAGCAAACCTTTGGCCATCCATATGCTTGCAAAAGTGAACATCATCCAATTAAGTATTTCCATTTAATTTAATGAATACTTCACCAGATTTGCAAGCCAACTCCTAAGGAATCATAACCATACAACATGTTGGCAACGCTTCCAACTGCAAAAAAGATAATAAGCACGGTAATCAGTATAATACCTGTTTCCCTGAAAGCTTTATCCTCAAGATCTTTTCAAAAGCATCCAAATAATCCTCTCCACTCATGATAACACAAAAAATAGCTCTACGAATGTCTGTATTCATCCTTTGTGAAGCTGCAAGCTGTAACATCTTCTCTGTGTCTGCAGCTTCTTTGTGGATAAAATCAGCAACCTCAATGGTACTACCTTCTCGGTGTTCAATATTACCACCTGCAATCCACCACTGTCCCTTTTTATCTGGATCTAAGAGTTTCTTCCATGTCAACGCTCGGAGTTGCACTTCCTCTATTCCCAGCTGTTGCAGGAAGCCATATAAGTCTCTCTCTCTCTCTCTCTCTCTCTCTCTCTCAGGATTTCATCACATATAGGGCAGGGCAAAATTAGGGATTCAATCTTTTTAGGGTTTTGCCATGTTTCCTGCTGCTACAATCAGGGTTTGCTGTGCTGAAACAGGATTCTGTGCTGCACTCTCTCTCTCTCTCTCTCTCTTTATTGCCTCCTCTCTCCCAGCTTTCTCCACCCGCCCTTGCTCAGGCCCCCAAGGTAGCAACATAATCCTCTCTCTCTGAATGGGGCTCTGAAACTGTGCC
Organism: Cibotium barometz; assembly: GCF_041138505.1. Classification (NCBI taxonomy): domain Eukaryota; kingdom Viridiplantae; phylum Streptophyta; class Polypodiopsida; order Cyatheales; family Cibotiaceae; genus Cibotium; species Cibotium barometz. The sequence continues at coordinate 19,014,649 of NC_141105.1, read as the reverse complement.
CACCCGACTATGCCCACCTGGTTGAACAGAATGCCATGAAGGTCAGGGAAATGGGATGCCCTATCCCAACAGCTGAACACTCTTATCAGTCAGATGGAAACACACCTGAATGCATGCACGGAGAAACCAGTTCTGGGGCTCACTACTCAAAGATGGCCTTAAGGCAATCCGGGACATGATGGGGATCCAAGAGGACTCCTATGAAAAGCATTGGGGGAAATGAAGGAAGCCCACACCTCACAGGTTGAGAAACTCTCCAGTGAGATGAGCCAACTGAAAGAGCAAGTGGGATATCTGACATACGAGCTCAAAGAATGCCAAGGCGCTGTCAAGGAGGGGGGGAACTCACACACATGGAAGAGCTTACCAAGAGTTTAGGCAAAGATTCAAGAGAGTATGGTAGCAACAAAAGAAGAACTTGTGCGGGGATGGCCGACGTAGTAAAACAGGAAGTGGAGGAGGAGTAGACAGCAGTGGTCAAGAACTTGTGCGGGGATGGCCGAACTTGTGCGGGGATGGCTGACGTAGTAAAACAAGAAGTGGAGGAGGAGTAGACAGCAGTGGTCAAGAAACATCGAGCCTGTGCCCCACCCATCCTAGTGCAAGGGAAGAGGGACATTATACACGAGACACTCGCAGAAGAGAAGCAGAGGAACTTACACATTCGCATCACAGGTATGGAAGAGGGTAGCTCACCCAAGGCAGATGCCTTGGAGCCATGCAAGAAACTGAAGGTGGAAGGTTCCCCATTTGTGGATGTAAGCAGGAAAGGATACCACCTGAGCACTTCCACTTGTCCTCCCTTTCCCACACTTAGGGAGTCATCAAGCATTTAGGTAGCCTTGAAGGGGGAGAAAATCTACTTGGACGAGGATCTGACCCCAACACAGGTGGCACACAGGAAGGCCTCAATGGAGAAGGTCATGGCAGCCTAAAAGGAAGGGAAGTGGGCAGTCTACCGAGATGGGAGGGTCATCATTACGGAGAGGTGGCCCACCCCTAAATAGAGGCACAGGGTCTATGAGACTACACGCATCAAGATGGCAGCCTGGAACTGTAATGGGACTCTGTGGCCAGATGTGGGAGGCTTCTGGGAGACATTTGTAGGACGAGATATCGTCTTCTATAAAGAGACACACGAGGGGATTGCCTTGTGCTGCCGGATACCAATGGGAGTCAGCTTACCGTGGGCATACCATCATATTGTAGCAATACCCGTCACAGCCCCACCTACAAGCGACTGGCGGCCAGGCTCATGCCAAAGATGGGAGATTTCCAGTAGTATAGCAGCATGGCACATTTTGTGTGCTAGATGCAGCGAGGCCATCGAGGGTACCCACACTCCACCGGCGGAGACCATCAGGAGCATATGGCTTGATATCATTCACACCCTCCGCGGTTAGTGGGGGAAGTTACAAGGAGGTTCAGACCGCATGCGGAAGCGGCGAGAAGCTTTCTTGCGACTTTGGAGGCCCAACCCTTTCCTCACAGATAGAGGAGGAGACCCCACTTGGCACTACAGACCACCTGTGTGGTTGTTCCCACCCCCTCCCCCTATATGAGATAGCCTTCTCCTCACAGAGCGGCCAGCCGGAGGAGAAGGTCTTTTCCCCTCATGATCATTTGAATCCCACCCTTAAATGAGGCGAGTTTGTATGTAGCCCGTGGTAGTTGTATCTAGCCCTTTGTGACTGTCTTTCTTTAACTAATTGAAGGATCTTTTTCCTGGAAAAAAAAAGTGTAGAAAATACAGTCCTCTTGCTCATGAAGGAGGGCGCCAACTTCTAGAGAGAGAAGGAAGAGAGACGATGAGATGTCCACCCTGGGTGTCAGGTAGAGAGGACAAGTGACTTGTGGTGCAAGCTGGGATGGACACATGGCTGGTTGCTCTTTGAACAAAGGAGACAAGGTCTGGGTGGTGGGCATTGAGCTTTGTCTGCCTCGGGGACATCAGTGTGTGTGAACACAGGGTTGGTCATAATTTATAAGTCAGTTTTGGTTGCCCAAAACTTAATGAAGTGTGTACATACTCACTTATAAACTAATGCTAGTTCCTAAGGCTAGGTTTTGACTAATACTTGCCACCTGTCACATGCCACATGCCACATAACCATGTCAGTAGACAATTTTACGCGCACAGTTGACAGGCGGGCGTCCCCTTACCTTGAACTACACATTAGTCAAGTAAGCATGAAAATAGCATGTAGATTCAAATTGTAGGCAAGCACATAAAGATGCTATGCAACACAGCATTAGTATGGACAATCCCTGTTCACGAGATTATACCAAAATGGATGCGTTCCAGGCAAGTACACGAGGTACCAGACCTAGTGAAACACCAATCCTCCAAGCATTTCCGTGCATGTACTCCCAGGCACAAGTCCCAACAGAAAGCCAAGTCCATGGTATCACATGAGTGGCATCATTCCCCGGCATATGCAAATACCATCGACGCCAATTCAATGTACATACATAACGAGAAAGCACGGGTGGACCAATTGGGTGGCCAAATGGTGACAACCTATCACAAGAAAGGTTGCTAGCTGGAGTTATGGACTGGGCAATGGACTAACCCATGTACCTATTACCTCTACATGCTTTTATATGATTTGTGTATGCACTTAAAGGCCGACTTCTCATGCTCTAACCTCAGACAAAAATGCTTGTTCTCCAAGTGTTAAGGGACTGACCCTCACAACCTAAGGCTGGGAGATGACCTACATAGCTCGTGCCTGACATGTCCCGGATTGGGGCTCACAATGGGATCACGGTATACGACAAATATTCCTTAAAAGGTACTATTTTTTGTACGAGTATAGGAGTGATGATAAGCCAATGTGTCACTGCACCTCAGTGCATGGGTGCATGTGACATTCCCTCCTCCTTAGCTTGACAGTAGTTGCATGGCCTCCAAGTGGTCCGCCATTAATAGGAGATTCTCCTGGAAGAAATCCTCGTCATGCCAAATGGCTTTGGAAGTGCCTCAGTGTTAGACCAGAACCATGCTTCCACTTATGGAAGAGAATCTGCTTGGCATCGATGACTTATGATTCATCGATCACTTTAGGCTACTGCTCATTTGGAACCTCTTGTAAGGATGGTCCAACATACGGCTTTAACCATGAGACATGGAAGATATCGTGCATAGTCCAGTTGTCTGGCAACTTCAATTTCATGGAGACATTACTGAGCTTCTTTACAATAGAGAACGGGATGAACCTTGGAAAAGAAAGCTTGGGACAACGCTTGCCCACTTGCTTTAACTATTGCTTCATGATGTGGAGAAATACCCAATCTTCCTCCTTGTACTTGACATCTTTGCGAGGCTTGTTGGCTTGCTTGGTGTATGCTTCCTATGCTTTGGTTAGGCACTCCCTTACTAACTCAATGATCGTTGAGAATGTCTCTGTGGTCTTGTTGTCCTGCAATGATGGCGACACCACCTTGTAAGAAGAGATGAGAAATGACGACCAAATGCTACCTCATATGGAGTCCTACCAATGTTGGATGAATGAGTATCGTTGAGGATTGCATGTACCAAAGGAAGATAATGTTACCACTTTGACTGCTTGTCATGGCAATACGATTTGGGAACATCCATGATTGTATATCTCTTTTGACCTGTGAATGAAATGCACTACACAACTCCAATTTAGTGCCGAAGTTATCAAACAATGCTCTCCAAAAATGAGAAGTAAACTTTGGATTTGAAGTAATTATCCTTGGCAAACCCCAAACTGGAGTGGAGCCTTTACCTTTTGACAAATCTGACATGCCTTGACATACTAATATACATCTCTTCTTATCTTTGGCCAATAGAAAAATGCTCCAACTTCTGCAAGATACTGTTAATACCTCGATAACCCCCAGCAAGAGAATCATGGGCGTCATGAAGAAGAGCATGTCTCTTCTCCCTTAGTATGCATAGCCGGTTCTTGTAGAACAACCAGCCATCTTGTATTATATGTAATCACCCGGTTCTGAATTGAGGGCCAAACTATATGGAGTCCCCAATTCTACAGAAACCGCATACTGTGCCCTCATGCTATCCAAATAGTTTCCTTGAATTTCTAGCACAGTCAACTCCTGTAACGTCTGAATGGTTGATTTATGACTAAGAGCATCAACAACAACAGGATTGTTCTTGCCAAATACATATTCAATCATACCTCCAAATTGTTGGAAGATCTGACTCCACCTGAATTGCTTGTCACACCATTGGGCACTAGGCATGGTTTGCAACCATTTAAGTACTTGATGATCAGCCTTTATGGTGAATTCCCTCTCGTAAATGAAAGGTTTTCAATGCTTGAGAGTTGTGATCACCTCTAAAATCTCTTTGTAAATACCAAATAATTCTTCTCGGCATCATTCTCCTTGTGGTTGTAATAAGCCACTGGTCTGCCTTCTTGCTGGAAAACAACACCAATGGCAAGATTGCTAGCATCAATGATAACCTCGAATGGGTCATCCCATGATGCCAGCTTGAGAATTGGTGCTTCCGAGGCCACTTTATGTAAAGCATGGAAGGCCTAAAGAGCTCTGTCCGTAACGAACACTTTCTAGCGACATGTCTTCACACCCTTGAGTAAATCTGTAAGAGGTGCGGCAAGGTCGAAAAAGCAGACTTGGTACATCTCAATCCAATATATCGTACCTTTTCAAAGTCAAGGCGAATACCAGACTCGCTGATCATGTATCCCAGATAATGGACCTCTAAGAGACCAAATGCACTCATTTACTTGTTAATGTAGAGCTCATTGTCTCGCAAAAGTTGCAAGACCTTCTCCGCATCCGGTCATGCTGCTCTGCTGTGGCAGAAAAGATTAGTATATCATCCAAGAAGACGAATACACACTTTCCAATTAGCTCAATAAATACCCGAGACATCATCTTATTAAACATCGTTGGTGCATTGGTGGCCAAATGGCACCACTACGCGAACTTGTAATGGCAACGCTTGGTCCGGAAAGCCATCATTGGGATGTCGGCTGTAAAACTGTGGACCTAGTGATAGCCACTCTTGAGATCTATTTAGGAAAATATTTAGCACCATTTAGACGTCCTAGAATGAACTCTATATTCTGGGCATGTAGAACTTATTCTTGATTGTGAGCTTATTTAGTGCCTTGCAATCCACACGTGTTATCTTTCTTTTGCACGAATAAGATGGGTGCAACAAATGGCGAGGATAATGGGGAGATAAATCCAGCCCGAAGTAACTCAGATAATTGTTGCTCCAGTTAGCCCTCCAATGCCTTAGAAAGGCGATTGGGGAACTTACTGGGTGGCTCTATCTCGAAGACCAACTCAATGCGATGATCCTCTGGACGAATAGGTAGGAGCTTGGATGGGAGGTCATCCCTCAACATGATGTCTTGGAACTTTGGAAGGAGACCTGCCAACTTCTTTTCTAAGGGTGTTGCCACTTGAACAACAGACTGTTGGGCACTGAGGCTCAAGTAAACCGTCAACAATTGTGAAGGTGTCTTGCCGCCAATCAAGAATGGGTGCATGCTCTCAGAACCACTAGATGCCAAGAATCATGTCACGCCCTAGAAATGCTGAAACAAAATGGGTATAAATGGTTTGCTGAAAATGGGACTTCCATAAATATATTATAGAGCTAAGAGATTCAAGTAACTTCCTACAAACTCTTTAATCTATCTATCATTTCATATATCTACAATCTATCTATCTGACTTGTGAAAAAAGAAATTGTGCACATTGATGTACTAGTGACGTGACTTCCCAAGGAATTACGCTTGGGCACGTGATGTGTGTGTGGAGACTAGGTGTGAACCCATCCACAACTAAAATTATGAGACATTGATGTATAGCTATAGCCTGCAAGCACCAATGCATTTACCTCCTCAACTGTCAGATTTGTTTCTTCAGCCCACTGGCCATATAGTAGGCACATTTTGTGGGGGATGGTCAATATTCTTGTCCACAGCCCATGTATGCATGATGCCATTATTACAAAACCACATCATTTGACTAGTCTTCCCAGCAGCATGGGACCTTTGAAAAAAATGACTGTGTGGGTACTCCTTTTGCACATCTTACAATCATGTGACCATGCTTACTACTACCTATATAACCCAAACACTTTACTCTGCTGCCCTTTGGAGTTCTCCTAATTGCCCAAAATGTCTCGTGTATGGGTGCTTCCATCATGATTTTGCTATGCCATAAGCACGGATGAGAGCTTTGGTCTGCCCTCACATTCAACCTCGCCCTCCAGCTTATCATCAATTACCATTGGGAGTACTAGATTCAAAGAGGGTAATAGTTGTACGACATTCATGTTTGAAGGTGGAGGGGTGGGCGTAGCTTCAGCGGCAACCACTCTAGACGATGATGCTTTGGTAGCTTTCTCAGCTTGCCACTTGGTGCAATCCTTCTTATCACTAACCTCCAGTAATGCCCTCCTCGACCTTCTCCTCAGGCATCTTTTTCTATGTTTTTTCTTACCGCCTAAGTTTCTCTGAGACTTATTGTCCTTACTATCTTTACTGCTCTGAGTACCCTTATCCGGCTAGGATAAAGACTATTGCTTCTGCTCCTAGGGTTTGGGACTTGACTAGACCTGCTTGGGCTTAACTGTTTCATCTTCTCATCTTCTAACTTAACTAATTGTTGTGCCATGCGTATGACCTCGTTGGAATAGGTCAGCATGATCGACCCATTCTGGGAAAGTTTGTAAAACTCATCCTCCATATTGGTCATGTACTGGGATGGAAGGAATCTTGCTTTGAGTTCAGACATAGAAGACTCTTCTTCTACTTCTAACCATGCCACCATCATCAGATATATAAGTGTGTATCCTGGGAACATCACGCCACTGAATGTCTTGACATGTGCCCAAGCAAAACAAGTGGACAAAGGGAAAAACCCATGAGGTATTACAACCTCTAAGACGAGAAGAAGGAGAAGAGTGAAGAAGGTCTTGGGATAAACAATCCTTCACGAACAATTTTGAATCTTGATTTGCATAAAATTTAGCCCTATCTTAAGCCACGTGAAGATTTTCCTCAGCAAGTGGTAGCAATTCTTGTTTCTCTTGTAAGAAATATGGTGGTTTTTGCACCTTGGTGCTTTGCTAACTGTGACATGTGAGGGATTGACCGTAGTAATCACAACCTTAGGCTAACTAAACTTCACTTAATGATGCTTAAGAGATAGACAAATAGTGTCAATGCAATGCAATGCGGCTATATTAGATGAATGGGTTACAGTGAGATCTAAATAGATCTATGATGCTATCCTATATGAAGATCCTTCTCGGGATGAGAGGAATAGGCTGAATGCTGATGATGAGGACTATTCCTTGCTCCAATGCTGAGGTCCACCACTTGAATGCCGGTTTTCCTCTATGTAGGAGGTAGGAAGATGACTTGAGTGCTGAATATGCTGATTTGATGACTATATGCTGGGTGACCTGTTGTCCCGCTGACTTCCCTTATCTCCTAGGAAGGAAACGCTGAAGAGAAGATGAGATATCCATGCTGAAATGATGCGTTGCTTATATATGAGAGCATGGCTGCTCGTCGGCCAGTGTGCTGCAATTGGCCAGCCTATCTGGGACCTCACGACCTCATAAATGCATAATCGCTGTTGTCGGCTGCCCATAATACATTGTCGGCTACCCATAATATGCTGTCGGCTGGTGCTAACAGCCCCGACCGAATGCAAATAAATGCCTTACATGCTAATGAAGACTAAGGTACTGATGTTGGTGCTGAAACAGCCCCATATACATGCTTATGCTGATATATGCCTGAATAATATGACTTCTTCTGCCGGGATTGAGGTCGACTGTAGGAGTTGAATCCTTTGAGCCATAGACTTGTCTATTGCAGGAACTGAATGGCAAATTCTGCTAAAACTGCTTGGAAATACCTGAGTCACCCCTGACTTGTCTGTGGAATCCTTTCACCCACCATCTCCGTCGTTCCTGAACCTCTGAACCTCTTGAGGCGATGTTGGAGCAAACTTCCGTCTTCTTATGTAGAAGAGAACCCCCTGCTGCTGCCAGTAGAAGCCCAAAACTTTATTTACTCCTTTGATGATGGATGTCATTCTTTCCCAGAGCTCATGGGCGAACATGTACGCCTTGCAAATGCAAGACTAACTGCTAGGATGACTGCTATGCAAGCCATGTGCAACCCTATATGCTATGCAAGAATGCAGATGGATGGGTTACTAATGCATGCCTAAGGGAAAATCCCTAAGGATGGGTTACTAATGCATGCGTCAGGGAAAATCCCTAAGGATGGCTTGCAAGATTTTGAGAACTCGATTTAACTGTGTGGAAGCGATTAACATGATGACCGACTGAATGACTGATGGAATGAAAATAATCTAAGGCTGGTTACCCTATAACGCTCTGATACCAATGTGACATGTGAGGGATTGATCGTAGTAATCACAACCTTAGGCTAACTAAACTTCACTTAATGATGCTTAAGAGATAGACAAATAGTGTCAATGCAATGCAATGCAGCTATATTAGATGAATGGATTACAATGAGATCTAAATAGATCTATGATGCTGTCCTAGATGAAGATCCTTCTCGGGATGAGAGGGATAGGCTGAATGCTGCTGATGAGGACTGTTCCTTGCTCCAATGCTGAGGTCCACCACTTGAATGCCGGTTTTCCTCTACGTAGGACGTAGGAAGATGACTTGAGTGCTGAATATGGTGCCTATGGTGCTGAATATGCTGATTTGATGACTATATGCTGGGTGACCTGTTGTCCCGCTGACTTCCCTTATCTCCTAGGAAGGAAACGCTGAAGCGAAGATGAGATAACCATGCTGAAATGATGCGTTGCTTATATATGAGAGCATGGCTGCTTGTCGGCCAGTGTGCGGCAGTCGGCCAGCCTATTTGGGACCTCACGACCTCATAAATGCATAATCGCTGTTGTTGGCTGCCCATAATACGCTGTCGGCTACCCATAATATGCTGTCGGCTGGTGCTAACAGCCCTGACCTGATGCAAATAAATGCCTTACATGCTAATGAAGACTAAGGTACTGATGTTGGTGCTGAAACAGCCCCATATACATGCTTATGCTGATATATGCCTGAATAATACTTGGATTAATGCTTACTATCCTGATTAATGCTTACTATCCTGATTAATGTTTATGGATGCTTGATGATGCCATGCCACTTGTACACCTGATGGGTGTGCACATCACACTAACGTATTACCCATTGAACGTTAGGCTGATATTTTGCCAATAGTTACACCCACAATGCCCGAAGGGCCATCACATCAATCCTCTCCTAGGCTCATAGTCCAGCTGGTTTTCTTATAGCCTCAATAAGTCTATGGAAGCAAAGCTAGACCACCAGCTAGAAGAGTTGCTACGGTCAAGACTCATTGAAGCAAGCATGTGCTTTCCAGCAACTCCTTTTGTCCTTTCCCACTCCTATTTTATTTGTAAAGAAGAACGGATGGTCCCATTTGTGTGTCAATTATCGTGCCCTCACAAGCTAGCAATCAACAACCGACTTCCAATGCCATGCATCAGATACATTTTTGAGTGCTTGAAAGGTGCAGATATTATTTCCAAAATTGCCCTTAAAAGTGGGTACCACTAGATCCAAATCTTTAAAGGGGGCATTCCCAAAAACAGTTTTTGGATGAGACATGGCCCCACACTTACACCACTGGCATGGTTGGTGAGATCATGGGTGATATGCGGCCAGTGGGATGTCAGGCTGTGAGACAGCCATTCTAGAGACTGGCATAGTTATAGCTGGCTCATTTAGTTGGGTTCACACTATAGAGAACCCTAGTATGTATTTGGTTGAGTAGCTTTTCATATTGTGTGTACTCTTATCTTTGTATATGGAGTGTTGAGTGTTGTGTGAAGAAGAAGATTTTCAGCCTCTCACCTTATGTGCTCTCTTTTGGGGTTTTGTGAGTGTGTGTGTGCTTGCAAGAGCTCAAGCTCTCTTCTCCCCTGCATCTTTTCATGTCCAAGCGTCCCCGATGCCCGTGGACATTCACAAGCATAATACCATGCAATGTCCAAGCAAACAAAACAAGTCACACATGCAAGTGCATTTCACAGGCAAATGCTTGTGCGTGATGATTTGGATTAAATCTCCCAACTTGTCATCTTCTATACCAAAACTATCGCGACCATGGGCACCACCCATGCTAGATCCAAATGTTGTACTCACTAGAGCCACTGCCCTTGCATGAGCCCAGCTAACTCACCAGGATCACCAACCCTTCCATGAGTTCACATATTTACTGAACAAAGTCACCAACTCTTTCTTACTCACTAGGGTCACCAACCCTTGCATGAATGCAAAACTACGGTAGATAAAGTCACCAACTCTAATCACTCATTAAAGTCACCAGCTCTTACATGAGACTTGAGTGAATCCGTCATGCTCGAGGAAATCCTTCCACATGACACAGATCTCTGGAGGATTGTGACATCACGTGCCGAGATCAGCCCATGTTCTCTTTCCCACAGAAGAGGAGGTCGTGTGTTCTTGCATTCGTTGCCATACCACCCATTTTGTGGTTGTGATCCTATGGGGGTTTTGGAGGTGGAGCAAGTGGTATAAGGGAAGCGAGCATGCACAGAGTCATGGATGAAGGAGAAGAAACAAATAAAGTAATATTAACGTCTATGAAAGACCCCAAGGGTCTATGAGACCAAAGGTGATACAATGGTACCATGGATATACCATGCCATCGAAAACTGAAAGAAAAAGTAAAGAGAAGACACCTAACACTAGTGCATGTACATGTAATCGACAGATGGTCTTGTGTAGAGTAATCAGCTAATGACATTACCCGCCTCGGTTAGAACTGATATGATGGACGAGGAATGTTGGGCCCCTGTGAAGGGAACATGTCATAACAGTGGAGAATCTCCGACAGAGAGAGAGAGAGAGAGAGAGAGAGAGAGAGAGAGAGAGATTGTGCGTGTGCATGACGTTGTGCATGTAGTAATTCATCGCCTATCATGATTCTAGGCTCTGTTTTTCATTTTTTGGCTCATTGTAGCAGTCAAGGAAGCCAACCAAAAGCAATACTTATAAAGCTAAAGATTAAGGCCTGTGCACATTAAAAAAATAGCTATTAGAAAAACAAATTTAACCTAGTCCTCTAGCAGTGGCAATCTCTCTATAACACTATAACACCCTACGTGTGCAATCGTGTCTCTGCAGTTCACTTACGAGACAATTACTGTGTGTGCACTGCATGCTAATTGGCCAAGCAATCAGTGAAGTGAATTCATGCATAGCCCCATCTAAGATCGACTATTGCAAAAGACACGTTAAACACAAAGAGGGTGTTTAGATTGGGACCTTTTGTAACCATTTCCTCAATCGTACATGGGGTGTTGATTCTTGCTTCACCCGCCGTCTGTTATTCTTGATCTCACATATGGTCTCCAGCATGAACTCCATCTGTAAACAAGAAAAGAATTTATCTACTGCAAGAGCCTGCCTTTTTTTTTTCTTTTTGTTTGGGGAAGATGGGGGGGAGGGGGTGCAGAACGTGTGTTGCATGTGTGTGTCCTCCCCATGTATATTGCTTCTTGGTAATAGAACACTGGTTTTTTACTATTTAAAAAAAATAGTTTGTCGTGTGTGCGCGTGCATGTGCACGTGTAAGTGTGCATGCATGTGTGTGTGTGTGGGTGGGTGAGATGAAAGAAAGAAAAGACCCAATGGGCCTATGAGACCAAAGTGATACAAAAATGTCCATGGCATATCTCATCATGGAACAGAAAAAAAAAACAGATCAAAACTCTCTCACTGGAGTGATACAAAACTGTCCATGAAAATCTCATCATGGAATACCAAGAGCATGAAACATGAAACATGAAACATACGAGGAGCATCAGCCCCAATACATGGTATGCCACTCTCCAAAATATCAAGCACGGGGCTAATGAGTATGGCCAAGAGGTCTCCCTTAGTTACATCACGTGGAAAAGTAGCTTGATGGCGATGCAGCATGTCCTTGATCTGGAGCTAAGGAGGGGATCATGGCTGGCGCCAGGGGGGCGGGGGCGTGCACGCTGAAATGTGGAGACCTGTTCTAAGATAACTCTTCTCAAGCAAGGAGAATCTGAAACAGCCTGAGGTGGGTCCACAGGATCCACTCTATGGGTGTCCTTCCATAATCACAGAACGGCCGTTTCAGGCACGTTTCTCCGTTTCAGGACCCCATCCGTTTCCATGGCCATTTCTTGTTTCCCAAGTGATATTGTCACAGGAATCGGCCATTTCCACCCCTAAAAACTCGTTTCCCCGTTTCCATTCCTTGAACGTTTGATCAGCGCCCCAATAACTGTCCCCTGCACTTATGCTATTTCTACCATGGAGCTTTATGGGAACCAAAGGTGTAATGAAGCTGGCCACTTTAGAGTTGAATGCCCCAAACTTGCAAGACCCTCTTCTAATCCTGGTGCTATTCCACAAGGTGGGCAAGCAAACCAGGGCCGTGGAGCCTCCAACCACCAAGCTGGACGAAGTGGTGGTGATGGATGTGGCAAAGGTCGTGGACCAATTGCTCGCACTTGCGCCATGATTGGTGAACCAACCTTAGAGATGGAAGAAGAAGAGTAAGCCACCCTCCACATACCTGTGCAACATCAGCGGCTATGCCTCATAAAGAAAACTCGTGACCATGCCTCCTCCTCCTAGGTCCGGAAGTGGCTGGTGATTGTTGGCTGGCATGGGGAAGGGTCGGGGTGGCAGGGGCCAAAGCTCTCTCAAGAAAGTCTGTGTGTGTGTGTGTGAAGCTTGAGCAGGAAAATCCCTAGGCAACACTGGTCTCGGAAGTCAATGATCTTGGAAAGTGTGCCAAATCCATCATGGAATAGACAGTGAAACCTCCCACGGATCACATAGGATACTGGGCAGCGATATATGTAATGCTTCTTTGTCTCAACCTCTGTGTGGCATAATCGGAAGATCCTCTCCTCCTTGAGTCTCTATATGAGCTCCCCAGCTCTAAAGACACGCTCAGCTCTCTCTGACTCCACTCTGAGAGGCAGTGGGATGAAACCCATATCTGGCCAAACGCAATCCACATGGCCTAGGACATGTGAACACTCGAGTAGCCCGGCTACTGGATGAATCCATCCTCAGTGCACGTGAGGAAGTAATCTCTATAGAGGTGCATCTTCAGTAGGAGCTGTGAAGGTGTGATCCATGTGTGTTGGGTGTAGAAGCTCAGAAGATCTAACCGGATAACCCGGTTGGTGTCCTCATGAGAGAGCTGGAGAAAAGGGGAGTCCAAATTGTACTAAAAGGGTGGGAGGCCATCCATGCGGAGCCCATATCATGAGAACCAAGTGGAAACTCGAGCATGGGGCTACATCAAACTCTGTCTAGATAATCTGGTATGAGACCAATGGTTTGTTGCAGATCATAGAAGAGAACATCATGACCTTGGACCTCTCAACTCGTTGAATCCTCATCGGATAAATCTAGTCCCAAAAGGTTGCTCCATCCATCAAGGCTAGATGGTACACCACTCTCCAAAATATCAAGCATGGGGCTAATGAGTATGGCCGAGAGGTCTCCCTTAGTTGCGTCACGTGGAAAGGTAGCTCCATGGTGATGGAGCATAACCTGGATCCGGAGCTGACGAGGAGATCGTGGCAGACGTCCCACAGGGCTAAGGGCAACAGTAAATCCTCTAATGGCATGCTCTACTCTCCTTGATGATGGCACAGAGGGTAAAGATGTGGTCATGATTAGAGTAGCTCCTCCGAAAGCCTACTTGTCCTACGGCTCTGCATCCCTGTCTGTCTACAAATGACCTGAGCTCCGTCTCTAGCGCCGCTCCATAGAGTTTGGCCAATGTGTGGCCAATCATGAGCATCCTATATTTATTAGGATCAAGTGGATCTTCGGCTTTTAGGATGGGGGTGATGGTGTTTGTGAGCCAAGAGGGTGGAAATCCTTCAAAAAGGGCTATATTCAAAAAGCACCACGGTATCATCTGCATGTGAGATGTACTCAGCAGTGAGTGCAGTGAGTCCCTCATGATCCTAGGCCCACCCATTGCGTAGTCTACAGATGGCCTTGAGAACCATGCCCTTTGTGAACAAGGTGGAGGTGGTGGGGCCAGGGAGAGAGATCACATGCAGCCTGCAAGAATGTTAACACAATCTTGAAGGTGGCCATACATGCACACACACAGGACATGCCCGAGCCAACTAGCCCTTCACTATACCTGACCCAACTCCCATTATGTAAGGATGAACCTTCACCAAGTCCTCGACCAAAAGGGTGTGTTTGTTTTTCATTCCCACAAGTACATGTGCTTGTCCAAATCCATCTGCAATTATAGGTGTTTTTCTAGCCCAGGTCAAGTTTTGGTATTCACCAAGAAAGTCAAGATCAAGTCATGGTCTTATTGGGCGAGGGTCCAACCACAATCACAAATAAACGTGTTTCGTCCAAATGAAACCTCTGAAACGTTTCGTGGCGAAACGTTTCTACGAAACCTGCGAAACTTCTGCCTGGTCAAGTTTCGCCCAAATTTTTGGTTTCATTTTTTTCGAAAAAAAAATTGGTTTTTTAAAAATTTTCTTTCATATCCTCCTCATCAATTTGCAACTCCTCTCCTTCTTTCTCTAAAAAACCTCAAAACCTCAAATTTCAAGTTTCATTTTTCGTTGTTTTTTTGGGTGTTTTTTTGTTGTTTTGCTTCCATCTCCTCCTCTTCACCTTCCATCTCCTCTCTTCCTTCTTGTCTCCTCTTCCATCCTCCGTTGTCTTCTCTTCTTCTCCATCTCCATCTCTTCTCCTCTTCTTCTCCTTCCTCTTCTCGTTCCTTCCAATCTTCTTCTTCCACTTGTTCTCCTTTTTTTTTCACCTCCTCCCCTTTTCTCTTCTTCTCTTCTTACCATGTCCTCTTCTTCTCCTCTCCTTCCTTCCCCTCTTCTCCTCCCTCCCTCCTCCCACTACCTCTCCTCTACCCTCTTATTCTCCTTCTACCACCTCCCTTTCATCACGATTCACAATACACATGTATTTCTATCTATATACATATTACATTTTTTTTTTCACCTCCTCCCCTTTTCTTTTCTTCTCCTCCTACCATGTCTCTCTTGCTTCAATAATCAAAGGATTTGACACTACAGTAATTACAAGCAAGGAGGCTTTTCTGCTGAGAGGACATCTGCTACCACATTTTTTTTGCCTGGGCGGTACTTGATTTCAAAATCAAATTCTTGTAGGGTCTACATCCACCTTTTTTGGCGCATGTTGAGATCCTTTTGAGTGAAGATCCACTTTAAGCTTTGATGATCTGTCATCAAAGTGAATCTTTGACCCAATAGGTAATATCTCCACAACTTCAAGGCATATACTATTGAAAGTAGTTCCAAGTCGTGGACAGCATAATTCCTCTCATGCGTTATGAGTTTTCGGAATTCATAGGCCATCGCATGACCTTCCTGCATGAGTGCACCTCCCAAGGCAAAACCACTGGCATCAATTTTACTACCTCAAAGGGTAGAGAGAAATCTCGCAACTTCAAAACGGGATTGGTTACCAAGGCGGTCTACAGCTTATCAAAAGCACTCTAGCACTTGGCAGACCATTCAAACGGGGTATTCTTTTTGAGAAGATTAGTCAGGGGGGAAGCTATGAGAGCATACTTTGGTATAAAAATTCTATACCAGCCAGTCAATCCCAAGAATCCCCTGACTTCTTTCACTTTTTTTGGTTTAGGCCAATCTATGACTGCTTGGACTTTTGCGGAATCTGGAGAAATTCCATCTTTGAATACCAAAAATTCCAAGTATTCAACATGGTCGGCAGAGAAAGTGCATTTGCTCTTTTTTGCAAAGAGTTGGTGCTTCCTTAGAATCTCAAGAACTTTTCTGACATGAGCTTCATGGTCAGCTGCATTCTTGGAGTAAATCAGAATATCATCAAAGAAAACAAGAACAAATCATCCAAGTATTCTCTGAGAATGTCTTGCATTAGGTGATTGAATGTAGCTGGGGCATTTGTCAATCCAAACGGCATGACAGTGAATTCATAATGCCCATACCGAGTATTGATGGCTGTCTTCGGGATATCTTGCTCATTAATCCTTATCTGAGAATACCCTGATTTGAGATCTATCTTTGTGAAGATCTGGGCTCCACTTAGCCTGTCCAGAAGCTCATCAATTCTTGGGATAGGATACTCATTCTTAAACTATCAGCTGATTGAGACCTCTGTAGTCCACACAAAGTCTTAGCGTTTCATCTTTCTTTTTATGAAAGAGAACTGGCGCACTCCAAGGTGAAACACTAGGTCTTACAAACCCTTGTTCTAACAGCTATCTAAGCTGTTCCTTGAGTTTGATGGCTTCAAGAACTAGCATTTTGTATGTGCGCAGGGCTACAGGCTGAGCTCCGGGGGTCAATTCTATCTAATGTCTACTTCCCGGATCGGAGGCATCTCTGTTAATTCTGCTGGGAATAAATCATCATAATCACCTAACCATTCAGGTTCTTTAGCTTTTAACTTTGTGTCTACTGGATTCATTTTGACAACATAAATGAGCTGCTTCTTTCTAAGTCCTTTAAGTAACTTAAAAGCTTTGACTAATTGCAGACTTGGGGATCCTAAAATTCCGATTCCTTGAACTTTGCTTCCGTGAAGGTCACGGAAGGAAATGGTTCCATTATGACAATGAATGTCAACTAGATTTTTGTGGAGCCAATCCATTCCAAGGATCCCGTCAAAAACTCCCAAAGGTATAACTCTGAACTGACAGTCAGTTAAATTTCCATCTAGATTGAACTGAATACGATCTGTCTCAAGGTGAGTGAAAATAATCTTCCCACTAGCCAATTCAACTTGCATAGGTTTCCCTGATTTCTGTTCTAAGACTAGCTTACGTAAGCATCCTAGGTGGGGAAATGAAAGAATGAGTACTGCTTGAATCAATCAAAAGCTTAAAAGACTTACCCTGATACTGAGCTGGAGGATGGATGACTGAGAATTGATGATTTAGCCCTTGTTTTTCAATTGCAACATAAATCTGTCCTCTTTCCTCTTCCACTACCTCAGCTATTGTGACTGCTCTGGCTGCAGCAGTCTGAGGCGGAACTCTTTCTCTTTGGTTGCCCCAATTCTGGGAAGGAGTTATGAGGCTACTCTCTAGACAGAGGCAGATGGCTGAGCTGGAGTTCTCCTGGGATTGCCCTCATTTTGATGAGAAGGACCTTGATTTGACTAATACGAAGGGATTGGTCTGTGCACTCTGGGTCCTTGACTTCCCTGTCCCCTTGACATGGCAGGAGTCGGGCAGTCTTTCAGCTGGTGACCAAAACCCTGGCATCCAAAACACCGGTTCTCACTTCTGAGCTCGTCCCTCTAAATCCTTGAAAGAGGTGGGGCTCCTGAGAAAGTGTTCTGGGGGAAGGGTCTTCCTTCACTTCTGAATCTTCCCGCATCTTGATTCTGAATTGGGCCTTGCTGCCTCTTTGGGGGTGGAAAGTTTGAAGTACTTCCTGGGGTTTTGAATCTTTTAAAATTAGAGGGTGTAGGCTTCTGCGGGACCTTAACTACAAAGGCTTTGGCAAAGTCCTTTGCCATTCTTACCGCTTAGGCCATTGAGACAGGTTTGGCATTCTTTACTAAGGTGTCCAATGGCTCGTTCATTCCTCAAATATACCTGGCCATCAGCTGCTCTTCATCCAATTGTGGAGAATATTTGAGGAGAAGGGCAAAAGCTTGATGGTACTCTTCAATTGTTTGGCTATCCTGCTTTAGTTCCAAGAACTCATTCATTTTAGTTTCAAGTAAGCCCGGAGGACAAAACCTCTTTCTGAGGTAAGCTTTAAGATCGGTCCAGGTCTGGGTATTCCGGTCGAGACGGTTAGTCTGGCAGTGCTTTCTCCAAGCGACTCTGACCGTTTCCACAATCTTTAACCTCGCGAGAGCCATCTTGCTTCTCTCATTGTAGGTAGTTACATCAAAGTATTCTTCCATACCCTCAATCCACTTTTCCACCACTTCACCTAACTGCTCCCCTTCACCCTTGGAAGGGACTAGGTTGGGATCTGTGCAGTGCTTTTTCGAACATCTGGATCTAACTCTTCGTCATCGGTTAGAGGATCTGGTTGCCTTGCACGGGCCGCGCGCCTCATGACTCTGACAAAACGAGATTTTTGTCAGCTTAACTTTGACAATAGATTTATGATCATTTAATTTTTGAGATTCTCCTCTCCTTCCTTCCCCTCTTCTCCTCCCTCCCTCCTCCCACTTCCTCTCCTCTACCCTCTTATTCTCCTTCTACCACCTCCCTTTCATCACGATTCACAATACACATGTATTTCTATCTATATACATATTACATATGCATACACATATACACATACACATACACATACACACACACATACGCATACACATACATATACACACACACACATACGTATACATATACATATACGTATACATATAGAGCTTGAGCCCACAATTGGATCGACAACGTGAAGCAAAGGTGCATCATGTGCAACCGTACTTTCACGTGCACACTTCAGATGTGTAGCGCGGACATGCTTCTACCCTTTGGCCAGCTCAAAGGTCAATCACGTGCCCGGATTCATGTGTTTGTAAGGACTATTGTACCAGTCCATTGTAATATTGTTGAGGCGCCCAATGACCAGCCAAGTGTGGACAGAGGTATTGGGTTATTGTTTGAACACACTTAGTTGGACATTATTATAAGGGTTCGTAGCCAACTTACCGACATTAGACACTATAAATAGGAGTCTAGGCCCTTAATCACATTCATTCATTGATCAATCAACCATCATTGAGACATTGAGAGCTCAAACCCTGTGCTACCATTGAGTATCTCTAGTTCATCATTGTACGTATTTCATGATAAATAATACAAGGTAGATTAGGTCATCTTCTCTACTATGTGCTAAGCACAAAGAAGCATTTGTTGCATGGGTTCAAGTCTCTTATTAGGTGCTAATTTCAATCAATCAATCATAAACATGCTTCCGCAAAGCACCTATGTTACAGATGATGTCCCGCCTTATCTCTAGAATGTGCCTACATTCCATCTTAACCAAGTTTGTAGCTTGCACAATGCACAAACATACATTCAAAGATGATTGAGTGTTAGGCAAAATACGTACAAGGCGCAAATGATACAAGGACAGAAAGGAACTAATTAATTTCAGGTATGTAAAGTACTTCTGTACAAATATAATACAAATGTGTAAACATAATACTTACAGGCTGCATGTAAAAGCATATCGGACGCATGCATGGATGAGGCATACAAATGCTGATGTACACAGCATTCCGTACAGTATATGAGTGGTACACAGTACCGTATAAGATGAGGCATACAAAGGCTGATGTACACAGCATTCCATACAGTGCACGAGTGGTACACAAAGTACCATATAAATCACAAGGGTCGAATATGAGTACAAAATGCAACTATGTTCCCTTCCACCAGAATGTGTGACCATTTTCTGAAGCGGAACTAGGCCCGAAAAAGCAAAAAGCAAACAAGGGAGGGAAGGGAGGGGGGTAGTTTGGGGTTGTTAATATCAAGATGCCATGACACTCAGGGTTCACTTATCACATGCATTGAGGATTTCTATGGAGCTGCTCCACGTTTCATCACGTAGGTTTCCAAGCAAAGAGGTTGATCTCACAAGGGAGTCCAAAAAGCTCCAAATATGCATGTACAGTTCCAATCTTACTTTTCATACTTCAAATATTACAAAAGTATGATAAGGATCTTTCACCACATATTACCAAGGATCATTTTGTCTGCAATTGAAGGTACTTGCAAAGGCACATGACACATGCTATGAGGATTGACAATGGTCAGACCACAATCCAACCACATTGTCTAGAATGTGAGATAGGACTAATGTTGGAAAGGCGGGCTTTCAAAGAAGAAAATCTTATGGGAACCCATGTGATTTTACACCCATGGTAAAGAAGCTAATGCCCCCAAAATTTGCTGTCCATACAAGCGCTAAATGACATGACCAGATACAAAGTTTTTGACATTGGTTTGTGTGAAACGTCCGAATAAGCCTAACTCCTTAACTTGGCCAACCACTCTCAGTTAGTTGTCAGATGTACATAGCCTTGCTAAGAAACTAGCTACTCCACAATCTCTCCACGTGTCAGGTGTCGGTAAAAAGGACCGCCTAGTGTCCCTCCACTGCCCATAGTTATTCTTGTATGGGAAAAAACAAGGACCCATTTCCTTCATAAAATCATTTAGACAAGAAAAAAACAAATTAAAAATGTCCTCATTATAGAAAATATACAACAAAGGGGATTGAATGTTACCCTTTTTCCACTGAAGAAAATTGTCCCAGATTGGACAGCAGCAGCCTTTAACTCCTCGCAGCGGTGTTGCACAGACAAAACAAATTCTTTCATGGCTGCTGGATCATCTGCTCTCAAACCCATACCACATGCTGCAAGAAGTGATGGAAAAAAAGGTCACCAGAAATTCCAAATATCTCTTAGACCCTTTTCAAGGTCAACTCTCTTGCTGGAACACCCTTTTAATGAGCTTCTTATTTTTAAGTACAATGTCAACATGGGACAACTAAAAGAAGATCCTAAGATGGATGTGCACGCACACTCATATGAGGTCCCTGCACGTTTTTGAATCATCCCATCTATAATGTAGCTGATTTTGGAGTTTTTTTTAAATGTTGAAAAACTAAAACAAAAGTTACCAAGAGCTTGTTGAGAGGTAGTAAAGGCTGGCTATTTAGCACTCATAGTGAGCCATCAACATTACCTCCATAGTAAAACTATGGAAAAAAGAATGTATATGTAGCTGATTATGCCTACATTTATGTAGAAGCAATACGTAATCTCACTGCTATAGAGCAACTATTTTTTATTATGATTTATTATGTAATGTCAATTATAATTTATGGTGTTTCTTAATGCCACCACTTCTAAGAGGTTTTCAATGTGTACGTATTTAAAATATTTAGTGTGTAGCTACCACGTGCTCTGCCTGTTAGCGCCGCTTGTGTAGCCCAGTGCAGTGTCGCTTTGATGCGATTGAAGACAGCAGCTGGTCACCGCCTATGTAGCCCATCAAAACCAATGCTTGAAGCCACCACTTGCTCCACCTAAACAGCCCAGTGCAATGTTGCTCTGATGCCGCTGAAGACAACCGCTGGTCACCGCCTATGCGGCTGAAGAAAACCAGTGCGTATTGCTACCACTTGTTGTAGTCACCCACCGTGGTATGTTTTCTTTGTGCCGCTTGCTTAGTACAGCACCGGCTCAGCAGCACTGCCTAGTCATACAGCACCGCACTGCCTGGTACGTACAGCACCGCCTGGTATAGCACCCTCAGCGTTTCCTTGCTCGCGTGGTCAAGACACTCAACAACACCACAATCGCAGAGTCGACTAGCTCTGATACCAAATGTTAGCAAGCAAGAGAGCAATGGAAAGCTTGGACTGCAATGAAAGAGCCACACACAGTAGGCACACAGAGTCAGAGCTAATCTCTCCAATGTGCGGGCTCTCCCTCCAGAGTCCCCCCCCACCCCCGCTCCCACCCCCGAGAGTTCTAAGACAGCCTGTCAACTATAGCTTGCCTTCCCATGCATTCCTGTCAAAGGAGCTAGTATTTTTTAGGAGACAGTCGCTCCCATTCGTATATGTGTGGTTTTACATCACTTCAGGCCTTCCACCCCAGAGAGTGGCGCGATGATCTTCTCCTTCCCCTTGAGTGTAGCACTGGGGCCAGATTGGAGCACAAAGTCGGTGTCTGCACTATTCACGGGTAGGCCATACAGATCTCACACCATTTGCATGATCTGCGTATCACCGACGTGCTCACTCACTTCTAGCCGCTGGTATGGATGGAGTTGGGTGGCTCTGGCCACAAAGATCTAGAAGGGGAGATGGTGTCCTCCAGCTTGGAGGTGCTCCTTTTTGTGTTTCTTCATGTTTCAGTGGCAGTACCCCTTCCTCCTACTACAGATAATTGCACTGTGATATGTGGAGCCCAGAGTATGCATATTCTAGGGCTCCCACATGGAGGGCAAGATTCGTGCCCATTTGGCCCGACTTTGGCCCAGAATAAACAGTGACTACTCTCTGTCGAAACCCACACCAAAGACTCTTCAAGTGGAGGGTGGTTCTCAAAGTTCCGTCTCCCACAGATCTTAGTTATGCGGCGGATTTTTTCATGGAACATTGAGGATTTGGGTGGACTGCAGTGCTATCAGAGGCACGGGGCCTTAGAGCATAACAAAGCAGTAGTCGGTGGGTCCATCAACATTCTCTTCCTAGTGGAGCATCATCTTTCAGAGAGAGGCATACCCATGCACTCATTATTCTATCCTGGAGGACCCCTGGAGGCAGGACAACCATTTGAGCACTCGGATCCCTAAAAACCTCATACAGGAATCCAAGATATGCAACACAAGATAGAGGAGATTTGGGAGAGGAGGGTTTTTCACTCAAGATCAGCCGCACATGCCTTGGATGCAGGCCTTGAAGAGATCAATGGTTTATTACAAGAGGCAATGCAAGCAGATTGGCTAGCTTCCGAGAGCAGAAGAGGAGCATCCATTGCAGCCTCGCTTCCTTGCGGCTTCAGGAGAGGTCAATAGATAGCCCATGGATTGAGGTTCAGTTGGCTTCTGCACATACAGAGCAAGGTAGTTTCAAACGTACAAAACGGTGCGAGTTCAGTATGTGGTATAGAATGTTGCTGACCGATAAAGTAAATCAAAAACGTTACATACTTTACAATGTTAAAATCATATATATGTGTGTGTCTGTGTGTGAGAGATTGGTCAAGAAAGCTTGAAGTCTATATCTAATATCCTTTGATAGACAAGGAGTGATGTGTCAACACATGTCACATTCTAGCATTTCAGCCTATCTAAGAATTTCAAAATTAGCACTCACAACATAAACAATGTCTAGACATACCCAAATATACCATGATTGGAATTTGACAATTCAAGTAGATAGTAGAAACAAATGATAAATCAAAATCAAATGACAATGTCACATCTGTCTAATGTCATGACAGCAAACGGCCTATACAAAGCGATCGCCGAACATAATAAATAGAAAAAAGGACACGGGGGAAGAAACCAAACCACAAACGTTTTTTAAGTTTGAAATGTTTGGAAACGTTTGGAAGTCCAAAAAGTACTAAGTTAAAAAAAACGGGTTTTAAATGCAACCTTGATACAGAAGCTTAGTTCCATCGAGGAGGAGAAGGTGGAGTATAGATACCATGCTAGAGCCTCCTTTTGGACCCAAGCGGGAGACAAGGTCACCAAGGATTTATTTGAGATAGCAAGCCTGCATAGGGAGAGGGATGGTATCCGAAAGTTGCAAGGCCAAGATGAATCCATTATTGCAGATCCCCCCCCCCCCCCCCCCCCCATATGTGAGAGCCATTGCCACAAATTTCTTCCGCTTTCTTCTCACGGGCGCCCCCTTGTTGAAATATTGAATAGCATGTGCCAGTTGGCTATGGTGGCTCAAAGACTAATTTAAGGTTGAAACACATGATGAGTAAAAAATAGTAGAAGGGTTGTGTACACCCAAGAGAGACAACAATATTAGGCAAAATAGTTGATTGATTACTTCATAGACAAGTGCTCTTCTATAGACTCCATACAACTAAATACCACCTAGTGGTTTCATCAAAACAATTGGTTTAACACAAACCTAAGTACTAGAGAAGCTTCACCCACAAGCTACAAAAATCACAAATGATTGAAGAGTTGTACTTAGCCTTCCCCTTGCAGCCTTTGTTTAATCAGTAGAGAGCCACTTCATTTGATGAAGTGTTGGACAAGATATCCTCTTTTGCTTTGACCTTCAGCTTCTTCTCTTCCTCCAAAAGAGAAGCCTCAATATAAACAAGCTTTGTGATAGGCATGTTGGTCAAAGTTGTCACAATGTTGTCGAAATCGGGAGGCAATGACTTGAGTAACACCACAATGGCAATGTCTTCATCCACCTTTAGTGAGATGTCTGCAAGTTGGGTCATAAGACTTTGCATATAGTTAAGATGAGATGCAAGAGAAGTTACAGAATTCATATCAAATTTAAAAAACTCAATGAGCAAACCAAACTTAGAGCTCCTGGATTGAGCCCCAAATAGGGTATCCAATTGATCCCATGAAGCCTTCGAGGATTCACACCCATCCACATGGTGAATGTATGTGTCATCCAACTCAAGAGTTATGATGGCTCTTGCTTTGTCATCTCTGGTCTCCCATGCCGGAATAGTATCCTGGTCCCTTGGCTTCTTCTCCTTTCCACTTGTGATGCTCCATAGGCCTTTCTTCATGAGGATGAGCTTGATGCGGGTTTGCCAAGTGTAGAAGTTTTTCCCCTTGAAGCGGAAGGTAGTAGTATCATGTGAGGCCATTAGGGTTGAGAGAGTTGAGCAACACACTTGAGAGCAAGCATTGAAGAGGGTTTGACTCAAACTTGAGTCACCTTGAAGTTTGAAGCTCTTAGTGAATGAGAGATTTGAACTAGAAGCTTGTGAACGGCTTGGAAGAGACTTCAATTTGATTTCAAGAAACTTGTTGGACCTTGCAAGAGAGGCCAAGACCAACATTGAGATGGAACAAGTGATAAGGCTTAGAGAGAACACTTGATTAGCCAAAAACAAGATAGTATTAGTGATTATTAATCAATAATTAGTATTAAAGAAGCTTGTGGCTATGGCTGTGAGAAGACGCAGCTCTCCTTGCTGAGACAACTATTGGCCAAGCCCTCTTAGGGCAAACAAGGACACATATAGGCACACCCACAACTAGGAGGAATTAGAAAATGCTAAACTGTAGGAGCAATGCAAGCCTTACGACCACACACAAGCACAGAACCGACTCCTTTTGGGGGAAACGATAATGGCGCAACGTATACAGCCGAATCGGCCTAATTAATGTGCCAAGCTAGGGAGCCTAGGAAAAAGGAAGATGTTCACAAAGTTTGGTGACAATGGTTGAACCACTTGGGAGCATTGAATCCTCCACCAAGGCAGGGTCAAGCTGGCAGCTTTTTGAAGATAGTAAAACAACTAAAAATAGATGAGAAATGAGATAGCCACACAAAAAATTGTCCTGAGCTGGCTATGGTGGCTCAAAGACTAATTCAAGGTTGAAATACATGATGAGTAAAAAATAGTAGAAAAGTTGTGTACACACAAGAGAGACAACAATATTGGGCAAAATAGTTGATTGATTACTTCATAGGCAAGTGCCCTTTTATAGATTCCATACAACTCAATACCACCTAGTGGTTTCATCAAAACAAGTGGTTTAACACAAAACTAAGTGCTAGAGAAGCTTCACCCACAAGCTAGGTGATTTGGTCCCTTTCACATGTACATGGTCCATTTGGCCCCATCCTTCTAGGGATGTGTTTGGTGCATATTTCAGCACCCCTATCTTCGCAAGTGCTAAAGGTACGTGAGCGGGTTTGGCAACACACGAGAGGGGTGGTTCCCCTTGCTCTCAAAATTTTACGTCGACTCCCTTCACTGCGGAGGAGTTGGCAAAGGCTACGATAGGGGGAAATGCCTGAGGGAGGACCGGTTTCTGGTTTCCTTATTTCTCTGACACTGGGATCCCATGGAAGGCGGCTTCAAAGCTGCCTTCAATGAGATTATGATCACGGGAGCTATGCCAAAGAGGCTATCAGAGGGACTGATCCATTTGATTCCCAAGGAGGGTGGTGACACATTGGAGATTCGGTAGTGGAAACCCATACCCTCCTACAAATTGCCTACAAAATTCTAGCCAAGGCCATCAGCCAGTGACTACATCCCTTCCTCCCCGATTTGATCCACGGCACACAGACGGGTTTCATCCAGGATCGGAGCATTTGGGACAATATCTTCACTTTCTGGGAGGCGACCGCTTCAACCAGGTTGCAACAATAGGATCTTATTGTTCTACTCCTTGATTTTGAGAAAGCCTATGATAGAGTGGACTGGGGCTTTCTAGAGGGGAGGATGTGCAAGATGGGATTTCCGTAGGAGTGGGTCCAAGGTGTTTCTGGACTTTACTCAACTTCATAGAGCCAGGTTCTCATTCAGGGAGCCAGAGCTAACAAATTTCCACTTTCTCGCTCGGTCCAACAAGGCTGTCCACTAGCACCTTATCTATTTCTATTTGTAGTCGAGGCCATGAGTAGTTTTCTCTCCACTCAAGAGACAAGGCTCTAGGGACTGCATTTTCCCATCTGCGCACAAGAAAAGCTACTTGATTCCGAGTTCGCCGATGATGCAGCAGCATACATGACAGGAGATGAGGGGAACCTCCTGAGATTCATCGAGGGCGATAGAGATCTTCTGTCGTGCATCAAGAGCGCAAATCAATTGGCATGAGTTGTGTGGATTTATGGTTGGCTCATCACCCGCCCTGACTTGTTAAGCTTTTTTAGTGGATTCAAAGGGGCACTCCAATTCGTTATCTTGGATGCTAGGTGGGCATCGATATCTCCCCGGAGCAACTGCTAGCCCCTCTTCTTTTGAGCATTCGAAGAAGCTGTTATATTGGAATACTTTCAGGCTTTCCTTAGCTAGCCGGGTCGTGGTAGCGAACCAAGTTCTTGTCGCCTCCATGTGGTACATCACCTCTTGCTAAGTCTTCTCCTAGGCTTGCATTGGTGAGGTTCAGCGGTTGATCCGCAACTTTCTGTGGACTGGCAACGACGAGAGTCCTACCCGGGGCAAGGTGGCTTGGAGAGTGATCATTCAACTGCGATGTAGGGGAGGGGGCCTAGGCATTATCGACCCCTCCATTCAGAGTCATGCCCTTCTGGACAAGTTGATAGTTTGTGGCCTTCTTCCGAGCGGCGAGCCCCGGAAGGACTTCCTCCTAGCTAGGATCTCCGCCCGCACCTCGATTTTGGGAGGCCCCTGGCTCCAAAGTACAAGATGGACCTTCACGGAGATGCGGGCTCGTGGCTTTCGCCCTACATTTGAGGACATATTTGCAGTCAATCTCTTGTGCGCTTGCATCTCAGGAGCGTCTCTAACAGCCTCTGATCTAGAACCCCCTAGTCCATTTGCCTAGTGGTCACATGCTGGGGGCTGGCCCGCACGTATAATGGGGGAGCTATGAGCATGGGTCCCACTAGGTCACTTGGAGATTTGGCTTACATTCAGACAGCAGCCCCCACAGGCCCACGAGAGGAGCCTAACTGGGATCCGGGGTAGGGACAGACTTAGACTCAACATCGACTCTTCCATTCTCGAAGTGGCTGGCCCCGATCCACCCCCTCCCCCTCCCCCGCGCAGTGGTTGTGAGTGTTCACTAGGCATGACATACTTTTGACAGTCCATGGCACGGATGAAAACTTCGCCTTACTCACCTTCTCTATTGGTCCTCATGGCAGACTTCAAAGAGCAAAGCCCCCTATGGAGGACTTCAAGGGATGCACCTTGCAAAGGGTGAGGGTGATTGGTTTCCATGCGCATGGGTGGCACATAGACCCTCCACCAAACAAGGTGGCCAGAGAGAGATTCTAGCGTTTGTGGATTTGGGAGGGCCGTCCTCTCACGTACCTCTAGTGGGACTCGGGGGAGTGGACATGGCATGATCTAGATGACAAGGAGGAGACTCCTCGTATCCCCTTTTTTGCCTACACCACACAACTAGGCTGTAGGATCCAGATGCCACAGGTTAAGGGCACTCTAGTAGCAATAGGACACTCGCAGTCCCAGGGTCTCCCTCCTCATTTTCTCTCAGATTTCCAAAAGAGGCTGTGGGATAGTTTTCGCCCGAAAGATCACTCTCTTTCTGTGGCAGCTGGCACATCGGAGCTTGGCGGTTGGCACCAGGCCATTGGAGGTAGACTAGCACTCTCTTCGAGGTGTGGCCATCCCCAAGAGTCCCAGCATCATTGTCTTTGGGATTGCCTGAAGGCTCAACAAGTTTGGCTGAGCAGATTCTTTGCATCTTCAATATGGAACGGCCCTCCTCTCGCATTGTTACGTAGGGCAAAGTTGCTTGGGCACTGAGGCCAAAGCCATCATTTCATATGAGGAGGGTGGGGGACTAGCCCTTCAAGTCTCTCACCTTCGTATTTCTATCTAGAGAGCTCGATGCAACAAAGCCATCAAAGGCACCCTCACTCCACCAATAGAGTCCATCCGGAGCATTTGGCTCGATATCATTCATACCCTTTGTTGACAGTGGAGGAAGCTTCAGGGTGGTTCAGACCGCATGCGGAAGCGCCGGGAGGCCTTCTTGAGGATCTAGCGTCACGGTCCCCTTTCTCACTAACAATGGTGGTGAGCCCACTTGGCACTATTGATCATCTGTGTGGTTGTTTCTCCCTCCCCCCATTGTATAAGATAGCCTTCTCCTCCTAGAGCGGCCAGCCTAAAGAGGAGCATCCTCCCCCCTCTATGTTTCTTGACTCTCGCCTTCCTTGAGGAGCCGGGTTTGTATCTAGCCATTATGGTTGTTTCTCTTGGTAACTAAAAGAAGGATCCTTTTTTAGGAAAAAAAAAACAAAAAACAAAAAACAAAAAAGAGGCAGACTTATGGCATGCCAGATGTGGGCATGTAAATTATGACAGTCTGATGCTTATGCAAAGGCATAAAATGCTACACGACATGCCACATGTTGAGCTTCCTCCCAGACATGTATGTGAAGGATGCATTCTTCGCAAAATGCATCATAATGCTTTCCCAAAGGATGGTTCGGTGGGAGCTGATCGTAAATTACAACTCATACACAGTGATGTACGTGGTCCTATGTGGACACTACCACTTAGAAAACATTCGCAAATGATTACTTTGAATTTGCTTGGGTCTACCCTCTGAAAGCTCGGAGGTTTTTATGTGCTTTCAGCACTATGTTGAAAGGGCTGAAAATGAGACAATTTGCAAAGTGCAAACCCTCCGTATAGATCGAGAAAGGGGAAAGGGAGAAGAAGGGGGGGGAGGGTGGGAGGGTGGGTTATATATGTCCGATGCTTTTAAAGCATACTTGGCTGAAAAAAGGCATTAAGCACCAGTGTACCATAGTGTTGCAGAAAAAAAGAACATGTCCTTGATGGAGATGGCTAGATATATGGTTAAGAGCAACTGTTTGCCTCATAAATTCTGGATGGAAGCAATCATGTGTGCCACACATGTTTTGAATAGATGCCCTATGAAAGCATTCAAAACATATGCTCATGTGCCTCAAAAAATGAGAGGCCGAGGCAGTGTGACAATATTAACGAGTTATCTGTCCCCCTCTCCCATATGTCGAGACAGGGCGACTGCCTTACAGTGGATGGTGGTGGATGCTGTCTCATCTTCCCACTCACTGCATGGGGCAACATTGAGCGAGAACGAAAAAATCACCGTGCCACTGTTTGAAGTGGCCACCCACGAGTGATGAAAAATCATGCACACTCAGAGGGGAGCCACCGAGAACTCACGTGCCTCCACTAGGTGGCACTAGAAGAGGCTATAATCCACCGGGGCCCCATGATAGGGTAGGAGGAGTAGGGGAGAGAAGAAAAGGAGAGGGGGGGGGGGGGTGTGATCACAACATTAGGAATCAAGGAAACCAGGGGAGCCAATTGGCGGGGAGGAGGGATCACCTCCACTGGAACTTTGGGAAGAACAAACGACTGAGAACTTGAAACTAGGACCTCCTAGGCACCACCCACCTCTTGATCCAGAGATAAATGCTCATTACAGTTTTACCAATAGGCACCATTACCTCAAGGGCCCGCCTGCCTGATACTCTAGCTAGCAGCGCTCCTACTGGGAGCATCGTCTGCAGGGCCAACGCACTGGGTGCCATGGGTCACCACCATTCTGCATCTCGAAGTCCGGCTGACCAGTCGTTCTCTCTTTGGAAGGGAAGAAGGGGGGTGGTGCTGAGCTTCTCTGTCCTCCACCCTCGTCAGGGGAGCCCGAGGCAGGGCCAGGGTAGGGTATGGGAGGCGTTCTCGTTGGACCTGGCAGTGCCGGCAAACCCAAGCAAGATTCCCCATCTGCCTACACATGAAACGCTCGCCAGAGCGTCCTGAATGCTCAACCCGCTGCACAGCGGGCCCTGTTGCAGGCTGGGGAATGCGGAAACCTGCAAGAGAGCCTCTCCACAGGCTACGCGAACTCTGACAAAAGGAATCCCAGCTGCCCTCACTACCACGCACGGGACAGTCTGTGGGAACTCCAGTACCTGCCCGAACATCTGTCCAATCGAGCGGAGACAAGGGTGGTACTTCTTCCTTAGACCCGCAAAGCAGACCGTAACTGGGAAGCTGGAAACACCTGCAATGGGGTCGGATGCGGGGTCGTTAAACCAATGCTTCCTTTGGAACTTGTCTGTCCAAATTCCCACCACTACTACATATATTCTTGCCTCATCTAGATTTTCCAACTCTAATAATCATTTAGATAGACCATGCCCATCAAGATTTGCTTCCCTTAACGTAGGGATAAATATATCAATAGGGGTGATATCATCTAGGCCATAAACAAGCTGAAAGATATTATGCTAGTTATAGCTTTATAAGTTTTGTAATAAGCTAAAAGAGCAGCTAAAATATTTTTATTCCAATGTGTGCAAGGCTTCAACTACGATAAGCCTAAAGAGTAGCTAAAAGATTTTTCTTCCACTATGTGTGCAAGGCTTCAAGTGTCTTTGTGATGAGGATTGAGTTAAGGATCTTTTTGGTACTTTCAGCTTGTCTGTTTTCTTATGGGTAAGTGGTGCCATCTAGCGAAGAAACATAAGCACTGAGTATCACGATGGGGCTTTGCTGCATCATTCGATCTGCCGCTCGGGTGAGTCGAACTCCACCTGAAAGTAGCCAAGCCCAAGATAAAGGATATCAGCGATTTTGCCTGGCTCGCCAATGAGGGCTGCCTGGAGAAGATCCTGAGATCTGGAGGTCCGCTTCGGGAAAATGGCAAGGGGTGGTGGCCTCGGTCAGGGATGACGAAGCGGCTCTACCATGGAGTCATCCTGAAGGGTTAAGGACCAGAGAAGCCGACTTGTGCCGAAAGGAAAACAACCCAGGTGAACACCTGTGCTGAGAACACAGGGATGACGGGCGGAAGGGAAGGCTAGGGTTGAGGGAGGACAAGCGGAGAAGGAAGCTCAAAACAACGAGGGGCACGAAAAAGAGGAGGGGCATAAGAAGCTATGTATTGGTATAGATGTTTTTTAGTTGTTTCACACAATCCTAGGCGATCTAACTTCAATGTGAAGCTACTAGTTCTCACAAAAGAACTCTTTGTACATTGCCTGCTAATATCCTCCCAGGTTCCTGGCTGATGTTTTACTTCCTCTAAACTCAAACCACCACTTATAAACCTTAGAGGATGTGCTAGGATTTAAGGTGCCAGCTTTGTGAAAGTGAAACGGGCACCAGGCATTTTAAAAATGTGCACTTACATAACTATGCTTCCACCCAGCACAGAAAGAAGGGAGATGGCTGCTTCAAATCAGCGTGCAAATTCCTGAGCAGGTCACCAATTTTGCATATTTCAACAATTCCTTATGCTCTTTTCACGCGTATGCAGCCCCCAATAATCCTAACAGCAGTAACTATAGCATCAAAACTTGTAGTATCTCTACCCTACTCCCCAAGGTCAGGTCCCAAAAAAGGGGCTGCCTACAGGGCTGCTGGTAAGAGAAGAAGTTGAACTGATAAGACACCTCATTTTGAAAGTGTGCCCCCTCTAACCTAGCCAGAGAAATATAGCTTTTGCAGCAGCAATGCTCTGAGCTCTCCTTATGATGAACCATGGACATGAAAAAACCACTCCCATGTAGGAGTAAGAATCAACCACTTCCACAGGCTCCCCTTTCTAAATTAAAGTTATGCCAATGTGTAAAAAATCACGACTTTTATCTTACCAAGGTCAACCCCTAGCTCTTTCTGGTTGCAAAACGTCTGAAGGGCTCCTAGATGCAAGTGCAAGTGCATTTTGAAAGGGAAATTTGAAGTGCAAGTGCATTTCGAAACACACACGCACACCACGATCACACACCACTGAATAAGCATTACTAGCTGTATATGGCTGTGTCTACGGGTGCTTTCCTACACTAACAGCCTCCTTCGACCCCTTCAGATCCCTCTGACTTCTTCAACCCCTCCGACTGTTGTCACTGTCAATGCCCTCTAACCTCTACGACCCCAATGGCCTCTGTCACTACTGATGCGCTCCACCGACCGCACCGCCAGTGCTCTCCAAGCCCTCCAAGCGCTTGGCCGCCGTTTCTTGGACTCCACCGATGGCCATGTGCACTCATGACGTGCATGGCCACACTAGGCTAAGTGATACTCATATATTATCATGATTTACAACGATGCTGCAACCTCATGCAAGAAAACCAAACACTCTAACCAACTGCGCTAGCACTTGTTGGCTCCTAAATGCTTTTGCAGCCCCTCAGCTGCATAAAGAAAAATTGCCACAATGGCAGTGCTAAGGGGGGATCCAGCTCCACCTGATTGCTCAATAAAACTAGCAACCTCATCAATATATCGTCCAAAGAGGGTTGGAGAAAGCAGGAATCTTTTCTTGACACAAATAGTGCTCCAAATCTCCTCAGTCATCCTCTGGGGAGTTCAAACACGTCCAACAACCTGTTCATACAAGGCCATAGCGGCCCAAGTGGTGAAGTGCAAGTTCACCTTTCGACAATCTACAAAGCAATAGTAAGCTTTCTCAGAATTGGCATGTGCTTCCTAAGTGATGGCCCCGAGGGTAAACATGTGATCCAGTGTAGAAAAGCAGCATCAAAGACCAGCATGCCCTCTGGCCCTCATATTCCCAGCTTCAGGAAAAGTACTAACAAAGGACTCCAGAGCAGAGCCATGAATCTTAGCCATTGTATGACCCACTATGATCAAATTTTAGTTATTTAGCTCCATCAGTCTCCAGCTTTATAGTTACAGGGACAAACACACACACACACACACACAGTCAAACTCAAAGCCCAAAAAGCTCACTTTGTAAGATTGTGAGAATAGTTGCCACGTCCAACTCTGTCAAACACTTGCTTAGCGAGCACATAAGATCATAGATCACATCACTGCAAGAAAAGGTAAAAGTGCCTTAGAAACCCACCATCTTGAAGTTTCCCTTCCTGCAAATAGATGAGACTTGAATCAACATCACTTCTATGAGCACACTTTATTTTCTTTTTCAGCATTAATGCACACCCTGGACACGAGGTCCAAATAACAGTGAAGATATTATGAATCAATGCTCCATGTACACATTCACAATGATAAACATTTTTTTTCCAGAAAAGACATCCTTCTATTAGTTAAAAAACAGCAGCCCAAGGGCTAAATGTACATGCTCAGAACCTCATAAGAGGCCAGAAACCAATCTCAGGGCAGGTGGTTCCCACCACGGCTGGCCACTCTCGGAGGGAAACCTACCTCATACAAAGAGGGGGGGGGGGGGGGGGGGGGGGGGGGGGGGGTGCTGGGTGGGGGGGGGCTGGGTGGGTGTCTGTAATGCCAAGTAATCTCGCCGGTCCGATCAGTGAGAAAGGGACCCGTGCACCATGTGCGCAGGAAGATCTCTTGTCGTCTATGCATGCAATCCAATCCATCCTGAAGCTTCCCCCACGGACCACGGAGGGTATGAATGATGTCAATCCAAATGGAGCCGATGGAATCTGCTTGAAGGGTGAGAGTACCCTTGATGACCGCGCAGCAACATGCCCGTCAAATATGCCTTGAAACTATGCTGCTAATGATCTCCCATCTCGGACTAATGGTGAGTGAACATATGTACAAGAGCCCTCTAATGTGAGGTGACTCTGAGTGGAAGAAGACCAATGCAGAAGCAAAGACGATGTCAGAGCTGAAGCACATTCGGTGACGAAGGCTCGCGTCGATGTCAGGCAAAGGCACTCCGTGAGGTGGTCGGTGTCGAAGGCTAGCGTCGGTGGATGCAGAGGCACTCGGAGGTGGTAGTGAGCAGCGGAAGGGATGCAAACTCTGGTGACAAGGGTGCTGCGGTAACTGAGTGGTGATGAAGAGCAGAGAAGGCTGCCGTCCCAAGTGGTGCAAGCTCTGGTGATAAGGGTGCTGTAATACCTGAGGGGTGGTGAGAAGCAGAGAGGGCTGCCGTCCCGAGTGGTGGTGGTGCAAGCTCTGGTGACAAGGGTGCTGCAAAACCTGAGTGAGGTGAGGAGACAAGAGGGCTGCCGTCCTGAGTGGTCTCGATGGTGAGCAGAGAGTGGGCTGCCGTCCCGATGGTGTGATGTAGTAGAGAGTGGGCTGCTGTCCCAGAGAGTGAACTGAAGATAAACGCTGATGTGCTTAAGTGTAGCAAAGAGTGGGCTGCTGTCCCATGAGCTGAGGTAAAACGCTGGTATGCTCTACTTTAGCAGAGAGGGCTGCTGTCCCATGAACAGATATGTAACGCTGATGTGATCTATGTGGCAGAGAGAGCTGCCGTCCCAAAGTGTAGCCAGATGTAAAATGCTGAAGTACTGTGCTGTAGCAGAGCAGGGCAGCTGTTCCAAGGTGTGGCCTGATGTAAAACGCTGAAGTACTAGAGCTGACAGGCGATGATGATAAAGTAGATGATGAAGTACTATAGTGTGTGGGGCTGCTGGTCGGCCATGCTAAAGGCTGTCGGCCAGCAGCAAAGACCCACAAAACAAGAAATAAAACCTAAAAATCCAGTAAAATCCCCTTTTTAGGGCTGGACAAAATGTTGTTCTCACTCCGAGTTTTGGGGGCCCTTGGCGGCAGAGTACCAGATGGATCTTCATAGAGATGCGAGCCCGCGGTTTTAGTCCAGCTTTTGAGGACAGATTTGCAGCCAGCTCACTTCGAACTTGGGATCATCTCACGCCGGCCCTCAGACAGATAGCTCCAATACCCTCACAAGAGCGGCTTCGGCAGCCTTTGGTCTGAATCCCCTGATCCACATGTTGGGGAGCCGACCACATGTATCATGGGGTGACTTGAGCATGGGACTAGCCAGGTCTGTTAGCCAGGTCTGTTGGAGATTGGATCGCACTCGCATGTAGAAGTGGCGGGAAACTTTCTTGAGGCTCTGGAGGCATGGCCCTTTTCTCACAGATAGAAGTGGTGACCCCATTTGGCACTACAGACTACCTGTGGTTGTTCCCCCCCCAATGAGATAGCCTTCTCCTCACAGAGTGGCCAGCCGGAGGAGAAGTATCTCTTCCCCTTATAATCATATGATTCCCACTCCGTACATTAGGCGAGTTTGTATCTAGCCCTTCGTGGTTGTATCTAGCTCTTTGTGGTTGTTTTTTCATTAATAGAAGGATCTTTTTCCCACCAAAAAAAAAAAAAACTATAGATGCTTTCCAGCAGATGGTGTTTGCATAGAACCACACACATCACTGTGCACAAGCTGTAATTTCCGGACAGCCCTTGTTGATCCATCTTTTGGGAATGCATTTCTGTGCATCTTACCCAATATGCACCCTTCACATACATGTTTTGATGGCAATTCTACATGAGGCAAAAAGCTGATGTATTTGCATGTTTTCAGCATTTTGTGGCACAACCTGAAAATCAAACAAGTTGCAAAGTGCAAACCCTCCGTACCAATCAAGGGAGGGAATACATGTCCATTGCTTTTAAAGATTTTATGGCAGAAAAGGGCATAAAGCATCGATGCACGATGCCATATTCTCCTCAAATGAGAGAAAGAACAGGTCTTTGATGGAAATGGCAAGATACATGGTTAGAGACAAAGGCTTGCCTCACAAATTCTGGATGGAAGCAATCATGTGTGCCATGGTTGTCAGGTACGAAAAGTTCGATTCGGTACAGTACGTTCAAATACGGTCTCGGAACGCACCGCTAAATTTTGAAAATAAAAATACGATGAAGGTACGGTTCATTTAAAAAATACTTAAAAATATAAATAATAAATATATATTGTTATACATACACATAGATGCAAAACTTAGAGAAGTTACAACTTACCAAAACATAGAAATTTAGGAAGAGGGAGAGAGAGGGAGAGGCTTGAGGAAGAGGGAGAGAGAGAGGGAGAGGGAGGGGGAGGCTTAAGGAAGAGGGAGATGCTTGAGAGAGCCTAGAGGGGAGAGAGGCTTGAGCCTTGAAGGAAAGCTCGAGGGAGAGGACTGATCTTAAGCAATGAGCATTTGTGAGGGGAGGGTTGAGCAATGAGCACTTGTGAGGATGAGGTTGGGGGAGGGGCTATTATATAGGATGCATGATGCATCATGCACATTGCAAGCAAAGGCAAGCAAAGGGCCGAAGGCTTAAGCCTCAAACAGTCCCCAAAATGCCCAAGAAACGACCAGAAAAATGGTCCAAAAACAGTTTTAAAAAACGGAAAAAAACGATCGAAAAAAACGGTCGCCTAGATTCGACCAAACCGGAACCAAACCGCCTAAATCGAACGGAACCGTTCCTATCGAACTGGACCACCTGGGCAGTGCACAAACCGGGTGCCACTGTGATGTCTGCTACATGTGTGTTGAATAGATGCCCTACCAAAGCATTGAAAGCCATAACGCCATATGAGGCCTGGCATGAAAGGAAACCTAAAGTTGATCACTTTAGAGTTTTTGGATGTATAGCTTATGCACATGTACCTCAGCTCTTGCAAGGTAAGCTTGATGACAATGCAGCTAAGTGCATATTTGTGGGTTACATAGTGGCATTAAAGGCTACCGTCTCTTTAATCCTTCCACACAAAGGATTTTGGATAGCAGAGACGTGTTTGCTGAAAATTCAGACCAGCCATTGGCTGAATTTTTTGGACAGCCACCTTCAAACCCACTTAACATGTTTAAAGGACTTCTCCGGTTGGGAATTGATGGCACAGCCATCAACTTTGCCTAATGGACAACATTTGGGTGCTCAAAATCAGCCCATAAATGAGCTCATTACACCTCAAAATCTACAGGAAGCAGTGGAGCAAGAGCGGACAACAACGGAAGAGGCTAGAGTTGTGCCTCGTTGGCTGCTCCGTACCTTACAGGAAAGCAAACTTTCAGCTTCACTTGGTAGCAGGACACAAGCTGGTTCACATAATGCAAGAGAACATGCAGATGTTCCTTGCATGAGTACACTTTGTGATGCAAATGAACCAAATTCATTTGAAGAGGCTCATGTGGATGAGGATTGGGTAAAAGCCATGTAAAATGAGATGGATTCTATCCATAAAAACAACACATGGGATTTGGTAGACTTGCCTACAGGCAAGAAGCCCATTGGCACAAAGTGGGTACACAAGTTGAAAAGAAAGTCTAATGGTACCATTGACAGGTACAAGGCCAAGCTAGTGGCCAAAGGATATATCCAAAAAAAGGCATTGATTATGATGAGACTTTTGCACCTACTTCTCGTATGGCCACTGTTAGATGTGTTGTTGGATTGGCTGCCCATCATGGATGGAAAGTGCATCAGTTGGACATAAAATTAGCTTTTCTCAATGGGGATTTGCAAGAAGGAATTTATGTAAATCAGCCCATTGGTTTTGTGATGAGGGGGGGCGAGGCTCAGGTAGGTGAGAGAGAGGTGGCTGTCCGAGGACGTGGTAAAGGGAGGCGGCATATGTGTGCCAAGTGTCACGCAAGGTTATCGGAGTCGGTGTGCGATGATCTTGGAAGAGCCTCCACACCTGAGAGAGGGGGAGAGAAGGGGACCACGAGCGGGAACGGGAGGGTCACAATGGAGGGGGAGAGAGGGAGAACCTGAGACACTTTGGGGGGGGGGGGGGGACCTGAGACACTTGGGGGGGGGACCTCATGGAGTGGCAACTGGACAAAGGAATCCTTAACGTGCGAGGTGGTTAGGGCCACCCTGCCATCCAGATCCTGGTCACGAGGATAAATGCTCATAACGGTTACCAGTAGTTACCCCCACCAGTCCAACTTTCTGGTTGCCGCCGCACAGAAGCAAGCGCGAGAAGGGGGGGGGGGGGGGGGGGGGGGGGGGGGGGGGGGGGGGGAACGCTAGGGCGAGGCAGCCGTGGTGAGAGTCCTTTTTGAGTGATGGGCATGTCGCTGGGTGGGTCGCCAGGTCAGCCTGGCCAGGCACCTGCCCATCTGGCTAGGGTGAGGACTGAAGTTGGCTTCTGGCCTCCTCTGCTCTTGTCAAGGGGTTTCGGAACGGGTGAGGGTGTGGATTTGATGTGCGTCCTCAGGCAATGGAAAGCTTTGGCGAGGTGTCCCATCTGTCTAAAAATGAAGCACTATCTGGGGAGACCCGAGTACTCCATACACGGCAGAATCGCAATGACCTACAGGAGAGCCTCTGGGGAGGCTATGCATACTCTGATGGAGGGAATGCCCTAGCCACCAATAAGGTGGCAGTTTGAGGGGATTCTAACACTTAGCCAATCGATCGACCAATCAACAGGAGGAGGAGGATATACTCCTTTCGGAGGCGTCGGAAGCAAACCGTAACAGGGAAGCCCAACAGGAGGTCAGAAGTGGGATTGAAGCTGCCATTGAGCGAAGAACATCTGAGGTTCATGTATCGTGATGGGACTCCACCCTAGCACCCTGTCAGCACTGCGGGAGAGTCAAACTCCACCCGGTTCTTGCCATGCCCAAGAAAATGAATGGTGATTTTATTGGGCTCGCCACCACTGAGGGCTGCCAGGAGAAAATCCCGAATCTGACCACGTGTTGGCCAGCTCCCCATGAGCTTGCAAACCAATGAAGAGGCCACGAGGGAGGAGACAGTCAATGCCAAGAGCAGAGAACAAGCACGCGGCAGCGGCCTCGGCCGAGGATGATGGAGTGGCTGCCATAGTGTCCTTGTGAAGGGCCGAAGACCACAGGGGGCCGACACTCACAAAAAACTGTAAACCGATCGCTGAAACTTGATGGAGTGTGGAAGGGAGAGAAAGGGCACAGGCAGAAGGGGATGAGAAAGTAGAACCACTAGGACATCATAGGCTGAAGTCTACATGTTTCAAACAAGACCCAGGAGTGTTGTTGCCTCACACAAACAACAACTCAATGAGCCACTATACAATATGAATATAATCAATTCACTAAGCAAACCCTTTATAAAGGTACATGTGATCAAACACACATGCAAGCCGTTCCAAAATCATGTACGGAAATGACATGGCATCCCCACTCATGTCATCAGCGGTCAAGAGTAGGCACAAGTTCGTGCATAAAGGCATGTCATCGTAGTAGACATATCTTCATAGATAAACCACCGAACTGGGTTTCTATTGTGAAGGGCAGACTCAGCCATGATGAAGACAAGCACTAAAGACAACCCACTTTAAATAGATAGAAATAATATAAACAAGCTGACCGCAGCTTGGACAAAGAGTTCAAAGAAATCTGAATGTCCTCTAATAGAAAGATATACCTATGGAAAGTTCCAAGTTATTTCCCAAACTTAACAAAGTGTGTTCTTAACTCCATGAGAGTCTACTTACAAAGCTTCAAATGATCATTTCCATCATGCACAGTGTAGACTACGTGCTATGACATCCCCATTCACCTCTTGAGCACCTAAGAGTGGTGCAGGTTCATGCATTAAAAAAAATGTCACCATAGTAGACAAATATACATAGGTAAACCATTGAAATAAGTTTTTGTCACTCCTCCAAGGGTGAAGGGAAACTCAGCCATGATGAAGGTTGGCACTAATCGGAAACCCACTTCCACCCCCACCCCTCCCTTCCTGCGGTGCATGGTTGTTTATTGAAACTACAAATATGGATATACCTTGGGCTCTCATTTGAGAGTGATTTCTAATGCAGCTCTTATATCCCTTGATTAATAGTGTTGTTTAATCATAAGATTAATGGGCTACTTAGAATTCGAACCTTCCTAGATATCTACTAATTTCAACTTTGTAGGATCTTTCAACAAGAAGTCCATGGCTTTGCAGGCGAGTTGGTAAGTATTTGAATTCTTGAGCAGGGAGTCTAGAGTTCGAATCCCTTTCACCTCAGCCGATGGACATAAATGTCCTTCATTACGTACAGGGGAACCATGGCGTCTCCTTGCTCCCAATGGTTGAGGTTGGAGAGAAGCAGCTTCATCGACTCATGAGCAGGATCTCTACCCAGAAAAATAGTCCAAGCTAGACTTAGGTCTCCAAGATGGACTGGTCAAGGTGGTGGCATGCTTGAAGCTAGAGGAAGAGTGATCTGAAGTCTTAACTGGAAGTCATCACCAACAATAAATCTTCCCAACAAGGAGGTAGAAGACATCCACATTGACATGTGCACATCTACAAATGTATTTGCAGAGAGACCAGGGGATCTGTCATGGAGAAAGGAGGTAGAAGACATCCATATTGACATGTGCACATCTACAACATGTACTTATCCAATTTGCAGAAAGACCAGGGGATCTGTCGTGGAAAATTGTACTTTTGTTCTTCTTTTCAAGAAAGGAGAAGGAAGACGAAGGGAGGGAGAGGAGGAGGGGCAGTGCGTGCGGGGGGGGGGGGGGGGGGGGGGGGGGGGGGGGGGGGGGGTGTTGGGGGAGTGGACAGGCCTTGCTAATCAATGTTTTTAAGCCTCAAGGTAATCAATGTGGAGTCAATGAAGGGTGTGAAAAGATGATCAAAGATGGAAAGCAGCCATAGCTAAGATTTTTATATAGATGGAGAAAAGAGAGACCACAAAGCTTCAAATTAATGAGCAACTAGTGAGGAGCTCGGCACAAAGAAAAGAGAATAAAACTGGCAATAAGTCCATGCATATGAAACTATGAGCATACATAAATGGATAATCTTACATGATCATACATAAGTTGGTAATCTTACAAAGTCATGCATAGTTGATAATCTTGCATGGTAGATAACCCACATGGCAATCCACTCATTACATTTTATGAAATGATAAAAGAAACCATACTTAAGCTAACCACTATATGACACATGCAAAATTAAAAAAGTGAATTAATCCAAATAGCATAAAAGTCAAAACATGTCCTAAACCATATTTCTATGCAAGGCATTACCATGAAATTAATTTGAAGATGTAGAGATATGAAAGCAGCAATATCATGTTTTGGACAGCTAGGCTGTCTTCCCTCATAAATTGTTCCTGCAGCTCACAATGACGATCAATCAGCACATGTGGCGCAGCTTTTGAATGTAGTTTTAAAGTGGAGCATGACCCAGCAAGAAAAGGTTTGCTTAGTAGGAGCACAATTGAGAATTGTGCATTCAATGGTTCTCACAAATACACCATCCATAATCCAACTCAAAAAAATATCAAATCCCTTTAGGGACTGATTTCTAATTAATACTCGTTGCACTTTGAGACTGAAAATGGGGGAGAGGAATTTTCTTTCTTTCTTTTGAGGGCTGGGGGTCCACGCGAAGTTGGGGGGGGGGGGGGGGGGGGGGGGGGAGGGGAGGAATTGCTTTGGGATGATTCATTTAGCTCACCTCTGAAAATTTTTTTTTGGCTACATGGAGAAAATTTGGCTTTTATTTGACCTAGGGAAGGGAATATTTCTATAAAATCAAGCTAATATTCCATCTCCAAAACAAAGGTTAAGATTTACCATACGAGAGGTATAGGGCTTACAAGATTGTCAAATCTTGGAATTTCGACTTTGTATCATATGGCTCGGATTTGACATTCCCAGCTCATAGCTCTAGTCTTTGTTTTCTTTTGTACCACGATGAGATTACATAGACACTATTGTATCACTTTTGGTCTCTTAGACCCACTGGGTCTTTTGAAGACGTTTAATATAACTTTTTTTCTTTCTTTCTCTCTCCAACAACACCTCTGAATTTTTCTTTTGGCTACATGGAGAAAATTTGGCTTTTATTTGACCTAGGGAAGGGAATATTTCTATAAAATCAAGCTAATATTCCATCTCCAAAACAAAGGTTAAGATTTACCATATGAGAGGTATAGGGCTTACAAGATTGTCAAATCTTGGAATTTTGACTTTGTATCATATGGCTCGGATTTGACATTCCCAGCTCATAGCTCTAGTCTTTGTTTTCTTTTGTACCATGATGAGATTACATGGACACTATTGTATCACTTTTGGTCTCTTAGACCCACTGGATCTTTTGAAGACGTTTAATATAACTTTGTTTCTTTCTTTCTCTCTCCAACAACACCGCATCATCATCATACCACCTATGGAGCTAACCCCCCGGTACGGGGAGGGGGCCATCAAGGATATCGAGCATGGGGTTAGCCTGTAGAAGGCTCTGCACATCCACCGGGCATGGAAGGGGCCATCAAGGATATCGGGCATGGG
Organism: Cibotium barometz; assembly: GCF_041138505.1. Lineage (NCBI taxonomy): Eukaryota > Viridiplantae > Streptophyta > Polypodiopsida > Cyatheales > Cibotiaceae > Cibotium > Cibotium barometz. Next base: position 18,972,403 of record NC_141105.1, on the reverse strand, counting down.
GTTAGCCTGTAGAAGGCTCTAAAGATCCGTTGGGCGTGAGAAGGTGGCTCTGTGCCTCTCTAAGATCTCAAGATGGGGTTGATGTCTATGTTGCTGGCGAGGTTCAAGGAGTCTGGGGCATCGGGCTCGCTATAGTGCAATGTATCCATAAGAGAGAGATTAACCTCTTCAAAAGACCTAGAGAATCTATGAGACCAAAAAGGTAGTGCAATGTATCCATTATGAATATTAAACAATGGAAAAAAAAATGTAAGAAACTATCTACATAAGCGGAAGTATCCATGTGATGCTACATGATGGCAATAATATGTGGTCATACGTCAACACCATCCTTCTCCAGAATAGAGCGCACTGCAGCCATAGCATCTCCCTTCTGTGATGGGAGCTCACCATGTCATTGAAGGATATCCTCGATCTTCAGCTTCCAGGTGGAGGGATAAGACCTCTAAGGTCTGGGCCCCCGGCTCTCAGAAGGGATCTTGCTCGCTCGCTCGGGACATCCAGTGTACATGGAGCCAAAGGATCACACATCCTGTAGGCCCTTGTGGACCTGCTGGTCATACTGCTACTCCAGTTGGGCCTCTGTAATCAGTGGGTATGCCCCAAAGAAATATGTGATGGAGGTCTAGGAGGCACCACGTTGGCTGTCTCTGTCTCTGCGAGTGCTGCCTCAACATGACCTCTCTATAACAACGAAGCTTGAGTTAGTACATGCCTAAACATCTTTAGTCCTCATACTACATGACCCGTGAGAGGGAGCCAAATCCTGCATGAAAAAGAGAATGAAACCTCCCTCAGATCTCATTTTATAAGAAATTTCTACCCACTAAGAAGTGGAATTCCTCAGGTGTCAGGTGAGATGCTACCATGAGGAAACTACAGAGCTTAAGGTCAGGCAAGAAAAAAACCTGTTGTACAGCGGATTCTGGCTGCGAAACGGAAGGCTTCAGTGGAGGATACCACTTCTGAAGCAATTAATGCACAGATGGGTGTTGACTCTTGAGACACCAAGGGAATCGGTTGTTGCATATTTGATAAACCGTGGGGATGTGATTAAGGGTGTGCATGGAAATATGGTTTTCAGAAATCCACCTTGCATGGCAGTTCATGGTCGTACCACAGAAATACCTAAGGAGACTCCTAGAGTTGAACCTTCATCTAGTCACCTTCACCATGCATCTTCACAATGATATCATGCATATGAGTCTGCAGCTAGATCGGTGAGTGTATCTCAAGACCAAGCAAAGAAGAGTCGTGCTTCTTTATCTCCTACACGGCATGGAGATGCACACACACACACACAGAGAAATAAATGTTGTTTAACATCTACGAAAGCCCTAAAGGATCCATGATACATGTGATCTCAGGGTAACTGTATGCCAACAAAACATGAAAGGAAGAAATCTAGCTACCCAAAGAACAAGGCCCACGTACTTTGTGAGTCCTGCATGTAAAATGTGATCAACCCAACAGCCATGTGATATCTTCATCCAATAATAGTACCATCCTCCTCCATGATAGAGTGCAAGGATGTGATGAAGTCCACCTCAAGATTCCATGTCTCTGCATATGCCCTGGATATGCAACTAATGGCAGGTGAAAGGTCCAAATCTTTGGAGGTGGTAACTTCTGGCTCTAAAAAGGAACCAGGCTCGCTCGTTGACGACACGTTCATGGGGCCAGAGAATCACGAGCGCTAGTATAGCAATGGCATGTGGGGTCCCTCTGTCCACGAGAGAGAGAGAGAGAGAGAGAGAGAGAGAGAGAGAGAAGATCTATTAACATCTACGGAAGGCCAAACTGGTTTATGAGCCAAATCTGTATACAACAAGTCCATGTCCTCAATATCATGGAAAGAAAATTTGAAATGAAAAGCTAATCCCAGTCATATGCAGCTCACTATGCAATCACTGTCTAGCATGCTGTAGATGTACAATCATGATAAGTGGTATACTTCTAATTCCACCCAGTGGAGATGGGAATGGTTTTCGTTGCATCTTTCCCAAAATACACCCCTCACATACATGTCTTGTTGGAGACTCAATGTAAAGCTTTTATAGCTTTATTAACATGATTAAGACTTAATTAATAAACATAAGACAAATGCTGCAAGAAAGATTGAGAGTTGTTTGCATTGAGACAGGGGCCTTTCTTAAATAGAGGCCGAAAGGGTACAAGTGAAGAGACACATCCCTGGGAAGGGGTGTGGCTCTTGAGTCAACGGTTATGTCCTTTGGACTTAGGGGTGTGTCTTTTAATGAATAGACATGTCCTTTGAGAGTGACCCATGTGTAAGGGTGTGACCCTTCACAGGTGTCCTTTCAGTTAATAAGGGATTAAGGAGTAATTAAGGAGAGATTAAGAGAATTAGTCACAATCATGACATTCCCTCCCACTTAAAATAAGACTCCGGCTAAGAAGAGATGGTTGTCTTTGAAAGAATTCCCGAAGAAGTTCTGGATATTCCTGTAAGTCTTCATCACTTTGCCAAGTAGAGTCGGAATCATCAAGATCTCTCCATTTAACCAAAAATTCTGTAGTGAGTTTATGTCGTGTTTCTTTCTGTCTAACATCAAGAATTATCTCTGGAATTAAGAGTATGTGTTCATCTTCGATTTCTGGAACATAATCCAAATGATCTAAAACTCGAAAATCACCGTCCACAAACTTCTTGAGCCAAGAAATGTGGAGAGTTGGATGAATTCTACCCCAAGAAGGTGGTAACTCCAACTTATAACTGAGAGATGAGTTCTTCTTAATAATATGAAAGGGTCCATAATATCTTGGGCGAAGCTTTGGGAAAATTGATTTCACTGTCTTATATCGATGCGGGACAATATATAATAATACCGAGTCTCCTTCTTGAAATTCAATGTGACGACGATGCTCATTAGTTGTGCGTTGATATTGCTCTTGGACGCTGATCATCTTATCCTTAATCTGTAATAGAATATCTTGCATTTCCTAAATGAGGTGGTCTGCTAAAGCCACTTTATGTTGAAGAACAAAGTTGGCAGGAATAAGGGGAGTATGGCCATAAGCTGCTTGAAAAGGTGTCATTCCAATAGCTGAATGATAAGAATTGTTATAAGCAAATTCCACCAAAGATAAATATTCTTCCCATGAAGCTAATCGAGACTGAATATAATGTCGCAGCATTTCTTCCAGAATCTGATTAACTCGTTCCGTTTGTCCATCTGTCTGAGGCTGATAAGCAGAGCTAAAGAGTAAATTTGTACCAAGAGACTTGAATATCGAAGTCCAAAAATGTCCTGTAAACTTTGGATCTCAATCCGAAACTATAGATTTTGGCAATCCATGAAGTTTGAAGATATACTATATAAACAGTACTGCAATATCTGAAGCCTGGGCTGCTTTCTTGCACAGGATGAAATGTGCCATTTTAGAAAATCTATCAACCACCACAAGAATCTGTGTATTGCCTTTAGAAGAACGTAGCAATGAAGTGATAAAATCCAAACTAATACTTTCCCAGCGTTCATTGGGAACTGGAAGTGGTTGAAGAAGACCAGCGTTCATTGGGAACTGAAAGTGGTTGAAGAAGACCAGCTGGAACTTGTCTGCTAGCTTTCATACGTTGGCATGAGAGACACGCTGTAACAAACTTAATAACATCTTGCTTCATTTGAGGCCAATAGTATGTAGTTGTCAAAAGACGATAAGTCTTGTTGATGCCTCGGTGTGCAGCATAAGTGACCTCGTGATGTTCTTTCACCAATACTCTTCGAACATGAGTATCATGAGGTACACAAATACGGTCCTGATAATATAATAAACCATCCACTATTGTATATGCTCCATAAATCTTTAAGTCGGAAGGAGTTGCATTCTGAGAATTGAGAATTCGAAATGCATTTCCAAAATCACGATCTTTTGAATAACGGTCCTTGAAACTTTGAGGTATATCCATTTCAACTGTAGAAATAGCCAAGACCGCAGCTGACGGCATACGACTGAGGACATCCGCAACCACATTGGTAAGACTAGGAACATACTCAATTATCATATGAAAATTGGCTAAGAATTCGACCCAACGTGCTTGCCTAGCATTCATAACTGGCTGCGTGAAGATATATTTCAAAGAATGATGATCTGTTTTTACCACTGAATCCGCACCAAGGAGAAAATGTTTCCATGCACGATAGGCATGAACAATAGCTAAAAATTCCTTGTCATATACCGGGTATCTTCCTTGAATTGCAGAGTGCTTATGACTGTCAAACGCAATAGCACGTCCTTGTTGCATTAAGACGGCACCAATGGCAATATCAAAAGCATCCATGTAAACATCAAAGGGGAGAGTAGGGTCTGGAATAGCCATGACAAGAGTTGTTGTCAAAGCTGTCTTTAAATTTTCAAAAGCTTGTATTGCGGCTTCAGACCATTGGAATGCAGGAGCGGACTTTAGAAGTTTGGTGAGAGGAGCAGCTATTTCGGAAAATCGATGAACCTTTGTGTGATAGAAGTTGGCGAGTCCCAAAAGAGAACGAACATCATGGATGTTTGTGGGAGTTGGCCAATTGACAATAACCTGTATTTTCTTTGGATTCCCGGAAATACCATCTGCAAAAACAACATGTCCAAGGTATTCCAAGGATGTCTTGAAGAATTCACTTTTGCCTGGATTAATATAAAGAGCATTGTCTCGAAGCACCTGGAAAACAATCTTAAGATGTGCCTTGTGGTCTTCCATATTACGACTGAACACCACGATGTCGTCAAGATAAATAATGACGAACTTGTCCAAAAAAGGACGAAAAAGATCATTCATCAGACTCATAAATGTTGCAGGGGCATTGGTTAACCCGAATGGCATGACCAGGTACTCGTAATGACCATATTTTGTGCGAAAAGCTGTCTTATATTCATCACCTTCGCGAATGCGAATTTGATGGTATCCAGACTTAAGATCAATTTTGGAGAAGACCTTTGCATGGAGCAATTGATCAAACAATTCATCAATGCGTGGAAGAGGATACTTATTCTTGATAGTTAACTTATTAAGGGCACGATAGTCGATGCAAAGACGCATAGACTTATCCTTCTTTTTTACCAAAAGGGCTTTTACTTGGTTGAATATGTCCTTTCTCCCCAAAAGTTCAGTAAGTTGTCGCTGTATCTCCTGAGATTCCGTAAAAGAAACTCGATATGGAGCACGAGTAGGTGGAGCACTGCCAGGAAGAATATCAATAGCATGGTCGACTGGTCGACGAGGTGGAAGAACCGCAGGAAGCTCCTGAGGAAAAAGATTCAAGTATGGAGCAAAGAAAGGTTGCCAGAGATACATCACCTTTGTATCTATGTCCTCCGGGAGGATCGTTGGCTGAATAGACCATTAAAAGTGCTGAGGAACAACCACTCTTGCGGACCCACCGTTTCACTTGAAGAGCTGAAAGGGTTGGTGTAGAAGGTTGGTCTCTGATTCCTTCGAGAGCCACAAGCATACCATTTTGAGCAAATTGTAAAGAATGGTTCCGGTAACTGATCAGGGGATCATATTGATACAACCATTCTTGACCAAGGATCATATCATGATGTGCCAAATTCATGACTTGGAAATCCAATTTGTCACGATAGTGCTGAATTCGAAAGAAGAGGTGTTTGGCAATGGTGTTACATGAGGATGTGGAACCATCGGCAAGCTCTACTTCATAAACAACAGTACTTGGAGAAGTCCGAATCTTCAATCTCTGAGTCAAGGTGGTTCCCACAAAATTATGAGAACACCCACTGTCAATGAGCACCTGAATAGGGTGACTGGAAATAGAACCTTGAAGAACCAAAACCTGAGTAGACCGCTGAGGCAACGGTGAAGAGGCAGTTTGTGCTGTAGCAGTAGCGGTAATTACTGAAGCATGTGCAATAGCATTGTGATTAACTGCACGCTTTCCTTTGTCAGCAACTAGGGGTTTCTCCTCAGAAGTGGGGGGTTCAACATTAGAATTCTGTCGATGGGTTGGTCTTTTGGGGCACTCAAACCAACGATGAGGTCCATTACAAATTGTGCACAATCCCGTCTTTTGTTGATCCCGTCCAGAAGGAACAGTAGAAGGACGAGGATTGCGAGATTGGTCACGTCTTTGGTCCCGTCCACAATCCGAACTGCGTGGTTGGAAGGAGTGAGAACGTCGGAACCGAAAAGAGGACGATCCTTCTGATCGGCGAGGGTGTTGAGAATTATTCCATTGGGGATTAGGCCGGGAGGTAGAAGAGCCAGATGACTCTCTGCGACTATCTCGGCTCATACGAGATCCATTGGCTTTCTGAAAGTCATTAGCTCGACCGGAAGAGGCCGAATTTCGAGAATTAATGTTTGCAACGCGCTCGACATATCGTATGGCATCGGCAAGATCGACAGGGTTATATTTCTGAACATCGGCACGCAGTGTGGGGTTAAGCCCTTCAACGAAGGCATGAAGTTCGTCCGCTGGGGAGAGAGAATCAATCTCCAGTATCAAGTTGGTGAACTGGGAGATATAAGAGGCCAAGAAACCAGTTTGGTCCAAATGGCGTAAGTGAGTACGGGCTTGGAAATCCGCAATGGCAGGTATGAACGACTTACGGAGGACCCGCTCGAATTTTTCCCACACTGTAACCGTTTTTCCAGTGTACTGTCGTCGTTGCCACCATAATAAAGCAGTGTCTTTGAGGAGGGATACCGCAAAAATCACCTTTTTGGAGTCGGAAAGTCATAGTTTCAGAGTATAACTGCAGTTTGTAGAGCCATTGGTCTAAGATGCGCTTATTGCGCTAACCACCATAAGAGTCATGGGGTTTAATTTCCAATTTCTTTGTTTTACTGGCTTGTAAAAGACGATAAATAGTTTTAAGGTCGTCGCCTTCTACCTCGGAAGGAATGACGTCTTCGTCTGCTGGTACTGTTGCTGAAACATCTGCTGCTGGTACGAAACTTGTGTAGGAGTGGCGATCCGTGTGAAGCTGCTGGATCTGAGAGGCCAAGGATGTCATAGACTCCTGGAGTTGCTGTTGGAACTGCTGTTGGAGTTGCTGCAAAGCTGACTGCTGTCACGACCCTGTGTTTTTCTCTGGACAAGATGCAGATGTGCACGGGGACATGGTGGACAGTGTGAAATGGCATCAGGTGGGAGTGAAGATGGAAGCCCATGTGTGGATAACCCCATGTGTGAAAGGGGGCAAAGGAATTTTAGCTTTGAAGGTTTAAAAACCTTTAAAATCATTTATTAAGCCTTTTATTAAAGAAACGTGGCCCTTATGCTATATTTGGGGCCACGTGTGCTTTTTGGGCAGAAAAAGCAGGCAGGCGCCTATCTCTTGATGGGTGTGTGCTTTTTCGCATGAGGAGGGGCTGTTCGGCAGGGTACACAAGAGAGCACGATGTACTCTTTCCCTCTCCAGGTGTCTGTTGAGGACAGGGCTGGTGCAGGCTGCAAGGTCCCTTTGTGCGCAGGCAGCTACAGGGCTGTTGGAGGTGTAAAGAGCTGGCGGCTAGATTGCATGCAGGTCCTGGGGATCGTGGAAAAACAGTAGGCTGGATGGGCAGCGACGCTGGCTGATTCTCTCTCTCTAAGCGCACAGTCGGGCTGCAGCACACAGCACACAAAGGCTTTTCCCTCTTTGCAACAGGGCTGACAGAAGTTGCTTTGAACAGAGTTGCTGCAGGCATATTTGTACGGACAGGTACAGCCGATATAGGCGACTGTTGTACGACAGCTGATATAGAAAGGAGGGCTGGATATTCATGAACATAGACATCATGTCGATGGCGTTCATCTGAGGGAATTTTCAGTTTCTCTTTGCTTTGGATTCGGGACTGTTTTGGGACAGTTTACGAGCTGTTTTTGTTTGGCTGCAAATTCAGCTATGTGTGCTTGGGTTTTTGACTGCAAGTACAGGTCTTGTGGTTATGTTTCTTGGCATGGGAGTGATGCAAGCTCGCATGGCTGCGTGCTCATGGAGCAGATTGCTTTCTTCCTGTAAGAAAGGAACAGAGGGACCTATAGTCATGAGTATCTCTATGTTGCCAGATGTTTCATGAGGGAACAGGTAACTAGATGTATGCCGTTGTTGGCGAGGTAACATGTTTGTGGGTTTCTCCAGGAGATAGGTCACATGCAGGCAGAAGGTACAGGAGTGGACACATGTATGGTACAGCCTTGCTACTGATAGGACAAGGGACAGGAAATCCATGACAGAGATGGATAGTATCCTTGGAAGGTAGAGAGGGTTTGTACAGGTGTGTCGACTGTATGGTATGCTGTGCTGTGATACTCTTTTGAGAGACAGTTTGGGAGTCTGTGTTGTGATACAGGAGCACTGGATGTGTCTGGGTGTGATGCTGTTCATAGTGTGAGAGGCTATGGATGGTTGTGGCAGCCTTGATCATGGGAGAAAGCTTCTGTATGCAGACTCAATGTGAGAGAGTCTTTTGATATGAGCAATGGCTGGACTTGTTTGTGGATGCCGTGTGGAAAAGAAGCCAGATGCAGGTTCTTTGCAGGCTTCAGGAGTTCTACTGGGACGGCTGAGTTTCCAGCCTTATATTGTAATCAAAGCTCTTATAATCAATTAAAGAAATACCGCAAGGGGCGCCACTGCGATTTGGGGCCAATCGGTGTCCGTGTACTTTTTGCAGGAGCACTCTAGCTCCCCCTGTTTGTTTTCCTTTTCTAGGTCCTCAATGGTGTTGAAGTGTTTTATGTGCAAATGTTTGTTCCACCGCCCTTTGGCTTTTCTGAAGGCCGGTTTACAAGGTTCCGTTGCCGGGACACATCGTCGACTTTCTCAAGGAGGCGAGTCCGTGGTTGCTTTGGTCGGGACAATCGCCAACTTTCCTAAGGGGGCGAGCTCGTGGTTGTCTCATGAGAGTCACATCAGAAGCTTCAACATGAGGAAAGTGAAAAGGAAGTACAGGACACAGTGCAGGATTTTGTGTCTTTGCCTATTTGAGGTGAAGAGCAAAAGCTGAAGATGAAGCTCAGGAGAAAAGACATCAAGGACAAGAAGTAGTCGGCCAGGAACAAGAAGCAGTTGAAGTGTTATGATTCAGGAGATGCGTTGAAGGCTATGGCTTTCGACAGTTTGTCACCAGTGGTATCTTCATAGAGGCTTCATGGTTCGGAAGACAGTTTCTTTCTATGTTCAGCAGTGGTGATCTACTATGCTTCATCGAGGACTTGTGCTTATCACTTGGGTGGAGTGCAAGCAGGTTTTGGGTGCCTGAGGATGTATCAGATGAGGCTCAGATGGAAGTGGAGGAACTTGACGAGGTTCTTATTCCCGAGCAGATACTGGCACATTAGGTACATGGTAAAGTTTCCCGTCGCTATCCTGTGAAGTTCAAGAGCTGTTCACTGATGGATACGAAGTGAATGGAGGAGGTTCACTGATGGATGCGCAGTGGATGGAGGAGGGTGACTTAGCAGATTCACCTGAGGAGTTGCAGCTTTATCTTGATGCCTATGAGTTGGAGTCGACTCTTGTTACGGCTCATTCAGGTTCAGCAGAGCATAGGTCTGGAGCATTGCCTGATGCTCAAGAGCGGGGTAGCACCTCCGCTCCCTTGTTGTTACAGACAGGCTCATTTGTTATCTAGAAGTCGCTTGGTGATATCTTTGTATTCACCCGAAGGTACTGAGGCTGACAGTACATCTGCTTATGGGACTTCTATGATTTTGTGTTCTAGACACATGAGATGATGGAAAAGTTGGGTATGGTTCACAGTCGGCCGCACCTGGAACTCTAACTGCAACTATGGATAACTCTATGGAGGACATAAGTCTTGCGAGCAGTCCTAGAGTTGGTTTGGTTCATGGAAATATGGATCGAACTCTTTTTGTGCATGTATGCATACACTTTTTGAGGTAGAGGTATTTTTGTATTCTGATGCCATTGGATCCTAGTATCATTGAGAATACATTGGGAAATACTCTGCATTGTGTCATGTGCTGCATGTATGTTGGTATGATACATCAAGTGCTTTATTATGTTCATGGCTGTGACTCCTGCGGGATGGCCATGGGAAAGTACTTACTGGATGTAGTGTTTGGATGCATTGAGTGCTTGCATATGCTCATGTTTTACCTTCAGTCGTGGGTCCTGCGGGATGCCCATGGGCGTAAGGCTTGCGAGCAGCCCTTAGACTGTTACTGTAGAGTAGGTAGAGCATCTTGAGGAGCATATTGTTTGCGAATGCATATGTGTGTCATGCATATGTTTGTCATATGTAGAATGATGCATGGTTTTGTATTTGCCTAACACAGTTAACGTGTTTCCATTTGGTTTGACTTTTGCTGTAGGTTCTGAAGGAACAAGCAAGAGAACAGTGTGGCTTATTGTGCAGGATGATTGTTCTATCATCTAGATGCATTGGAAGGCCATTGTTTTTGCCATATGGGGTATCTTTGCTCATGAGATGTTTTACTGTGCCATTGAGTGCAATCGAGGACGCTTGCCATTTTTCAAGAGGGGGGTATGTCACGACCCTGTGTTTTTCTCTGGACAAGATGCAGATGTGCACGGGGACATGGTGGACAGTGTGAAATGGCATCAGGTGGGAGTGAAGATGGAAGCCCATGTGTGGATAACCCCATGTGTGAAAGGGGGCAAAGGAATTTTAGCTTTGAAGGTTTAAAAACCTTTAAAATCATTTATTAAGCCTTTTATTAAAGAAACGTGGCCCTTATGCTATATTTGGGGCCACGTGTGCTTTTTGGGCAGAAAAAGCAGGCAGGCGCCTATCTCTTGATGGGTGTGTGCTTTTTCGCATGAGGGGCTGTTCGGCAGGGTACACAAGAGAGCACGATGTACTCTTTCCCTCTCCAGGTGTCTGTTGAGGACAGGGCTGGTGCAGGCTGCAAGGTCCCTTTGTGCGCAGGCAGCTACAGGGCTGTTGGAGGTGTAAAGAGCTGGCGGCTAGATTGCATGCAGGTCCTGGGGATCGTGGAAAAACAGTAGGCTGGATGGGCAGCGACGCTGGCTGATTCTCTCTCTCTAAGCGCACAGTCGGGCTGCAGCACACAGCACACAAAGGCTTTTCCCTCTTTGCAACAGGGCTGACAGAAGTTGCTTTGAACAGAGTTGCTGCAGGCATATTTGTACGGACAGGTACAGCCGATATAGGCGACTGTTGTACGACAGCTGATATAGAAAGGAGGGCTGGATATTCATGAACATAGACATCATGTCGATGGCGTTCATCTGAGGGAATTTTCAGTTTCTCTTTGCTTTGGATTCGGGACTGTTTTGGGACAGTTTACGAGCTGTTTTTGTTTGGCTGCAAATTCAGCTATGTGTGCTTGGGTTTTTGACTGCAAGTACAGGTCTTGTGGTTATGTTTCTTGGCATGGGAGTGATGCAAGCTCGCATGGCTGCGTGCTCATGGAGCAGATTGCTTTCTTCCTGTAAGAAAGGAACAGAGGGACCTATAGTCATGAGTATCTCTATGTTGCCAGATGTTTCATGAGGGAACAGGTAACTAGATGTATGCCGTTGTTGGCGAGGTAACATGTTTGTGGGTTTCTCCAGGAGATAGGTCACATGCAGGCAGAAGGTACAGGAGTGGACACATGTATGGTACAGCCTTGCTACTGATAGGACAAGGGACAGGAAATCCATGACAGAGATGGATAGTATCCTTGGAAGGTAGAGAGGGTTTGTACAGGTGTGTCGACTGTATGGTATGCTGTGCTGTGATACTCTTTTGAGAGACAGTTTGGGAGTCTGTGTTGTGATACAGGAGCACTGGATGTGTCTGGGTGTGATGCTGTTCATAGTGTGAGAGGCTATGGATGGTTGTGGCAGCCTTGATCATGGGAGAAAGCTTCTGTATGCAGACTCAATGTGAGAGAGTCTTTTGATATGAGCAATGGCTGGACTTGTTTGTGGATGCCGTGTGGAAAAGAAGCCAGATGCAGGTTCTTTGCAGGCTTCAGGAGTTCTACTGGGACGGCTGAGTTTCCAGCCTTATATTGTAATCAAAGCTCTTATAATCAATTAAAGAAATACCGCAAGGGGCGCCACTGCGATTTGGGGCCAATCGGTGTCCGTGTACTTTTTGCAGGAGCACTCTAGCTCCCCCTGTTTGTTTTCCTTTTCTAGGTCCTCAATGGTGTTGAAGTGTTTTATGTGCAAATGTTTGTTCCACCGCCCTTTGGCTTTTCTGAAGGCCGGTTTACAGACTGCCATTCCGGAGGGGCTGGTATGTCAACAGGTTCTGCCATGAGAGGAGATGTTGATGTAGAGGCTTCAGGGTGATGAGGCTCTGGGGGTTTTTGTTGGTGATGACGCCGCTGGGCTCTAGTAAGAACCATCGGCTGGGGGATGCGGCATCTGGAAATCCCGAGAGGAGAGGCCACGTACTGGTGAAGTGGCTATAGACCATCCAGTATAGTAAGGGCGATCCTCTGGGACTGGGCTCGCACGAGAGTCAACTACTGGAGAAGAAGGTACAGGGGTAGGGACAGCTACTGGTGTCAAGGGTGTATACTCCGGTGTAGAGGGGCGCACCGTGAATGAAGATGGATGAATGTCCTCAGAATAAGTGCAATATTCATGAAAAATGATGCTACACTCGGGGAGGATAGCGCCCAGATAAGGATGACGCCTGAGTATAAAACAATAATGATCCAGATCCTGTGTAGAAGTACGAACTGTGCAGAAGTACGAACACGGATCACCCACACGTCGAATTCTCCGAGGTGAGAAGTCGGTGTGGCTATCTGAATGCGGTAATGAGTGGGCTGAAAAAAGGGGGGCACACTCACTGGAACAGGGGCTGAGACTGGTGGAGAAACACGGGTAGGAGAGGGCACTATGGACTGAGAGGGTGTATCCTGTAAATAACTGAAGTCATAGGTTTCCTCTGCCATAAGCCGTCGGAGAAGAGGGTAGTGTGTGTCCACGTGATCGGAGAGGTGCTTTTGATCCCGTAAAAAGGGGTATTGGCCCCCGAGGAGTGGAGAGCCCGCAAAAGAATGAAATGGCGGGTTGCTGATATGTTAATACTCCACATTATGTGAAATGTGTATACCCAAGAAAATGGAAAAATCACACCTGAAGGAGGTTGCCATAATAAATAGTATTGCTAGAGAAGAAGCACCAAGGTAATAGCCGTCAAGCCACGGAAAACACCAACTACACCTGGCTGGTCCAAACACCAACATAGACCACAGGAGCCTAGCAATGAAGAAGGCTGCTTTCGAGGAAGGGAGGCGGCAGCAAGCTAGCGCGCAAGAGACCAAGGCAGGCGACGGCAAGCGCTTGGCTGAAAACGGCCGCAAGGGTGGCGCCGATTCGTAGGAGCCCGTAAACTAAGTTGAAGGTTTTTTTTTTTAATGTGTTTGTACACGTGGCATTAAGGCCCAATAGTCGTGTGTGTTGGGTTTTAATAAAATCAGCAAGTCGACGTGTGTGGATCAACGGGCTGCCGACCTGGAGGAAACGCCATGAAGAAGAGATGCGCCGATTCAAAGGAGGGGTGCCTGTTCATGAAAGGGTGCCGGCTGAAGGGTAACCCTCCTGATTGAAGGCTTCTTTTTTTTTTGTCTCCTCTATGCAAAAGTGTCCTGCATATGGCTGGCCCGAACTTAATCAGCAAAAAATGGGAGTTGGGGGCTGAATTTGATGGGGCAATCTCTCTCACTCTTCCATTCAACACTTGCTACACCCAATTTTAGGGTTTGGGCGGGCTGATTTTAGGGTTAGGGTTAGGACTGATTTTAGGGTTAGGGTTAGGGTTTGGACATATCACAGGGCGAAAAAAAGTTTGCTCTGATACCACTGTAAAGCTTTTATAGCTTTACCTTTCTTAAATAGAGGCCGAAAGGGTACAAGTGAAGAGACACATCCCTGGGAAGGGGTGTGGCTCTTGAGTCAACGGTTATGTCCTTTGGACTTAGGGGTGTGTCTTTTAATGAATAGACATGTCCTTTGATAGTGACCCATGTGTAAGGGTGTGACCCTTCACAGGTGTCCTTTCAGTTAATAAGGGATTAAGGAGTAATTAAGGAGAGATTAAGAGAGTTAGTCACAATCGTGACACTCAAGAGGCGGCATATTATCAACCATATGATGCTTCTACAAAAGCATCAAACTCCGAAAATTTACATGCCCAAAACGAGCATGCCTAGCTCTGCATCATGCATAGCAGGAGTGTGGGCAGCCACTGTATTTGCATCATAAGTATGCTTGTCATAGCTATCCAGCTTATACAAGCCTTTGTATCGTGTTCCAGAAGTGACTATTTCATAACCCTTTGATGGGTCTTTTACCAAACACTTCCCATCTTCAAATTCAACCTTTAAACCTTGGTCGTTTATGGCTGAGACGGAGAGCAGAATTTTCTTTATCCCTGGAACATACAATACATTTTTCATACATATATTGGCACCATTGGCTGCAATAAGTATGACATTGCCAATTCCCTTTACTGGATATGTGGTATGATCTGCACATGATACAGTGCGGCCATTTGAAGCATAAACCAAGTGCTGAAATACATCTTTGCATGAAGTGATGTGGCTCGAAGCACCACTATCAAAATACCATGATACATCCTGTTTGTCAGATGCAATGCAAGACATATCATCGTCTGAAGCACTTGGTGTGTCACTAGTACATGTGACCAAAAAAGTGTACTCTCCTTGAATTACATTAGCTAATTGATGTGCTTTGTCATCAAAAGAGTCTGCTATTGCATTGCCTTCTTCTTTCCTTTTCTCTTTGGCAATCCGCTTTCTACATTCACTGATGTAGTGTCCAGGCTTATGGCAGTAGTGACATTTGCCCTTCTTTTTGGGCTTGTTTGCATCCCCTTTGTCAGACTTTTCACCACCGAAAGAGGGCTGTCCATGACCAGCCTTGCTAGACTATTGTCCCCCATGCCTAAAGCTCTTTGCTTTACCCTTATCCTTGGCTGTAAATGCCTTGTCTCCACCACAGTTGCTCGATAAGTTTGCTCTTGTTTGCTCTTCCTGCAAGAGTAAACCCACTAGCTCTTCAAAAGTGACGGGATCACCACCTCCTCTCATAGAGAGGTTGAGAGAGGTGTGAAAGCCGAAGTAGGAAGGTGGTAAAGAATGAAGAGTGTTGGTGACCAGCTGTCTGTCTCAGATAACCTCATCAAGGTTGAGCAATTGTTCCTGCAAATCTTTCACTTTGGTGAGATGATCTACCATGGAGTCACCCTCATCCATAGAAAGAAGATCCAATTGCCTCTTCAAGTATGCAACTCTTGCCTCGTTGCGTACTTGATACATTGCTTCCAATGTGTACTTCGATGTCTTGCAAGAACAAATGTGCGGAATAATAGTCCTTGTCACTGAAAGGGCTATCAATGACATGGCATGTCCATCCCTAGAGTCCCATCTCTTCTGCTCTTGTGTGGGAGCAGGTTCTACCTCATAAGCTCTTTGAGCACCTCCCCTTTGAGGCGTGGCTGGCTATATGGTAAGTGGGCGTGTGTCATCACCACACACGATGCCCCAAAGCCCTTTGGCTACCAGCAAATTACGGATCATGAAACTCCAAAGGGGGCAGTTAGATCCATCCAACTTGTCCTCCTGATGAGCACACCAAATACATCTGTAGCATTTTGAGCCATGTTAACAAAATATACCTGTAAGCAAACCAAGCACCAATGTGCACTGCCAACCAAATGTCCTGTGCAAATTTTTGCCTGCAAACTGAAGCAAGTGAAACCTGTACCAAATTGTCCAATTACACACAATGTGTATACATATGCGACAAATCACAGCTGTAATGCCCAATTACATGCTCCAATCTGAAAAGCCCCAATTTTTATGCACTGCAATTGCTTCAATGTGCAGTTAATTGGTCAATTTTCACAAAAGCCCCAAATTTCTGCAACTGAAAGAGTCTCAATTTGCTGATTTTGACCTCAATTTCGAAAACCCCCAAATTGCAAGCAAAGCAACATGTCTAATTTTTCAATTTGGCATCAAATTGAGAAATCCCCCAAAATTGCCTGAACCCTGCACCAAAAAGGATTTTTTCCAATTTTCCTGGCAAAAAGGGATTTTTGGCAAACCCCTAAAACTTGCTGAACCTGACTTGCCCTGAAATGGCTGCGAAGCTGTTTTTTTTTTTTTTAGAATCAGTAAAAATCTGAATTAATGGTACCTATAGGTGTGGACAGTACGAGTGGCAGTACAGTACAGGTACAGATGGCGGGACCAAAGGGAGGCGGACACCAGAGCGCAAAAGATAGAGGCGGTGCAGAGGGTACAGAGTGTGACGAACAGGTACAGGTACAAGTTTGCGTCAGGTGGAGTCGCAGCAGAAGGAAGTGTTGAAGGGCAGAGCAGGCGTGTAGTTGCGTGCAGTTGTGTAGGGCAGGCACGCGGGGTGGCAGCTGTAACAAGTGCAGGTGCCGGTGCCGGCACCGGCGCCGGACGGAAACGCGAGGCTGAACCAGATGGAAACGCAGGGGCGGCGGCTGTAACGGCGATGGTCGGCGCAGCGGCGGGCTGCGTCGCGGCCAGCTGTAGCGTCTGAAATGGGAGGCGCCACCCGTGGGCTGAGCGACGGCAGTGCTCTCCCCACTAGTGCTGCCGACTCTGGGCGACGACCGTGGCTGAGACAGGTGGAGCAGAGGTGGCCGGAATGCCTGCTTCGACGGAAACTCCACAGTGACGAACGGACTAGTTTCGACGACGGACGGAACTGTGCAAGCGATGGAATTTCACAGTTGTCGGACGGAAACTCACAGTATGCTATAGATTTCAAGGACACAACTCCACAGGAAGCCCCCAGCTCTGATACCAATTGTTGGTGTTGGACTCACACACTCACACACACAGAAACCTGCACATTAGGGTTAGGTGCAAGAAGAAGAAGCTCATAGAGAAATGAGAGAGAGAGAGAGAGAGAGAGAGAGAGAGTCAAAAGTGTGGTAGCCACAAAATGCAAGTCAACACTTGCATGTGTGTCACATCCATATAATATAGAAGTACAAAATATATTATGTGGAGTGTCCTTTCACACTTGATATCCAAGGGGAAAAACCACATGGGAAAAAGTGCCCTTGGTTAAGCCCTGTTCACACATAGCACTACCATAAGTGAGCATATGCCTACATGTTTTGCAGGTCCACACTTTAATAAGTGCGTCTGTCCAAGTTATGAGTAAGTTTGTGCGTCCACACTTCATTTAAGTTCGGGCAAACAATTTATAAAGAGGTTGGACCAGTTTCCACTCCCGGTCGGCCAGGCACATATTCAGGCACCCTTTTCAGAGCTTTGGGCGGCCTCCCTTATGTCAGGAGGAGGGATGGTTTGGACAGGTGGCCCAATAGGCACCCTCCACTCATCCTCTACATGTTGGAAAAGCTTATCTGCCCACTCTCTCCTCTCTCTAGAAGTGCGCGCCAACCATATGGGAGCTTCTCTTTTCACTTGGATTCACACACTTATGGGAAAGCTGATTTTCTTCTCTTTCATGATCCTCATAGCCATGAAAGCTTGAGAAATCTTGTCTTCTACTTATATAGTCTCCATATGATCACCAATTTGCAAAATTCCTCTTCTATTCATGAATATGGAGCCTTCTAAGTATTCTATTGGGGCGGCCTCCCTTATGTCAAGAGGAGGGATGGTTTGGACGGGTGGCCCAATAGGCACCCTCCACTCATCCTCTACATGTTGGGAAAGATTATCTTCCCTCTCTCCTCTCTCTCTAGAAGTGAGCACCAATCATATGGAAGCTTCTCTTTTCACTTTTGCACACACACACTTATGGGAAAGCTGATTTTCTTATCTTTCATGATTCCCATAGCCATGAAAGCTTGAGAAATCTTGTCTTCTACTTATATAGTCTCCATATGATCACCAATTTGCAAAATTCCTCTTCTATTCATGAATATGGAGCCTCCTAAGTATTCTATCGCTCCCAGATTCTCTGTAAACCCTAATTTTCAAAAACCCTAATTCTGTCAAAAACCCTAGTTTCCATAGTATATCTATAGACCTCTGCTTCGGGCATCTTTTGCACCCAAAAGCTCCAATTTTGGAGTCCGAATACCTGCTGAAAAACCTAATTTACAACCACCCTAATTTCACCCAAGAGTGGAAATGGATCCCTAGCAGGGTGGACATCAACCATAAGATGGTTTTACTCAAATTCAAGAAGCAAAATTGCGATAAGAGCTCATTTAAGCTCTCTTTCACTTACTCAAGATCTGAATACTAGTCATTATGGTCCTATGCCTCGGTCTTGGCACACACAATGTTTGTGTATGGATGCTAATGGAGCATAGTTGCATTTGATTAGCTATGAGGGATCGAGGAGTGAGACGACGAAATCAAATGGAAGCTATGGAACCAATCAACTGCATCAATAACTATGTTTGCAATGTTGTTTTCATTTGCATGAATGCCCGTGTACAGTTTGGAATGTGAATGCCCGTGAAGCTTATACAAGAACCTTGATAATATAATCTATTACAAGGGGGGTCGGAACCTTGATAATATAATCTATTACAAGGGGGATCGGCCCTACTGCAGTGTGCAAGTGATTTCAATTTTCAGTTTTGTTAAGCTTCTTTTTGTGGTGACATTTTCAACTTGTTTAATTGTGTTAATAGTGTAAGACAAGATTGTGTCAACCTGGAACGGGGGAGTCTCAAACTCTCTCCTCCATAGCTCTGCGATATCGTGCTTGGATTTGGGAAAACTGGGCCTGATAGAGTAGTGGTGTTGTCGCGGTCTCCTGGCAGCTCTGATCTCCAAGGCTCTTTGTAGTGTGAGACCTCGTCGAGAGGTAGATTATACAGGGGGAGGGGGATGTGGCTCGCTGACAGGCCGAAAGAAGCTGGTGATTTGTGGCTGTGATCTTTGACTATGCACCTGTCGATGCCTCTCTCTATGTCAGTGTAGATCAAGGAGAAAAAAGAATAGGCATCTCTGATCAGGATACTCCATCACCCAGGTAAGTGGACCAAAACCCTCTTGGTGCCTGACCAAGTCTCCCTCGTGTGCATCTAGATCAAATCCTGTCTCAGAACTCTATTAATCTCCTCTCGAGAGAGTGTAAAGTATCAGAGTCATCATCATACTGGAAGGGCGGTAATCTATCCATGTGGAGCCCATGTGCTGGGAACCACTCATCTACTGCAGCATACCATGATGGGTGATGGCCCTTTGTTGCAATACTCTATGAGGACTCCATGGCTAAGCGGGATAGTCTCTCTAAACCCAAGGCTCTGATGCATCTGATGTAGGCTATGGTCTCAAATAGAGCCTCTACCAACATAGGGGGCACTGCAAGCTCTGCTCTGATGCATCTGATGTAGGCTATGGTCTGAAATAGAGCCTCTACCAGCATAGGGGGCACTGCAAGCTCTGCTCTGATGATCTCATGAAACCGGCCTCTGATAGAAAACCAGAGTGCGGTAGATTAGCAATCACCCGTCCACTTGCAGTCTAGATGTGAAAACAAAGCAGATTGGAGCTAGAGTGCCCAAATCTGAAAACACAGCGACACCTGTTGGCCCCAAAGCTTGGCGCCCCTTGCGGTATTTCTTTATTCAATTAAAATAATATGAATGGCTGAGTACAACAAAAATCAGCCAAGAGTTTACACCTGTATGTCCAATCTGACGGCCCACAAAACCTCTTAGCACAGAGGATCTATGCACACAGATCTGTGTCTCCAAATAACACACTGTGCCTCCCTCTGATCAGCCAAGACCACTAAGCAGGGCAGCCATGAGCATACATCTGGCATAACTCAAGTGCATGATACATCATCTCAACTCATACATACATGTGCTGTCCAAACTCTGTCTCAACCCTTGTCAATCTGCCATACCCCTCCTCTCACAAGGGGCCAGATAACTCATATCTGCAACAGACATCAAGCAGTAGAAAGAGAGATAGATGAACAGAAACGGAGCTTGTGAAACAGCACTAGAGGAAGCAACGGTACCAATATGTACTTGCAGGCACTTGTATCCACAACCCTGCTTCACACATGTGCTTGTACTTGTCTGTACCCTCCTCCTGGTGTTCACTCTTATGCTGTCTTTGAAAGTACAGATCTGAAAAACAGCACTGTACTTGTATGTCTTCACTGTACTTGCTTGTACTTGACAGTACTTGCTTGTACTTGACGGTACGGGCTGTTTCTGCAGAGAACCAGAAGTAGCCGCCTGCTGATTTGCTGCTGGTTGCCTGCGCCGTCTGCTACAGTACTGTCCAACACTTGTACTTGCCCCAAAACTGGCCGTACAGTGTACCTACAGAAAGTACAGAGCTGTACTTGCAATCGTACAGCACTGTACAGCCTGGATTCAACAGTTGCAGGCGCCTGTCTCAGTCCCACAGCCCTGCGCTTCTCTATCCACAGCAATACCTGCTGTTCGTACAGCACTGTACGATGGTTGTACGGCCTGTTCCAGCATACAGCACACAGAAAACAGCAGCTACAGCACAGATACAGCAGCCGCCTCAGCTTTTCCACGCATGTTCTCTCACTTTTACTCCACGACTCCCAAAAGGGAAGAGAGAGAGAGAGAGGAGAGAGAAATACTCCAAAAGTGGCCCTCCTCCCCAAAATAATCCCTAGGGCCCCAAACTATTAAAAGTTCCCTAGGGCCACTAAGGCCTAGGGGCAAACTCTAATAAACATTAAAGTTTAATGTTTCTAGTTCCCCCCTTCACACCTAGGGATGTCCACACATCTTAAACTCTGTCCGGGCACCCCCCATGTGAATCATAGAATATTCTGACTCTGCAACCACCATGCCCACACTTGTGCTGTTCCATTTTCACAGGGCCATGACATCTCATGTGGTACTCATGGTTTGCTACGAATCATCCTGGAGCTCATGAGGATCTACGGTCTCTCCATCCAACACCAATCATATGTGGAGAAGTTAGGGGCCGATATTGGTGCTGCATACATCATCTTTGGGATAACTAAGGTGTCAAATAGCCATCCTTTAGTGCGAGGCTCCTGGAAGTGAGCCTGATGACACAGTCACTCCATCACGGCAAGGGTAGCATAACCTCCGGTGAGCCTGTCCTGTGATGCCTGTCTCATGGAGAAACGGCTCCCATTACTAGTGAAGGTAATACCCAAGTATACAGATGATTCTGTCACCTCCACCCAAGTATACAGATGATTCTGTCACCTCCACCTCACTGCCTCTATATGTGATCATTGTATCTTTCATAACCCATCTGGAAGTGTGAAAGATCATGACCTTGGTTTTCCCAAGGTTCATTGAAAGACCTCTTTGTGTACAAAAATCATCTAAGGTGTCCATGTGGCACTGCAGTCCCTCCTGCGAATCCGATATCAAAATGATGCCACCCGCATAGAGTAGTAAAGTGACCAAAACCCCTAAGAGTGATGCACCACTCCCTCCTCCTCTGTCTATGGAGTCCGTGACCTCATATATGTACAGGCCAAAGAGTGTCGGGGAGAGTGGACAGCCCTGCTTCACCCCCATAGTAATGTGTATCTCCTCTGAAAGACCACCTGGGCATCTAGTTCATCCCTTCACCCTCTCATATAAAGCATGATCCCCCATATCATATCTGAAGGCACCCCAGGAGTCTGCAATCTCTGTAGGAGCCGGTCCCATGGCACTGTATCGAATGCTTTCCAGCCCTAGTGCAGTGTGCAAGTAATTTCAATTTTCAGTTTTGTTAAGCTTCATTTTGTGGTGCCATTTTCATCTTGTTTAATTGTGTTAATTGCTTAAGTGTAAGGTAAGATTGTGCTCAACCCGGAATGGGGGAGTCTCATTGGTATAAGAGCCTAGGATCTTCTCTCTTCTTACAAGGAAGACGATCCAAAATCTTGCGAACACTAGCGTTTAACATTGTTAGACAATATGGCAAGTCAGACAGGTACCATGCGGGATGTAAATGCAATACAATATGTATATGCGGAGCATGGAGAAGAGAATGTACACAGTGATGCTCATATGCATAAACAAGGTTTGGCTGAAAATGTCTCTCCTGCAGTTCATGATGGCAAAGTGCATGGTGGACAGCCGTTCCATGCTAGAGAGGAAGAGCATGTAACATATGTACATTCGGGACGGCCGTCCCGTGGCAAGGAGAAGGCTTTGGAGGAAACTGAACATAATTCTTGCAGGCTGAAATTGCAATTCTCGAGAAGCAACTATGTGAAATGGAAGGCCAACTCAAAAGCATGCATGAAGGTTCACAAACTAAGAATGTATCTCATATGTCAAGGCAGCCCGCCTTTGTGAATGATGCATTATAAAATGTTGCATTGGAATTGGGAGTGCAACCAAGAGATATGGCCATCTCTTATCTTATGGGACAAGGTGATGTAATCACAGGTAAAAGAGGTGGGCTTATGTTCAAAGAGCCACCTAATGTAAGTTGGCCTTCTCGTAGCATCAAAATTGAAATCGGTTGTGCATAGGAAAAGAGAAGAGGAGTCTGCAACCTCTCATTATGCCTCGAGCATATGCATAAGTCAACCCCTTATGGAGCATGAACGATATATGCCTACTTTGGATATAGGGAAGTGGCCAACCATGGCACATGAAGAAGAAACCCACCGCCATAGAAAGAAAGCCAAAGAATTTTATGTGGGTGACAAGCATGTAAAATTTGAGGTTTATCATGGGAAGTATGATTTGGGTAAAGCATTATCTTTCATCTCCCAGTTTGAAATTGCATTCCATGAAGCCAACTATTCTGAGAGTTCAAAACTCAAACATGTGGGAATGTACATGAAGGGCACCGCTGCACATTGGTGGTTGGCCAAGAAACTTGCACGCAATGTCATGATTCCCATAGCCATGAAAGCTTGAGAAATCTTGTCTTCTACTTATATCACCCATTTGCAAAATTCCTCTTCTATTCATGAATATGGAGCCTCCTAAGTATTCTATCGCGCCCAAATTTTTTGTAAACCCTAATTTATAGAAACCCTGATTTTGTCAAAAACCCTAATTTTGGACGAACCATAGTATATCTATAGACCTCTGGGCATTTTTGGAGTCCGAATACCTATTGAAAACCCTAATTTCATCCGGGAGTGGAAATGGACCCCTAGAAGCATCGACATCAACCATACGGTGGTTGTACTCAAATTCAAGAAGCAGAATTGTGGTAAGAGCTCACTTAAGTTCTCTTTCACTTACTCAAGATCCGAATACTAGTCATTATGGTCCTATGTCGAGGTCTTGGCACACACAATGTTTGTGTATGGATGCCAATGGAGCATAGTTGCATTTGATTGGCTATGAGGAATCGAGGAGTGAGACGGTGAAATCAAATGGAAGCTATGGAACCAATCAACCGCATCAACAACTATGTTTGCAATGTTGTTTTCATTTGCATGAATGCCTATGGACAGTTTGGCATGTGAATACCCGTGAAGCTTGTAACAAGAACCTTGATAATACAATCTATTACAAGGGGGGTCGGCCCTTTCCGACCCTAGTGCAGTAAGCAAGTGATTTCAATTTTCAGCTTTGTTAAGCTTCATTTTGTGGTGCCATTTTCAGCTTATCTAATTGTATTAATTGCTTAAGTGTAAGACAAGATTGTGCTCAACCCAGAACAGGGGAGTCTCAAACTCTCTCCTCCATAGCTCTGCGGTATCGTGCCTGGATCTAGGCAAACTCGACCTGATGGAGTAGTGGTGGTCTGCATCTGGGTAGTTGCGGTCTCCTGCCAGCTCTGATCTCTGAGGCTCTCTGTAGTGTGAGCCCTCATCAAGAAGTAGATGATACAGGGGAGGGGGGGATGTGGCTCGTTGATAGGCCGAAAGAAGCTGGTGATTTATGGCTGGGAACTTGGGCTCTGCACCTGTAGAGCAGCCTCTCTCTATGTCGGTGTAGATCAAGGAGGAAAAGGCCTAGGCATCTCTGATCAGGATACTCCATCACCCGGGTAAGTGGGCCAAAACCCTCTTTGAACAAGCACTGGTATCTCCTCTAGTCTCATTATATACAAGTCATCTGCATATGTAATGCTCCTCTAAGTCTACTTCTCTTAGAATAATCTGCATACTCTATCCTCTCTAGGGGTCCATGCTGCTCTCCTTGCCTCAATCTCTAGAGTGTGGGAGAAAACTCTGATCTGACCAACAGTCACCCTCATAGCGTGACACGTGTGTACATCCATGTAGCCTGGTCGTCTGACAAGTCCATCCTCTGTGAATCTAAGGAAATGATCTCTATAGTACTGCATCTTGGTGGGAAGCGGACCCGACCAAGTCTCCCTGGTGTGCATCTGGATCAAATCTTGTCTCATAACTCTATTCCTCTCCTCTCGGGAGAGTGTAAAGTATGGGGAGTCATCATCATACTGGAAGGGCGGTAATCTATCCATGTGGATCCCATGTGCTGAGAACCACTCCTCTACTGCAGCATACCATGCTGGGTGATGGCCCTCTGTGGCAATATTCTGTGAGGACTCCATGGCTAAGCGGGGTAGTCTCTCTAGACCCAAGGCTCTGATGCGTCTAATGTGGGCTATGGTCTGAAATAGAGCCTCTACTAGCATGGGGGACACTGCAAGCTTTGCTTTGACGATCTCATGTGGTATTGATGGTTTGTTGCGAATCATCCTGGAGCTCATGAGGATCTACGGTCTCTCCATCTAACGCTAATCATATGTGGAGAGGTTAGGGTCCCATACCGGTGCTATATACATCATCATTGGGGTAACGAAGGTGTCAAATAGCCATCCTTTGGTACGAGGCTCCTGGAAGTGAGCCTAATGACATTGTCGCTCCATCAAGGCAAGGGCAGCATAACCTCGGGTGAGCCTGTCCTGTGATGCTTGTCCCATGGAGAAACGGCTCCCATTACTAGTGAAGCTAATACCAAAGTATACATATGATTGTGTCACCTCCACCTCACTGCCTCTATATGTGATCATTGTATCTTTCATAACCCATCTGGAAGTGTGAAAGATC
The DNA here is from genome assembly GCF_041138505.1 of Cibotium barometz. NCBI lineage: Eukaryota > Viridiplantae > Streptophyta > Polypodiopsida > Cyatheales > Cibotiaceae > Cibotium > Cibotium barometz. The sequence continues at coordinate 18,947,470 of NC_141105.1, read as the reverse complement.
ATGACCTTGGTTTTCCCAAGGTTCATTGAAAGGCCTATGTGCAAAAATCATCTAAGGCGTCCATGTGGCGCTACAGTCCCTCCTGCGAGTCCAATATCAAAATGATGTCATCCGCATAGAGTAGTAAAGTGACCAAAACCCCTAAAGAGTGATGCACCACTCCCTCGTCCTCTGTCTATGAAGTCTGTGACCTCATATATGTACAGGCTAACGAATGTCCGGGAGAGTGGGCAGCCCTGCTTCACCCCCATAGTACTATGTATCTCCTCTGACAGACCACCTGGGCATCTGGTTCGTCCCGTCACCCTCTCATATAAAGCATGATCCCCCATATAATATCTGAAGGCACCCCAAGATCTTGCAATCTCTGTAGGAGGCGGTCCCATGGCACTGTATCGAATGCTTTGCGGAAATCCACAAAGCAACAATAGAGTCTCTACTCCCGCTCAATCAGGTCCTCAAGGTGAAGATATGATCCAGTGTGCAAAAGTTATTGTGGAACCCAGCCTATCCTGGAGCATGAAGACCCTCCCTCTCGGCTAGAGAGCTGAGCTCTGTCTCAAGTACTGATCCATATATCTTGGCCATAAAATATGGCCAACCATGAGAGTCCTGTAGTTCCCGGGGTCCATCGGGTCACCTGATTTGGGAATGGGGATAATGATATTCATGGTCCATGTGTCTGGAAAGTATGCGGATCTCCCATGATGTAGCCTCTTAAGAGCTTTCTCTACCATACTCGAAGTGAAAAAAAATAGAGGTGGTGGGTCGAGGATTGGGTGGAGAGGGTAACCGGGGCTGATCTAGTACATGGTAGAGGGACTTTGTATAATCATGCCAAGTGATCGGATCAGTGTTGGGTGTGGGTGGTCGTGGCTCACGAAACCGCCTCCAAGTCTCTTTCGAGTAATGCTCAAGAATAGTTGGTACAACTCCCAGTATTGTTCGATTTCATGTTTCCTCCTCTTCCAACGAGTCAGAACTCGGTTTAATCTTTGAGATTTACGCTTAGAGATCTCTCCTAGTTCTTTCTGTCGTTTGAGGCGAGCACAAGTCTCACGACACTCGTTGTCGTACCAACCATTCTCGGGCATCATCCCTACTTTAGCTTTAGAGGGGGTATGGGTGGTATGAGGGAAGCTGGCAATGGTAGAGGAGTGGTGATGTATCTCCTGAGGTGCCGCGGGATCCATGTCAAGTAGACCATGGTAAAGGGTATCCTGATATATGTGATCACAGTCATGAGTGAAGTGCACAGTGGTGTGGTGATGAGGCGGGGGAGGGGGCGTGGCTATCATGGTGAAAGATAAGTATGTGTGATCAGCTCCAATGGGTATGGGGGGTACTGAGAAATCATGTATGAGCTGAGTTGTCTCCCGAGAGCCTAGGATGTAATCCACTGTGCTACTTCCACCTCCATGTGGAAAGCATGCAAGTCCTCCTGACTGACTGTGGCCATCTCTCCATCCTGTTATAGATGAGGAGACGGTGACGTGATGATTGATCCTAGTTCCAGAAGCTCTCGTCCATAGTATTTGGCTGGCTTAGTATCTGCAGACACCCTCCATGATCCAGAGTCCTCGTCCTCTAGAGTGGGTAGCTGTATTGGATCTCCCTCAAAATCATACGCAGTGCATTGTCTGCTCCTCGTCCTGGCATTGAAGTCTCCCACTAGTAAGTCCTCTTCCAGTCTGAGGTACTGTGTAATCTCATCTAAGAACGCACTGTATGGTGATGTAGCTCCTCCGGTCTCCTCCCTCTCCTCCACCTCCTTTATCTCCTCTGTATTCGTGGCACAATGTGAGGTGTCTGGTGGAAAGTAACACACAATAGTGTACATAGTCCTGGCCTCTGTCAGCTGAAATCTCACCCACATAAAACGGGCCTGCGGGTCTCTGCTGATAATGCTGATCCTTGACTGAAGCTCTGTTCTAAATAGAATGGCCACTCCTCCCGATCCTCTAGCTCTACCTGCTCTCCATGTGCTCCCTCTGAAAGCTGATTCCCACTGGAATCCTGTCACACATGGCAAACCTCTCTGAGGGCTCTGATGTGTCTCTATAAAGAAAATAATGTCCCTGTTCCTGATCACATCATCCATCCGGCCTAGGTCCGACCATAGTGCTCCATTGCAGTTCCAGACTCGAGTTGTATCTGTGTCTCACAGGCCGCATATCCCTATGCGATCACCTTGCCATCAATGATGACATGGCCATCTCTGTAGACTGCTTTCTTCACTTCCGCTCGGGCTACCCGTACTTTCGCATGACCTATTTCGAGTGCTCCACGTCTGCCTATGTGAGGTCCTAATCTAGGTAGATGGGGCTGCCCTCCAAACCTCGGAGAATGACCCTCTTCTTGAAGAAATCAATCCTCTTCACTTCGTTCTCAAACTAGAGGATAAGCGCCCATGGGTGTGAAAGGTCCTTCCCTGCCTGCCATGCTTTGAGGAAGGGCGTTGGATCTTCATCCTTATATCCCAATTTGTGGCATAGTTGTTTCCCGTCCTCTTGGGGTGTGGTACCCTCTTTCTCCACTATGCCGGTCACTCTCACATTAACTCTTCTTGCCTGTCTCATCTTCTCTACTTGGATGGTTGCATTTACAATCTCCACCCCGTTAAGTCCCTTGGACTTGCTTGTGATCACCTTCCATTACTTCTCGGCCTCCTCTTTGCTGCCCTTCTTGACCACCTCCTTCCATTCCATGGAGAAAGTGTGCTTGGTCGCTTCAATCTTGGCTTCCATATCCTAGGCTAACTCCTCTAGACGGGGCAATTCTTCTTCCTCTGACATGACCTTCTTGAGCTCCTCCATGGTGATGGCCATGTCGTTCTTGAGGGTCTCCACTTGGGCTTGAAGTTGTTGGATCATGGCGTCCTTTCCCTCCATCTCCTTTTTCATTGAGGTGAGCTTGCGGGTCATCTCTTCATTATGTTGATGTTCGGCTTCGTATTCCTTGGCATGGCTTTCTTCTTGTATTCAGTATGTCACGTATGCACTGGAGGCCTTCCTTTGCATGAACTCCTAGTGCATTAGTCTCATTCCTAGGTATTAGGAGTAGCCCCATTCCTTTTATTGTATTGCCAAGACCCGCCCAAAGTGATCCGACAGTCATGGTGCTTGTCGATTTTGCTACTCTGCTGTGATTACTATATTTCCCCCTTTCTGTGTAAACAGGTCAGCCCATTGGACTGCTGTAGTAGATGGACCACAGTTCCCAATCAGCGTAGACGCAGACATGGAAGTGAATAGAGCAGAGGGCACAGGCGAAAACGGGAGCAATGGCGGGTGCAGCGGATAGAGCAGAGAGGACGCGGAAGTGGACAGGGCAGAGGGCGGACGCAGACGCGGACACGAACAGATTGGACTCGGAAGCGTACAAAAGCAGACAAGCGAAAAGGATAGAGCAAATGCGGAATCGGACGACGTAGACAGGCGAAGGCGGACAAGCAGATGCGGACAGAGCGGACAGGCAGGTGGACACGACAGCAGACACGCAGATGCGAAAGCAGACAGGAGCAGACAGTCAAAAGCAGATAGGCAGACGCGGATGTGGAAGCGGACAGGAGCGGACGGGCGGAAGTGGACAGGCAGAAGAGAGAGACAGAGAGAGGCGGAAGTGGACAAGAGGATGCGAAAGTTGTATTAACGTCTTCAAAAGGCCAAAATGACCTATAAGACCAAAAGGTTACATCATATCCATGAGGTACATCATCTTGGGTACAAAATAGTAATAAAGAAAGATAACAAAAATCTAGAACTATAAAATCTGATCTAGAGAGAGAGAAAGAGAGAAAGAAAGAAAGAAAGAAAGAAAGATATATTAAGCGTCTACTAAAGACCCAATGGGCTTATGAGACCAAAGTGATACAATAATGTCCATGGCATATCTCATCATGGAATGGAAAATAAAACAGAAAGAAAACATAAACATAGCTATCTCATTGGGGTGATACAAAATTGTCCATGGAAACTCATCATGGAATACTAAGAACATAGCAGCATCAGCTCCGAGTAGATGGTATACCACTCTCCAAAATATCAAGCATGGAGCTAATGAGTATGGCCGAGAGGTCTCCCTCAGCTATGTCACGTGGAAAGGTAGCTCAATGGCGGTGGGGCATGTCCTGGATCTGGAGCTGATGAGGTGATCGTGGCCGACATTGGGGAGGGGGGGGGGTGTCGGGCACACTGGAGTGCGGAGGCTCGGTCCGAGGTAAGTCCGGAGCAACTCGTTGGAGGGTCCACAACATCCACTATATCGGTGTCCTCCACCTCCTAGGTCCGGAAGAAACTAGTGATGGTTGGATGGCGAGGGGGGGGGCGGGGTGGCTGGGGCCGAAGCTCTCTCAAGAAGGTGTCCTTGTGTCTGCAAAGCTCAAGCAGGAAGAGGCCTAGGCAACGCTGGTCCTAAAGGTCAATGATCCTGGAGAGTGGACCAAATACCTCACGAAATAGATAGTGAAACCTCCCACGGATCTCATGGCATACTCGGCAATGGCATATGTGATGCTCCTCCGTCTCAACCTCTGTGTGGCATAATCAGCAGATCCTCTCCTCTCTGGGTCCCCCTTGCTTCGCCTGTGCCTAGCCCGCCCCCTCTCTCTCTCTCTCTCTCTCTCTCTCTCTCTCTCTCTCTCTCTCGGATACCAGCTAGGTTATCCGGTTAGATCTTCTCAGCCTCTACACCCATTGCACATGGATCACACCTTCGGAGCTCCCCACTAAAATGCACTTCTACATAGATCACTTCCTCACACTCACTAAGGATGGATTCATCTATCAGCTGGGCTCCTTGAGTCTTCACATGTCCCACGCCATGCGGATTGCGATTGGCCAGATACAGGTTTCATCCTACCGCCTTAGAGTGGAGACAGGTAGAGCTGAGCGCATCTTCAAAGCCGGGAAGCTCGGGCACAGGCGCAAGAGAGAGAAATGAAATGAAATGATATATTAACGTCTCTAAGAGGCCATAATGGCCTATGAGACCAAAACTGAGAGTTCATCTGAAGTTGGTGTCTCATCAAAGAGAACAACTAAATGAGACTAAAAAGTACAATAAACTGATTGTCCTACAGTTATAAGAACATAACTATAAGACTCCGAGATGATACTGAGTAGAAAATACTGGAAAATACTGAAAAATGTATATCAGGTAGATCCATGTATGCTGATCAGTTGAAGTGATGCCCTCTCCTTAGATCAAGTATCTCTGCCATGGGGCTGTCTAGAATGGAGAGGTCGTAGAAGCGAGGTAGGCGCCTCCGATGCGGAGCAATAATGGCTCTGATCTAGCAATGGTGAGGATGCCGTGGTCGGGATCTTGGTGGACGTGGCTGACGAGCACAACATAAGATAATTGCTCTATCAATGGTGACTCCCTGGGAGCGTGGTCGGTGCCCTGATGGCCCAATGGAGGAGGTATTAGGAGGTGTGTGGGCTAGGTTGCTGGTGCTGGTGCCGAAGAAATCTGTCAGGGTCCTCTGTCTAGGTACATCATGGCTCGGCCTCCTAAAGAGAGAGAGAGAGAGAGAGAGAGAGACCGTCTACTAAAGACCCAATGGGCCTATGAGACCAAAGTGATACAATCATGGCATATCTCATCATGAAACGGAAAATAAAATAGAAACAAACAAAACAGAACTATCTCACCGAAATCTCATCATGCAATACCAAGAACGTGGTACATGAGAGAAGCATCATGCCCCCAATAGATGGTATACCACTCTCCAAAATATCAAGCATGGGGCTAATGAGTATGACCGAGAGGTGTCCCTCAGCTGTGTCATGTGGAAATAGCGGTGGAGCATGTCTTGGATCTGGAGCTGATGAGGGGATCGTGGCCGACATCTGCGGCGCCGGGGGCATTGGGCATGCTAGAATGCAGAGGCCCGGTCCAAGGTAACTCCTCTCGGGCGAGGTGGGTCTGGAGCATCCCGAGATGGGTCCACAGGATCCACTGTATGGGTGTCCACCTCCTGGGTCCGGAAGAAGCTGGTGATGGTTGACTGTCGAGGGAGGGGTTGGGATGGCTGGGGGTGAAGCTCTCTCAAATAAGTGTCCATGTGTCTGCGGAGCTCAAGCAGGAAGAGCCCTAGGCAACACTGGTCCAAGAAGTTAATGATCCTAGAGAGTGGACCAAATCCTGGAAATTCAAATGAGCAGGCCTTCTACTCAGATACAAGTAGAGACAGAGGGAGATCATCAACTAGAGGCCGAGGTGGAGGCCGTTTTGGAAACAAAAATCATGGACAGCAGCAACAGGTGAAGATTAAAGGGCTTGCAGATGCCCTTGCTTCTATTGGATTACTAGTAGATGATGATGATATAGTGTCCATGCCCTTGAATGGCCTTGGCAAAGAATACAGCTAGTTCAAATCTCCATTGGAGTTCTAGTCTGCAATGGCTGCTCCCTTTCGTGGGAATCGATCTAGGCCTAAACCTAGCTCATCGGATCCTCTCAAGACAGAGGACAAGCCTGGAAAGAAAAAGCGTTGCAGGAAAACAGGGCACACCATAGAGGAATGCAGGAAGCATATTGAGAGTGAAAAAAAGAAGAAGCTGGCATCTTCTTCCACAGGTGCAGATCAGGCCAATTTGGCTACACATGTATCAGCCTTGACCCTTACAGCTTCATCACCTGTAGAGATGTCTTCTGATGCCGTTGCTTTTGATGACTATGCTCTATAGTCAGTACTTCTTGGTATGCATTGTCTGGCAGATGCATTTCGGGGGGGGGGGGCGAGGATTTTACTTGCCCACATGCAATCGGTGATGCCTCATGGTCACTTATGCTTGTTGACCCTTAGACACTTTCTCTTATGTAATGTCTAGTGGAGATGCCTTTTATGCTGCTTTTCCTTGCAGCGGGATTGTTTCTACAGTGTTGACATTGTCACTTTCTCACATGTGATGTTTACTGGGAGTGCCTTTTACACACATGGCCAGTGTTGGCTTGCCCTCATGGTTTTGCCATGTCACATGTATATTGTTCATTGTGGGATTATGCATCTTTACACTTGCCATACATGCCACTGATCATGGCATCGCTGAGAGTTTACCCATCCTCTCATAGCATTGGTTGATGCCCGCCCTGGGCCCCCACTTTTTCTCCCGATTTTCAGCTTTTCCCATTGCTGAATTTTTACTTTTATCAGCCTTAGTCATGTCCACTCCCGGCTAGTTCAGGTGTGAACCCAGCTTACTCACGGGCACTTTTTCCTGTGACTGGACACACCGTGTGAACACGCTTATGTGTGTTGGGCACTTAGCCCTAGGCTTTTTAGTACTCACTTGTACTTTCATTTAATATCATTATTGAGTACATCTTTTCCAGCACTCACGTTTCTCTGTGCTTGAGGTTGTGTGTGTGTGTGTGTGTGTGTGTGTGTGCGTGCAGGCTAGCTGCCCTCCTACCCAACATTAAAGACCATTACCTTGGTTTTACCAAGGTTAACAAAGAGGTCCCGCTTAGTGCAGAAGTCCTGTAAGGCATCCAACTATCTCTAAAGCCCCTCGGCTGAATCTGAAAGGAGGACAATGTAATCTGCATAACATAGTAGGGGGATCAATATGCCTGCCACCTATTCCCCAACCTAGATGGGACCAACTACCTTGATTGGTCTTTGCAGATGAGGACTTTACTCCAATATCATCAGCTATGGGGTATTGTTACCAGGGCCAATGCCCAAGTGCAACTTCTCCTCGGGCTGAGATTGATACCTGGCTAATGCTCGAGCACATGCATTCATCATCTTCAATATCAAACCATCTGTTGCTCATCAATTCGATGAAAATGATGATGAGACCATAGAAGAATTGTGGGATGCAATTCAAAGGAGGTATATCGTAGAGAGAACTCTACTCATAAGATTGCCTTGGAGAATCAACTTGCCAACATCATGGATTCCATCATGGAGTTTGTTACCATCCAGAACCAGTTGGTCTCTTTGGGGGGAGCAAGGCTACTGATGAAGACTTTGTTCATCAACTCCTTGCCAAATTGCCCAAAACTTTCTCATCTTTCTGTGATACTATTTCACTTCTTCCCTCTACTCCCGATCTGCATACTGTTGTTGGCATGCTTTAGGATAAAGCTACAAGGAAGAAAACAAGCCAGGGTGCTTCCGAGACTCTTCTTTAGGTCAACGACAAAGGCAAATGGCAATCTAAGGGTTTCACCAGCAATAAAGTTGACTCTAAACATACTAACAATCCTGCTCATAAGGATCTTACTTGCCATTATTGCGGTCACAAAGTTCACATTCAGCCTCACTGTCGCAAGAAGAAGAGAGAAGGTGGTTCTGCAAAGAAGCCCAATCCCAGAGTTCCTCTTCCTCCAAGGAGATTGTCTTCATCGGCATTGAGGAGCTTCCTACGGACTCACCTGTTCCTACCACCTCACGTCTTACGAATTGGGTGGTTGATAGTGGATGCACTACTATTGATAGACCCTCTCACTGCTGCAACTTTTCTTGGACATCCTCGTCTTTAAGCATCGGACCCTTTCACTGCTGCAACTTTTCTTGGGCATCCTCGTCTTTAAGCGTCTGCATGCATTGCAGCAGCAAGTGGTACTGGAAGTACACTTTTTTGTTCTGCACTTTCTCCTCATCCAGCAATATGCATCCCAGCACCTTGTTAATGTAATTCCCCAGATAGGTGGTCTTTTGCCTAACGGGCTTCTACTCCCCTTTTTGCTTTGTTGGGGTCCTATCCTCGGTAGATGCATAGTCAGATTCAGACGCCATGCTGTTGCAAACATTGAGCAACAGTTCAGCCTCTTGAATTACAGGCTGGTAGGAGCTTCCCCCCTTCTTGTGTTTAGATATTCAGTAGAACATAGGGTATCTCGGAACACTAGGTCCCATTGTTGAACCATATGGGGCCTTCACATGAGAACTAGGAGTCGAATCACCCTTTAAACTTCTCCAGCAGCATTCTTGTAGGTGAGTGAGGTTCTTCATGTTTGTGATGACTTCCTTCTACCACAACTTTGAATTCCCTCGTGGGGTTTTTAAGGTCCTTCACTGCTCAACTTGTGCTCTCCATATGCTTTGGAAGTGCTGTTGTGGGTTTTTCTCAAAAAGCACCCTTGCGGGTTTTTTTGTGAAAGTACCATTGGACCTTTGCCTACCCTTACTAGGTACCCTGGTGTGCACTAGGAAGCTACGAACATATGAACTGTGTGGGTAGCCCAATTTCACCAATGTTCCTTTGAAATGGGCAAGAATAAACTGCTTTTATGAAGCATAATAATCCACTGTTGGATTAGAAGATGAAGGGCTTAGCCAAATCAAAACTGATGCTACTATGCTATGCAATGTGATCCACAAGTGAAAACCAATCCCATAAGATCCATCATGCCTCTAGTCAAGTAGTTTAAAAATATCAACACCTAAAATTTACAATGCATAAGCCATCTGAGAAATTACTATGCTCTACAAGATGTAAATTTCCATTGGTCACCTCCCAAAATCCTTTGGTTTTGTAATAAAGTACAGCCGAATGGTCTCTAGGAAGCTTATGTGATGAAAACTGGCAATAAGAGCCCACCATCATGTAGCCTCGTGGTGAAAGGTTTCGCTTCCCAAGGTATGACCTGGGTTCAATACTCACCGAACGCAGGTCAGTGAGTATTGAAGATTGGCAATAAGAGCCCACCATCATGTAGCCTGCTTGTGAAGGGTTTCACCTCCCAAGGTATAGCCTGGGTTCAATTCTCACCCCAAAAAGGCAATAGAAGCACCATAGGACTAGCGTATGCAGAGAAACATTGTTCTGCACTCTCTTCATTAGTAAGGTATGCTTTAAGAACATAAGTTTGCAACAACCTGGATAAGAGTTCAAAATGAAAATGGTCGCATACTACAAGATCAAAGATCAAAGACAAAGACAGTAACCTGAAAATTGCCGGCAAGAGAAGCCAAGAACTTTGCTCCAAAGTCCATTCCAATTGAAGAGGCTATGCCTGCTACAAATGCAGCGAAGACTGCTGCATATCTTCACCATAAAAACAAGGGTCAGTGCAGCTACCAACAGTCGTCGTAAGATGTTATGGGGTCTTTTTCAATAAAAGCTTTTTGAATCAGCACTTACATTAAAACAACAAAAAAACTCTTGGCACTAGTGAATTCTGCTCATCTAACAAAAGTTAACATCACTTGGCAATCAAGGCCTGGCATTTGTGACGCGTGCAAAAGAAGTATGACTAAACACAGTTTTGTATCACCCCAGTGAGATAGCTATGTTTATGTTTTCTTTCTGTTTTATTTTCCATTCCATGATGAGATATGCCATGGACATTATTGTATCACTTTGGTCTCATAGGCCCATTGGGTCTTTAGTAGACCCTTAGTATCTCTCTCTCTATCTCTCTCTCTCTCTCTCTCTCTCTCTCTCTACCACAAGGAGAGGTGAGCGACAGCTCCAGCTCACTGATTTCTTCCAGAGATCTATCCCAGTGCCTACCTTGACAACACAGGAGGGGGTTACACTTCAGCGCGCTGCGGACCTCTGAGCCATACGGAGACCGAGAGCACCAGGCTACCAGACTCCCAAACTACATCACAAGGAGATCACAGAGATACGGGCTCGACATCAGCACCATATCCAGGAGTAGCTAGCTCACTTACACTCACACCCGGAGATCATGCTCCGAGGTATTTTTGCCTCACCATCGCCTATGTATCACATATTACACCCCCATTATGGTACTGGTTGGAGCTAGACAGATTTGCATTGCATTCTTGTATACCCTACGCATATAGGTCGCATATTGAGCCTCTAGCAGTAGTGCTCCATCCATCACACCCCCCCACTAGCTCAGTACTTTCATACTTTATTTCATGTTCATTTTGTCCTTTTTTTTTCCAGACATCCAGAAGACATTGACAGTTGTACATTGATTTGTCTCATAGGTCGAGTTCGGCCTCTAGTAGACATTAATACAGCTTTCTTTCTTCTCTCTCTCATGATCAAGAGTAAGCCATCTGTACCACATGACATTATACGTGCAAAGTTTGGGGTGGCCCCATTGGTTATCAATGCCTTCTTTCAGACTGCCGTGTACATTCAGCATGAATACACTCTTGACAAAGATTGTCTCCAATTGCTAGCACTAGAGTCCTCTATCATTGACCTTATCTATCCTTTCGGCAGTTAGTCTTTTACTTTTTACATGTTGTCTTGACATCCAGTTTAGTCATGGACCACATGTAACAGCTTTTTGGTCTCACAGACCCTTCAGGTCTTTCGTAGACATTAATAGCATCTTTCTTTAGTTCTTTCTCTCTCTGCCTTCACATGGACCACCTCCCCCCCTGTGAGTAAAGCCTTTACTCCCCCTTCCTTATCTCTCACAGCAGGAAATCAACTGCACCATCCGTTTGGACCTAACCTGGGTTCGGACAATCAGATATGGATATACAGTTACTTGAGGGTCACTGGGGATGGATTCATTTTTTGCCACTACTTTAGAACTATTGCTGCTACATGTGATCTATGAGTAAATTGGATGTCAAGACAACATGAAAAAACAAAAGACTATCTGTACAGAGTGGCAAAAGAACCTCATGTGTACGGACTCAGAATGTGTCCTCATGAACCGTGTACCTGGCCTCAATATGTCGCTGAAGCAGGTATTGGATCTCGAGCTGTCAGGTAGAGGGTTTGGTTTCTTGGACTTGGGTGTCTTGCTCTGTCACCATTTGGCCACCCAATTGGTCCACCCGTGCTTTCTTATCATGTATGTACATTGGACTGGTGTCCATGGCAGTTGTTTATGCCGGGGATTGATGCCACTCATGTGATACTGTAGACTTGGCTTTCCGTTGGGACTTGTGCCTCCGTGTACATGCCCGGAAATGCTTGGTGGATTGGTGTTCCATTGGGTCTGGTACCTCGTGTACTTACCTGGAGCACGTCTATTTTGGTATAGTCTCATGAATGGGGATTGTCCATACCAATGCTGCATTTTATAGCATCTTTATGTGCTTGCCTGCAAATGAAATTGCATGCTGTTTTCATGCCTGCATGACCTATGTGTAGTTCTGGGCTAGGGGACGCTCGCCCGTGAACCGTGCGTGTGAAACTGTCTGCTGACATGGTTGTATGGCATGTGAACAGGTGGTAAGTATTACCCAATCTAGGCTCAAATAGCCCTTAGGACTTGGCCAATATTTATAAGTGAGTGCGTTCCCACTTCATTAAAGTTTGGGCGCCCAAAAGTCACTTATAAATTATGACTACTTCCAAGTTCACACTCACTAACGTCCCAAGGCGGACAAGACTCAATGTCCAGGACCTGATCCTCCCCTTTTACTCATAAATGGGCATCTCCCCATGTCCCTTCACCTGATTGGACCCCAATTCACTTATTAAGAGAAAATTCGTGTTTTCTCTTCATGAAGATTTTTGGAGGCTGAAACTCTGTTTTTCCACCATTTCTCTCCATTTCCAAGCTCTCCATAGCCATACCCAACTTGCTAGGGTGTTTTCCAAGCTTCCAAGAGTGTTTCCAAATGCTAATCACTCTCCTACACACTCCCAATGACTGAAATTCAGCAAAACAGCTCGTAGCCAGATACAAGGCATCTAAGTAGGAAGCATGTAGTTGCATGTAGGAGAAGGGGGCAGCCCTAGAACAGGGTTTGATACCCTTGACTAAGCATGGGGTAGGCCTTAGGCCACCCTAAGAGTCTAGGTGACCCATGGCCAATGCCCTACAGCCAGCATGGCTGGGCATGCTGTCGGCCAGCCCTAGGGGGGCCTCGACAGCAAGGCGGCCAGCCCTTGAGGCTTGGCCAGCCTGTCGGCCAGCACCAATGACCTAGGCAGCCAGTCGGCCCAGCTTTATGACTTGGCCAGACTGCTGGCTAGCCCATGGGCAGCCAACCCAACAAGGTGGGCAGCCTTGCGCAAGCTGGACAGCCCAGCAGAAGGCAGCCAGAACATACAGAAAAGGCGCCTAGATAAATGCATGAAAATAAGTCACAGAAGATAATTAAACAGGCCAACTGCCTACATGGACCCACCGACCAGCAGTTGTAGGTGCTACAAAAGCATAAATTAGAGAGTCATTTGAGCATCTTACAATTCACAAGGGGCTGAAGAATTCCACGGGCCAGGACAGCCAAAGGGAATCCTAAAGCCAAGGTGAAGGTGAAAGGTCAAGAGTCAGAAGATCTACAGATTTGCATCATTCTAATAAAGCAAATGCACCATTCGTGGTGGGAGCCCGGAGGGTATTCGTGACCCAATACTCTCTCTCTCTCTCTCTCTCTCTCTCTCTCTCTCTCTCTCTCTGCAGACACAGGGACACCTTCTTGAGAGAGCTTCGGCCCCAGCCACCCCGCCCCCTCCCTCACCAGCCAACCATCACCAGTTTCTTCCGGACCAGGAGGTGGAGGACACCAATATAGTGGATCTTGTGGATCCTCCACGAGCCGCTCCGGACCTACCTCGCCCGAGAGGAGTTACCTCGGACCGAGCCTCCGCACTCTAGCGTGCCCGACACCCTCGGCCCCTCAGCCGTCGGCCACGATCACCTTAGCAACTCTAGATCCAACACATGCTCCATCGCCATCGAGCTACCTTTCCACGTGACATAGCTAAGGGAGACCTCTCGGCCGTACTCGTTAGCCCCATGCTTGATAATTTGGAGAGTGGTATACCATCTACTCGGAGCTAATGCTGCTCTCATGTTTCGATGTTCTTATTATTCCATGATGAGTTTCCATGGAGAGTTTTGTATCACCCCAGCGAGATAGCTATGTTTATGTTTTATTTTCCATTCCATGATGAGATATGCCATGGGCATTATTGTATCACTTTGGTCTCATAGGCCCATTGGGTCTTTAGTAGACTCTCTCTCTCTCTCTCTCTCTCTCTCTCTCTCTCTGGAAAAGTAGCTCGATGGCGGTGGAGCATGTCCTAGATCTTGAGCTGATGACGTGATCGTGGCCAACGACCGGGGGCGTCAGGCATGCTGGAGTGCAGAGGCTTGGTCCGAGGTAACTCCTCTCAGGTGAGGTGGGTCCGGAGCAGCTCGTGGAGGGTCCACAAGATCCACTGTATCGGTCATACTCATTAGCCCCATGCTTGATATTTTGGAGAGTGGTATACCATCTACTCGGAGCTGATGCTGCTCTCATGTTTCTAGTATTCCATGATGAGTTTCCATGGACAGTTTTGTATCACCCCAGTGAGATAGCTATGTTTATGTTTTTCTTTCTGTTTTATTTTCCATTTCATGATGAGATAAGCCATGCACATTATTGTATCACTTTGGTCTCATAGGCCCATTGGGTCTTTAGTAGACGCTTAATATCTCTCTCTCTCTCTCTCTCTCTCTCTCTCTCTCTCTCTCTCTCCACACTGGATCATATCTTCACCTTGAGGAGCCTGATTGAGCAAGCCAAGTCACGGCAGCAGAGATTCTATTGTTGCTTTGTGGATTCCCGCAAAGCATTCGACACAGTGCTACGAGACCAGCTCTTACAAAGGTTGCAAACTCTTGGGGTGTCTTCAGATATGATCTGGGGGATCATTACTTCATAGACAGAGGAGGAGGGAGTGGTGCACCACTCTCAGGGGTTTTGGTCACTTTACTACTCTATGCAGATGATATCATTCTGATATCTGACTCACAGGAGGGACTGCAGCGCCACATGGATGCCTTAGATGATTTTTGTACACAAACAGGCCTTTCAGTGAACCTTGGGAAAACCAAGGTCATGATCTTTCACACTTCCAGACAGGTTATGAAAGACACAATGATCACATATAGAGGCACTCAGGTGGAGGTGACAAAATCATATGTATACTTGGGTATTAAGTTCACTCTTAATGGGAGTCGTTTCTCCATGAGACACGCATCACAGGACAGGCTCACCCGAGGTTATGCTACCCTTGCATTGATGGAGCAACAGTGTCATCAGGCTCACTTCGAGGAGCCTCACACCAAAGGATGGCTATTTGATACCTTAGTCACCCTAGCGATGATGTATGCAGCACCGATATGGGCCCCTAACCTCTCAACATATGATTGGCGTCAGATGGAGAGACCGAAGATCCTCATGTGATCTCCAGGATGATTCGCAACAAACCGTAGTACCACATGAGATCGTCAAAGCAGAGCTTGCAGTGCCCCCCATGATGGTAGAGGCTCTATTTCAGACCATAACCTACATCAGACACATCAGAGCCATGGGTCCAGAGAGACTACCCCCCTTAGCCATGGAGTCCTCATAGAGTATTGCCACAGAGGGCCATCACCCATCATGGTATGCTGCAGTAGATGAGTGGTTCTCAGCACATGCGCTTGAAATGGATAGATTACCGCCCTTCCAGTTTGATGATTACTCCCCATACTTTACACTCTCCCGAGAGGAGAGGAATAGAATTCTAAGACAGGATTTGATCCAAATGCACACCAGGGAGACTTGGTCGGTTCCCCTTCCCACCAAGATGTACTACAGAGATCATTTCCTTAGATTCACAGAGGATGGATTTGTCAGACGACCAGGCTACATGGATGTACACATGTCTCACGCTATGAGGGTGACTATCTGCTAGATCAGAGTTTCCTCTCTCTCTAGAAATTGAGGTAGGGAGAGTAGCACGGTCCCCTAGAGAGGACAGAGTATGCAGATCATGCCATAGAGAGGTAGAGTCATAGGAGCATTAGATATGCAGATGCCCTGTATATTATGAGATCAGAGGGAGATACCACTGCTTGTTCAAAGAGGGTTTTGCCCCACTTAGCCAGGTGATGGAGTATCTTGATCACAAATGCCTGGGCCTTTTCCTCCTTGAGAACTACAGCGACATAGGGAGAGGCTTCTACATGTGCACAGCCAAAGATACCAGCTACAGATCACCCCTATCAGCGAGCCACATCCCCCTCCCCTTATATCATCTACCTCCCGACGAGGGCTCACACTATAGAGAGCCTCAGAGATCAGAGCTGCCACGAGACCGCAACTACCCGGACGCAAACCACCACTACTCCATCAGGCCCAATCTGCCCAGATCCAGGCACAATACCACAGAGCTATGGAGGAGAGAGCCCAAAGGCTACACCAGGGCACAGCAGATGTGAGAGTCCTCCTTGCCCCATGCCCCATGTATGATGTACTACACCCCCACCATCTCCACTGGGTGGAATTAGTAGTATACCACTTATCATGATTGTACATCTATAGTATGCTAGACAGTGATTGCATAGTGAGCTGCATATGACTAGGATTAGCTTTTCAGGACATGGACTTGTTGTATACAGATTTGTCTCGTAGGCCAACGTGGCCTCCCATAGACGTTAATATATCTTTTCTTTCTTTCTTTTCTCTCTCTCTCTCTCTGCCCATCTCGACACCGGCGGAGACTACAACAGAGGATCAGGATCATACTAGCACGGCATGGGAGACGTCCAGTCAGAGTACTCACCATGGAGGACATTGAGGATATCCGCCATCGACCGATGAGAGACATCTTTGGATAGTGATGTGTATGATGCTTACCTTTGTTGCTGGAGTTTTCCTCCTAGATGTTATCCATTAGGCGTTCCTAGTACCGTACTTTTCCTCATAGTTGTTTCAGTTTCAGTTAGTTGTTTAGTTGTTTTTAGCTTTCCTTACACAGACATTGTATCAGATCCACCAATTGTTGTAACCTTTTTGGTCTCATAGGTCATTTTGGCCTTTTGAAGACGTTAATATATCATTTCATTTCATTTCATTTCTCTCTCTCTCTCTCTCTCTCTCTCTCTCTCTCTCTCTCTCTCTCTCTCTCTGTGAGTCGCGGATGGGACTACAGCACCATCTCCATGCACTCAACAACTTCTGCACACAAAGGGGGCTTACAGTGAACCTTGGGAAAACCAAGGCCATGATTTTCCACACCTCAAGGCCGGTTCAACGACAGGTCATCTTCACACTAGCAGGAGGACAAGTAGAGGTGGTAGACTCATATGTGTACCTGGGGATTACATTTGCGACTCCGCCAGGAAGAATTACTATGGCACAGGCAGCTAGGGATAGACTCACACGAGGGTATGCAGCTCTGGCCATGCTAGAGAGACAGTGTCACCAGGCACACTTCCAGGAGCCCCGCACGAAGGGGTGGTTGTTTGACACACTAGTCACCCCTGCTTTGATGTTGTATGCTGCAGCAATATGGGCGCCTGGGCTCGCCACCTCCACATGGTCTCAGATAGAGAGGCCTCAGATTCTCATGCTCTCACGGATGATCCACAGCAAACCCTCCGTCCCACATGACATTGTCCGGACGGAGTTTGCTGCACCTCCTATGCTAGTAGAGGCCCTCTTCCAGACGATCTGCTTCATACAGAGGATCAGAGATATGCCATCAGATCGACTCTCACATAGAGCTTTTGAGACGTCCAGGCAGCTCGCAAAGAGTGGAGACAGGAGATCATGGTATTCACAGATGATACAGTGGCTCACTCAGCATGGTCTCGACATAGATCACCTGCCACCTTTCCAGTATGATATACATGCACCACACATCCAGCTCTCTCACAGTGAGAGGAACAAAGTCCTTCGGCAGGATTTATGGTAGCGATACACTCAAGAGACTTGGATTACACCCAGTCAACCCCTACCGCTGAAGATGCTATACTATAGAGATCAGTTTATGCGTATCTCAGCGGATGGATTCATACGGAGATACATGGATGTGTACATGCCTCACATGCCCGAGTGGCGATTGGCCAGCTCAGAGTGTCATCACACCAGCTTGAGATTGAGGCAGGTAGGGTAGCACGGATCCCCAGAGCAGAGAGGATATGCAGACTATGCCAGGAGGAGGTTGAGAGTGAGGAGCATTATGTATGCAGATGCAAGATGCAGAGCATATAGTGTCATTAGAGAGAGATACACCACCATCTTCAGTGGACATCCCTCACTCTCCCAAATCATGGAGTCCGCAGACCAACGCAGATTTGGCCAGTTCTTGCTAGAGACGCAGCGCCACAAAGAGACATTGCTGCCGACTCATACCACAGGGAGTGGTGGGCGACAGCTCCAGCTCATTGATTTCTTCCAGAGATCTATCCCAGTGCCTACCCTGACATAGGAGGGGGTTACACTTCAGCGCGCTGCGGACCTCCGAGCCAAACGAAGACCGATAGCACCAGCCTACCAGACTCCCAGACTGCATCAGAGGGAGATCACAGAGATACGGGCTCGACATCAGTACCATATCCAAGAGCAGCTAGCTCACTTACACTCACACCCGGAGATCATGCTCCGAGGTATTTTTGCCTCGCCATCGCCTATGTATCACATATTACACCCCCATTATGGTACTGGTTGGAGCTAGACAGATCTGCATTGCATTCATGTATACCCTATGCATATAGGTTGCATACTGAGCCTCTAGCAGTAGTGTTCCATCCATCACACCCCCCCACTAGCTCAGTACTTTCATAGTTTATTTCATGTTCATTTTGTCCTCTTTTTTTCTGGACATCCAGAAGACATTGACAGTTGTACATTGATTTGTCTCATAGGTCGAGTTCGGCCTCTAGTAGACATTAATACAGCTCTCTCTCTCTCTCTCTATATATATATATATATATGTATGTATGTATGTATGTATGTATGTATATATATATGTATGTATGTATGTATGTATGTATGTATGTTTCTGTAAATATCTCTCTATCTTGTGTGTTACCTTCATCACAAAAGATTGCTGACTTCTGTCCATTGAAGAACCGATTCTATTCATTAAAGCTTCTGCATGTTACATGCGGAAGCTCTGTGAGTTCATTAAAGCTTCTGCGTGTTACATGCGGAAGCTCTGTGAGTCTTCTTTCAGCCCTAAACACCTTTCCTGGAACATGCTTGATGCAAAACGCAAGTAGAAGATGGAGAGAAGAGAGAGAGAGAGCTGAGTTTAGTATATTCATAGTATACAAAAAGGATACAATTATGGCAATCCATAGGCTGCCCTTCAATAGGTAGCAATACCGAATCTATGACCTAACACAAGAGATGCCTCACAATGAGCTATGCACTGCCTTTTATAGGCTTGCGAAGCACGTATGGACTGGCCGACCTCCAGTCGGCGAGGTCCCTGGACACATAAAATCCCTTTGCTGTAGCCGACACAAGAACAACCCCTTTATCTGCTGGCCAACAGCCTCTTGGTCCATCCAAAAGTCTTCCCTCCCAACACTACTGCAGAAGCTCCATAATCTGGTTCTAAATCTGATCTTTATGTGTTGCCCCTTCAGGGATTAGCATGTACATGTGCATGCACATGACACTTGCTCAAGCCCCCAAGGCAGCAACATAATCGTCTCTCTCTGTCTCCACTACCTCTTCCAAGAGGGATTTGGACCAGTCTCTAGAATCATGGATTTTCCAAACCAGAGATGCCTTGGGCTCTTTCTACTAGACTTCCGCAAACACAGGGAATCCCTACTATGGCCTAAATCAGTTACACTCGCCCGAGGACCAACACAAAGAGCTCTCACTGACTTCTTCGAGAGTAGAGCCCCGAGAGCAGATCCACACCCACTCCCCTGGACCTCCAGGGTGCTGCAGGAGCCCGGCCGAGAGGAGTGACATTAGACAGAGCCACCGAGCTATGCATAGCCCCACGCCCCCGACATAGCGGCCGCCGCCCACGCTCACGTCACCTCAAGAGGATCAGAGCCATCACTTCCCACCACCGCAGGATTTTCTCTCGCTGTGTCAGCCTCACTACTCTGGGCACCATGTTGCAGCACCCTATGCAAGATATTCTTGGCTGATGCTAGAGCTTGAGGCTCTTTGCTTTTTTCACGTATATTTTCTTTTGGTTTTACTTTCAGTACCATGATGATGTATTCCATGGACATGATGTAGGTCATTTTGGCCTTTTGAAGACGTTAATACAACTCTCTCTCTCTCCATGTGGAGGCTGCCAAGCCTGGTGTCCAAACTGGGGTCATATTGCTATCCCAGATGGTTCGTAGCAAGCCATCCGTTCCCCATGACATTGTGAGAGCAGAGTTTGCTGCACCACCGATGCTAGTGGAGGCACTCTTTCAGACAGTATGTTTCTTACATAGACTCAGTGACATGCCGGTGGACCGACTCCCGCGCATTGCTTTTGAGGCATCCAGGCAGCTTGCAGAGTCAGGGGACAGTCGCTCATGGTATACACAGGTAGTCCAATGGCTCTAGAGTTTTGGGTATGATATGGACCGATTACCACCTACCCAGTATGATCTACATGCCCCACACCTCTCCCTCTCACACTAAGAGGAATAGAGTCATCAGGCACAGGAGCTGATTCAGAGACATATCATGCGCACATGGGTGACACCATCACAGCCTTTCCATACGAAGATGGCATACTACAGAGATCATTTCTTGATGATGACTTATGATGGTTGCACGACACCAAAGGCGACTACAGGAGAGAGGACAGCCGAGACCCATTGATCTGGCGGCCATCTTGCATATCATTACAACTGGCGCTGACATGTATGACATATTACACCCTGCCCTCACCACAAGATGGAGCTGACTAGGAGCATGCCTCCATTGAGCATCGTTGTATCACCCTGGCATATAGTTGTGCATTTACCCCAGTAGTCCTCCATCCTTATATATGTACATACATCCCGACCTCACAGTAGCAGTTTTCTTCCAGTTGTCGTATTGTGCACTGATCACCATCTTATACTCACAGATACCACATACATTGTACATGGTTTTGTCTCATAGGCATGGTTGTCACGGTACGAAAATACGATACCGTACGATACGATACCGTACGGAAATTTTTGGTACGATATGAAATTTTCGGATACCGTACGATAAAATACGGTTTTTATTTTTTACACTTACAACCTATGGAGCTTCAAGCTTGAATGTGAGGGAAGGTTGGGAGGGGAGGAGTCTACAGTGCTTGAGGAACCAGAACATGGATATGTGTCTCTCCCGGTTGGATCTCCCCATTATCCTATACCAGGGATCCCCAAGTGATGTAGCAAGATTCTCTCATCCCACCAATCAAGTGTACACTACCAGTCTACCTCGCCAGATTTTTTAGGTCTCTCAACAACCCCATATGGAATACTGAGTGGACACAAAAGTTGCGAAGTATTGCGAGCATTTGGGATCTTCGTAAAGCAGGGTTTCTATATTTTTTTTAAGCATTTGGAAATTTTTTTGCAAGGAAAAATAATTTTTTGGGGGAAAAAAAAACACGTACCGTACGATATCGTACCATACGAACCGTACTGTA
This sequence comes from Cibotium barometz, assembly GCF_041138505.1. NCBI lineage: Eukaryota > Viridiplantae > Streptophyta > Polypodiopsida > Cyatheales > Cibotiaceae > Cibotium > Cibotium barometz. The sequence goes on along the minus strand of NC_141105.1, from coordinate 18,926,201 downwards.
CGAACCCATTCGTACCGGTACGAGAAACAACTATGCTCATAGTCCAGTTCTCTTTGGCCTGAGAGAGACGTTAATCCAATCTCTCTCTCTCTCTCTCTCTCTCTCTCTCTCCACCACACAGAGACGGATTCGTGAGACTCTCCGCCGACGTGACATGCTCCCATCACAGAGGCCTGACATTCACTCCACCATTAGATCGGTTCTGGCCGAGGCGGGTATCATCATTAGCTGATCACAAGATATCTCACTCTACACATGATCATCTATTGATCACATGTACTGTCAGATGTTTTCATTTACTTTTTCTTTCAGTTTTCCATGGCCCAGTATATCCATGGTACCATTGTATTACTTTTGGTCTCATTGGCCCTTGGGGTCTTCCGTAGACGTTAATATAACTTTCTTTCTTTCCCTCTCTCTCTCTCATCACATAATCCTTCGAGCCCCTCTCCTTTTCTCCCCTTTTGCTCCATGCCCAATACACCTAAGATGACAAGATCCACCAAATGGGAGGGGTTGTACGCCTCCCTCAACGGAGTAATCGAGAAGATGGAGAAACACCTCACCGCCTTCGCTACTTGGCACCGCGTCCAAGGGTTGAAATACATGCGTGGTATTCTTCTCTTACAAGAACACCACCAAGCCCAGGAGATGGAGGAGCTCAAGAAGCTTCAGCGAGAGGAAATCATGAAGCTCAAACAAGAGCTTGCCGAATGCAAAGCTCGGATGAAGGAGGACGGTGAGATCTCCAATGTTATGGAGGTCAAGGAGGAGATAACGCAAGACATGGAAGCACACATTCAAGCTACAAAGGACGAGCTCCCAAAGGGTGGGCCGAAGTGCCATTAAGGAGTGGATAGAGGTAAAGAAGAAGCACAAGTCTACACCCTCTTCGGAGATTATCAATGAGCCCTTGGAGAAAGAAAAAAGGAGGACTCGCGTGCTTCATGTGCAAGTTACTTGCATGCCTGAGGGGACCTCCCCTAAGGCCGATGTTCTAGAGCTTTGCAAGAAGCTCAAGGTTGATGTTCATCCCTTTGTGAATGCATGGAGAGCCGGAACATACACTACACAACCACGCTCTCCACTCATTCACTTCCCGGATCTTTCGAGTCGCCATGCATTCATGGATACCCGCAGAGCCCTTAAGGGCGAGACCATTTACTTCTCGGATGATCTTACACCCACACAGGTGGCTCATCAGAAGAGCTCCACGGAGAAAGTTATGGATGCCCGTAAGAAGGGAAAATGGGCGGTTTACCAAAATGGGAGAGTCGTCATCACAGAGAAGCGCACCAAATAGGGGCGTAGGGCCTGTAAGACACCACATTTGGACATGGTGGTTTGGAACTGCAATGGCATTTTATGGTCAGATGTAGGTGGTCTCCAAGATACTTTCACTAGACAAGATGTCATCTTCTATACAAAAACGCACCAGAGTCCTAAAGAAGTCTACCCAAGGTTGCAGGATATCAGTGGGAGTCTGCATACTATGGGAAGACCCACACATCGGGGGGGTCGAGGATCTAGAGGTGTAGCAATCCTTTTTCGAGACCAGTTACAAGGGATGATCAGTATAGTCTGGAGAGATAACGAGGCAAGATACATGTGGATTTGACTCTAGCTCACACCCTGTAACAATCCTTCAAAGAGCTATGGAAGGATTTCTAGGATTTTGTCTCAAAAGAATCCAGGAGTACAATGAACTCACCCATGGAAGGGTTGGTGACCCTAGTGAGTTATGTGGACTCCTAGAAGGGTTGGTGACCCTAGTGAGTATGTGAACTCATGGAAGGGTTGGTGACCCTAGTGAATCTATGAACTCATGAAAGGGTTGGTGTTATCTGAACTCATGGAAGGGCAGTTGCTCTGGTGAGTACAGTACTTGGATCCTGCATGGGTGGTGCCTGTGGTCGCGACTATTTTGGTGTACAAGATGGCAAGTTGGGAGATTTAATCCAAATCATTGCGCACCAACATTTACCTATGAAATGCACTTGCATGTGTGACTTGTTTTGTTTGCCTTGACATTGCCTAGTATTTTTCCTGTGAGGAGAAGATTTGGACAAGGCCATTTTGTTCTACATAGGAGTCCCTAAAACTATCACCCTAGATGCACTGCCCATATTTGTGCAAGGGCGGTCCCTTAGTTATAAACACTACACTGGGAGACCTTTGGTATCGCATTACCCATGCAAGCTCTTTTTTGGAGACAATTGGGAGCTCCAACTGGGAGAGACACATTTCCATGTTCTAGTTCCTCAAGCACTGTCGACGACTCCCCTCCCAACCTTCCCTCACATTCAAGCTTGAAGCTCCATAGTTTGTTAGTGTTTTTAAAAAAACCATATTTTATCGTACGGTATCCCAAAATTTCATATCGTACCAAAAATTCCCATACGGTATCGTATTTTTGTACCGTGACAACTATGGCGTGTGTGTACACCTATTTGCGACTAAGGCGGTGATTTTATGTGTTTTGCAAGTGGTAAGTGTGCACACTCAACCCTATTTAATTATTATTCCTTTGTCCACTGAAGTTTATGGTTTTGCAGGTTCAAACTCATTAAAGTTTGGGTGGACAAACTTATAAGTTATACGAGAGTTCACATCGGGCTGGACTTTATTAATGTACCGAGGCCAAATATATGAGCACCCAGGCACCAAGTCAAAATCCCATGAGTTGCTAAAAGAAGCTGAGGAGTTATTTTTTGAAGCCCATGAGTTGCTTTTCTGGGAGGCTAGTGTGCTGAACAAGTCAAGGGAGCCAAAAAGAGCAAGTCAACTTCTTCAAGGGGGAGCATAGGGCTGTTGGACAGCATACACAGAAGACATGAAGCTGGTCGCCTGCTTCTACATATATTAGGGAGCTGTAAGACTTCAAAATCAGCATACACAGAAGACATGAAGCTGGTCGCCTGCTTCTACATATATTAGGGAGCTGTAAGACTTCAAAATCAGCTGTCACATGATCTAGGGAGCTGGTCGACTGAGTCCTCTCTCTCTCTTTCTGCTGGTCGCATGTCCTATTAGCCTGGAACAGCTAGTCGACTAGCACACAGGGTGCTACAGGGCTGGCTGACTTGCACACAGGCTTCCAAGGGCTGGTTGTTGCCTTTCTCCTATCTCTCCACAGGCTGGTTGTGCTGTATTACAGCATAATTCCGAAAGATATCAAGGACTTCTTTGGTCGAAACAGTTACAAGTTGTGCCTGGCTTCTACTCTGCTCCCTGGGGCTACTAAACGATTTGGCCAAAATGCTGTTTGGGGCTGCTAGACAGCAAGCAGGCAGTTTTTCAGTAAAGAAGACCTAAAGGATGCTGTCCCGGGTGAGCCTGGTGAACTCATGTATGATCTGATGGAACCTTCGGATGGCCAAGAAGCTTGAAACATAGCTGGTTGTGCAGACAGCAGTGTAATCAAGAGAGCAGTCGGTGACTATTTTGCCCTGGGTTGGTGACCGAGGGCTTGTTTTCTTTGGAGGGCAGTTGGCGACTGCTTTGTCCTAGGTTGGTGACCGAGGGCTTGGTTTTTTCTAGAAGGCAGTTGGTGACTGGGTTGGTGACCAAGGGTCTGTTTTCTTTGCTGTATTTCACTGATTTGGATAGAGTGGATCTCCCAGGCACCCACATCTTGTACAACAGAATACTCTGTTGGTAATAAAGATGCTTCGGGGCGGGGGGGGGGGGGGGGGGGGGCGCTAGCCCAACTTCAGCCCCTAATGTTGTGTCATGTGCAAGATTATCTTATGTTGTTTTAGGATGTTTATGTCTTATGATGCTTGTGACAAATGTATTGGTATATGCTCATGATGTGATGGATGAAACCGATAGGTGACCCGAAACAATTGATCAATGGACAAACACTTCAGATGCCAAACAAAGATGTGAAAACGTAGCGGAAATAACCATAAACAATGCTAAAAGGAACACAACACTGAGCCGGAACGGCCGGGCCCTCGTAGGAACTTCTTTATTCACATAGAAGCTTTTACAAGATACCAAGGTGCAGGTGTGAACAACACCAGATCTTTCCACAAAGCATCAACACAAATGTTGTTCAAATAATCTATCCGGTGCCAAGATGCAAACACCTCTAGAAGCTGCCGAAAACTGTCACAAAACAGTCCCCAAATCAGCTCATAAACCATCCATAAATCAGCCCGGTACGGAGCCAAGAGTTGCCCCGAACTCCTGTCAAAAGTGCGCAGCGGAAAGCGTGAGACATAGGCATAGAGAGAAAGAAAACAAATCTGCATAATGATGAAGAAGCAATGATACAAACAGCCATGTGCAAGGGGTGGTCCCCGTAAGTGAGGGCATGATGAGCAACTCCCCTGAGGAAGGACCCGGGCCTGGAAGCCCCTGTCAAGGTGAGTACAAATGAGAAGGAGGCAAGCCTTATATAGCCCCAAAATAAGCTGGCTAACTTGCTCCAGAAAAGACCACGACTAGCTAAAATAAACATGTGAAAAATGGGTGGTCAACCCTACAACCAAGGGCCCTGAACAGAGGAAAAAGTATGGTGCTGCCCGAGATAAATCTGGGCACCCCTGATACACAACTTGGGCACACTACCAGGAGATGAATAATGCTAACACCCCCTCTCAGATCCTGGGAGAGAAACCGGTCCAAGGAGCTGGAAAAAGGAAACCTCCAAAGCAAGTCGAGAAGTCGATCTGCTCCCGCCTCTGCCACGTACTCCAAGAAACTTCTCCCGATGCAGAAGTCCAACAAAATCCAAAAAATGAACCACCAGATGTCCATATCTCCAACCCAATCTGTATCACACCAGTCCACACAATGTGCTCCCTCTTCAGCCCAAGAAAGGATGTCATCTGACTCTCTACCTCCAAGAAAAAAAATCTGCTCCTTAGAGAACACCGCCAAACTGTCTCCCTGTTGGCACCCCCTCTAGACACCCTAGAGGCCCACAATGTCTACATCAACCCTGGTACTCAAGCCTCCAACTCTGAGCTTGTTGAGCACCAATCTTCAGATACAAGGTTTCCGGATCTCCATGTATCCCTCGGTCCAAGAATGCCTCTCTGTCCTGCTAACACTCCAAGTGGAAGAAACATACCTCCAACACTGTAGCTAACAGTCCTGCTGGCACCTGACCTTTAAAACCTGTATCCATAACTTGCCGTCGCGTGATGGGACTACTACTCACACACCCCTATGAGTCACCCAATCACATGGCAACACCCCCTGAGCTCTTTGGTGTTAACTATGGCACTGAGCTCAAGAAAGCTCTCCTACCAAAACCTGACACCCCCAGCTGGCAAGCTCCCAACTAGTCACGTGTCCATGTGGAACCAACAATCCACAACTCATCATCCCAAAGCACAATCTGATGTCAATCATCTGCTCCAAACTGCTGCTCCACTGGTACCTACCTGTACCCAATGAACCTATACACCTGCCATGCATCCTGTTCCCATCTTGCAACTGAGCAAGTACCTGTGAACCTGACAACAGCTCTCGTCACCAAGTGACCTAGCCTGCCTCTACATGAATGCCGATATCAACCTGTACACCAAGCTTCCAAATCAATGCTCATCCTAGGGATGAAGACTCCTGTGCTTGTACCCTGTAATCCAGAAGGCCATCTGCTTGGGGAATAGGAATGGCTCACCTTGCCAAGTAACCACATCCCCCTCTCAAAGTGAACACCCTGAGAACCTAAAGGAAACACATGTACACCAGTAAAACTATGCTAAACTGGCACAAACTCATAGACTCCCTCTGCTGTCGAGAAAAGACTAATTGTCTTCTACACACACCTCGAGGATGTGAATCCAAGTGTGCACCCATGAGTCTGAAAACTCTGACAAAGCAAAGATTGGCCGAGTGTCAAATCCCCATAGGATCACCCCGTAGAACGCTCCTGATACAAGACTCGAAACCTGCAAACAAACCAAACAAACGTGAAGGGGGTGCAGGTCTGACTCACCTCCCAACCTTGACTGCCGTGGGCAAGCCCACAAGTCTTGGCTGTCCCCACCAAGCCACGAGCTGAGCTAATTAGATGGACGCACCGACCAATCTCTACCTCGTGACGTCCCATACCGCCACGAGGCTACCCTCGCGGGCCTCGAGACTGTTGCCGGCCTCGGCTTCATAAAGTAGGTTCACGTCTGCACTAGATCCAGGCTCCTGACCATAGACCTCCCACAAAGACACGCGAGACTCTATGGACTAATGACTAACCTTGGCCACCCTTTTATAGGCTCTTGGCCGGTCACTGGGAGTCCACACTTGGACGCCCACCCGTCCATACTTGGGTGCCCGCCCGTTAGTCTATCCCTAACTCAGCTCGCCAATAAGCCTGCCTATCTCCAAGCTTCCCCAAACCTTGAAGCTAGTCTTGTGTGCGTGTAGCACACGGTAGATACACACTGTGCACATGATATACTCCCCTTTCTCTAAGAGCTCACTCCTGAGCTCACTAAAAAGCCAGGGTAATCCCTCTGAAGGGTAGTCAATGTCTCCCATGTAGCGTCCTCCAATACACGACCCTTCCACTTGATCTTGTATTCCGTGATAAGTGTATTACGCAATCGTCTTTCACAAAATCCAAGAATCTTTTCAAGTTCGTGTGGAACAAATGTCATAGGATCACCCCGTAGAACACTCCTGATACAAGACTCGAAACTTGTAAACAAACCAAACAAACGTGCAAGCCTGACTCACCTCCCAACCTTGACAGCCGTGGGCAAGCCCACAAGTCTTGGCTGTCCCCACCGAGCCACGAGCTGAGCTAACTAGATGGACGTACCGACCAATCTCTACCTCATGACGTCCCATACCACCACGAGGCTACCCTTGCGGCCTCGAGACTACTGCCGGCCTCGATTGCATAAAGCAGGAGCACGTCTGCACTAGATCTAGGCTCCTGACCATAGAGATCTCACAAAGACACGCGAGACTCTATGGACTAATGACTAACCTTGGCCACCCTTTTATAGGCTCTTGGCCGGTCACCGGGCGTCCACACTCGGGCACCCGCCCGTCCATACTTGGGTGCCCACCCGTTAGTCTATCCCTAACTGAGCTCGCCAATCAGCCTGCCTAGCTCCAAGTTTCCCCAAACCTCGAAGCTAGTCTTGTGTGCGTGTAGCACACAATAGATACACACTGTGCACATGACACCGTGCAAGGGCTCAAGGCCATGTGGGAAGGCACCATTCCTGAAAAGAACACCTGCCTCCACTGCCTCCAGAAACGCAGATGAGATAATGCAAAAAACGCTACTGTAACCAACCGGCAGCACGTGTACCAAGAAGAAGAGAGGGAAGGGGAAAACACAGCACCTCCTCTGGGGGAAAACGCAGCCATGCTGCCCAGCACCCCCTCTGGAGAAAAACGCTGCCATGCTGCCCAGAATCTCCTCTGGAGGAAAAACCGCAGCCAGGCTGCCCACCTTCAGAGAAAAAAAACGCAGCCATACTGGCTGCCCTTCACCTGCTCACAAGGGCAGAAAACGCAGCCAATTGGGTACCTACTCTGGCCGCCCCGACTTGCAGAAAACGCAGCTAATAGGGGCTGCCCTGTAACTCCTCCAGCCGCCCCAGACAAAGACCAAAACGCTCCCTCCTCCTCTGCAACCAGCAGTATCAAAAAATGCAGAAATCCTTCTCTCAGAAAAAACACTTGAACACCTTCTGTAGAAGAGCCTCAACCCGGTGCTCTGATACCATGTCAAAAGTGCGCAGCGGAGAGCGTGAGACATAGGCACAGAGAGAAAGAAAACGAATCTGCATAATGATGAAGAAGCAATGATACAAACAGCCCTGTGCAAGGGGTGGTCCCCGTAAGTGAGGGCACGATGAGCAACTCCCCTGAGGGAAGACCCGGGCCTGGAAGCCCCTATCAAGGTGAGTACAAATGAGAAGGAGGCAAGCCTTATATAGCCCCAAAATAAGCTAGCTGACTTGCTCTAGAAAAGACTCACGACTAGCTAAAATAAACATGTGAAAAATGGGTGGCCAACCCTACAACCAAGGGCCCTGAAGAGAGGAAAAAATATGGTGCTGCCCCGGATAAATCTGGGCACCCCTGATACACAACTTGGGCACACTACCAGGAGATGAATAATGCTAACAACTCCGTGCCAAAACAGTTCCAAAATTGAGCCTCAAAAACTGTCCCAGATTCCTCCAAAACAGTCCCAAATCTCAGCTCCAAGATCAACCAGATGTGCAAGAGATAAGAGGTCATCTGACACCACCAATCCGTTGTACGGCCTGCACACATCCACCCTCAACACCTGCACAGCCAGTGCAAAGAGAGAGGAAAGATTGCTCCGCCGTTGTACCACTGTACGGCCAGTAGAGAGTGAAAAGCCTGCATCTGTTGTACGGCTGTCGTACAGACAACACAACAAGAATCCTGCCAGTCAGCACTCAGCCATCCACTGCAAGGTGCGCCCAACGCAAGAGAAGAGACAAAAGTCAGCTGTCCCACTGAAGAAAAATAGGTTGCTTGCTGATCATGTGTACAGCCAGCGCTATGTCTATGGAGAGGAGAACAAGCATGCTGCTGCATGGACAGATGAGAGAGAGACAAAAACCACAACTGTACCACTGTACGGCCGGTATAGAGAGGAAAGCCGGTTGTTGTCCTCTGTTCGACCTGCTGAAGAGAGAGAGAAAAGGTGTTGCTGTACGGTCAGATGAGGGATCTGCTGCTGTAGGCCAGCGAATCCAAAGAAAAGCATTGCTGTCCCCCTTCCCTGTGTCTAGGCGCCTCACTTCTTTCCTCTTTTATAGAGTCGACCTCCTCTATTTTCAGCATGTGCTTGCTTTTCCCTTAGCTAAAAGTGGCCTTTCCTCATAAAAATTATCCAAATTTGTGCTTTATACAACCAATCACTCTATAAATGACCCAACTTGCCATCTTTAGAGTACAGGTTATAAAAATATCTCATAAAAGGTAGGCGCCTGGCTTTTATTGACTTTTTGAGCCATGCCCAAATACTAATATGTCCACCCCTTTGTTAATAGTGTATGAGAACACTAACTCATCACTTTAATGATGAAAATCCCATGCCATCTTTGTCCAAATGCCGTCTTCCAAGCCAAAACCTTGCCGGTTAATGCTCCCGCTTTCTTTTGTGGAAAGATCCCCGTTCACACCTTGGTTCCACCTAGTGTATAAAACACTGGTCGAGACGGGTGAGGGACCAAATGGTGACATACCCTCCGTCTTATAAAGCAGTTGTCCGCAACTGTATAAACCACATACCATTGAGATATCCTTCAAGCATAGCAGATCTACTGCCAATCCACAATCCATGCATTAAAGCTATAACTGTAGATTCCACAATCCAAAGCTAGATACGAGCACAAGAGCCAACCATATCAAGAAAGAAACTTTATCCATATCTTGAGCCAACAACTCTGATAATAATAGCTCCATAAGCCACACATGTTCTATCATGTCAGGCTTCATAAGCCAGACATGTTTCCATCATGTCAAGCCTCAGAACTCACACATGTCTTGTCATGTCAAGCCTCACAAGCCACACATGTTACCATGTCAAGTCTCAGAAGCCACACATGTCTTGTCATGTTAAGCCTCAGAAGCCACACATGTTCTGTCATGTCAAGCTTCACAAGCCATACATGCTCTCTTGCCATGTCAATGGGCTCACACCAAAGTCCTTCAAACTCCTATTGACATGTCAGTGGGCTCACACCGGAGTCCTTCCAAGGATCCATCCACATGCATGCAAAAGGAATGTGCCATGGCATGATTGATGTGAGAAATCCTTCTCTGCAAAGTCGTCAAAATAAGCACATGTTCACACAAGCCAGGGAAGCTCAACTGGCACTCTGTTGTCCAAGACAACCCTGCATATCTTCGACTAACCATACGAGCGCAGAATACCTGCCATGTTGGTTTCAAAACAGCTCATAGTGAAACCGGCCTTCAGAAATCTGACGGGCGGTGGAACAAACACTCGCACACAAAACACTTCATCATCACCCATGAGAACCTGAAAAAGGAAAACAAACAGGGGAGCTAGAATGCTCCTGCAAATAGTACAAGGACACCGATTGGCCCCAAAACGCAGTGGCACCCCTTGCGGTATTTCTTTACTTGATCAAAAATGAGTAGAGAAGGCACACCTGTACGACACCTCCCTGCTTGAAAAGGTCTTCTCCACTCAACCATGGATCCCACGAACCCTTTCCCAAACAGCAGTAGGCCTGTACCAAACCATATGTCCTTCCTATAGTCACAGCCTGCATGTAACCTTGAGAAAACTATAAACTGTTCACATGAATCCAGAGAAATGTTCTCCACATGAAACCAAAGACCTGTATCCGATAAACCATAGACCTGTATCCATAAACCATAGACCTGTATCCTTGTTACCAAAGTCCTGTTTCTTCTCGAAAAACCAATGTCCTATTTCCATGACAGATAAATCCACATATGCACCATCCAATCACGGTGCCAAAAACCTAGAGAGAGAAAGATAGAGGACGTGTCAAGCAAATCCTGAATACACATAAGTCCAAGATGAAGAGCAACACACATCTCTTCCAAGAACATCATCCTGTGCATCTTAACTTAATCCTCTGTATCCAAATCTCGTAAACAAAGCCTACTTGCAAAGAGACAGAGAGACCCCTTGGCTCTTAGCCCCTCGGTGCCTCCTTCAGCTCACCTTCTTCAAGAGAGATAGAGAGAGACCCACGCTGACTGCTTCCACACATGCAGCCACCTGGCGTAGAGGGCCTCCCATCTGACTCGTCTGGCTGCGTGACTATCTGCAGAGAAACTCCTGCCTGACGCCTGCCTAGCTGCCCATTGCTGGTTGCCCATCTGGTTGCCTGCTTGGCTGCCCTATACTGCCCATTGCTGCCCGGCTCTAATCCATACATAGCAGCGGTAACACCTGGCGGCAGCAACACCTGGTCAACAGCACACCCGGCAGCAGCAGCAGTGGTTGCCCCTGGCGGCAGCGGCAGCGGCAGTAGCAGCAGCACCACCCGCCTGTCTGTAGCCATATGTGCAGCAGCGCCCAGCAAAAGCAGCACTCCAAGGATGCGCCTGTGAAGACCATCCGGCAACTCCTCTGTTCTCGAATCCAAGGTGATGCGCCTCACCACCGCACGACTCCACGAATCTCCGCCACCTTCGCTTTTTATAAAAAAACGATGCGCTTTTTTTTCTCAAAAATGCCAAAAGCCAAGGTTAAAAGAAACGCATGCTTTTCAAAAATATAATAGTAATATTTTAAGCATCAAAGGTTATTAAACCTTATAACTTTAAAAATCCTTTTTGTCCCCTTTCACACTTGGGTTGGCCACACTTATGAGTTTTCTTTTTCATATTAACTGATGCCTCACCACACTATCCATCCCATGCCCGTGCCCGTGCCCGTGCCCGTGCCCGTGCCCACCTGCTTGTTGTCCAAAGGGAAAAACACAAGGTCGTAACACATAGACTAAAATCAACCAATCCATGATACTTATAAATAATTCATGGTTTTGTAATTGCATATGCGACATATTCTAGCGTCCCATACCACTAGAATATTCCCCATATGAGATCCTTGTGTAGGCAACAGTTCTAGCATCCCATACTGCTAGGAGCCTCCAATACACAAGACCAAAACCATAAACTATTTATCAAAACCATAGAAAAACCTTTTCTAGAATCAGAATGTTTTCCAACGAAAACGCTTTTCAGAAAAAGAAATTTTCTTGAAACACATCTCAAAATAGATATGAGAAACACTCTCCACTTGCGTCAGCAAGGGAGTTTAACATGTATAAAATCCAAAATATTGGTAAAAGAAAAGCATTAAACATAAATACTTATCTCAATAAAAAGCGTGTCGCCAATATATTTATGTATAATCAAAATTTCTGGGACAACATCCCATAAATATCGAGGAGAAAGCCAAAATTCACAACACCCAAAATAGTATCTAAGTTTCCTCCGAAACTTCGTTCCTTTCATGGCAGGAACACTCGCTCCCAAAACAATCGGGCTTGGAACAACCCGCCGGTCCATTTTCCACCAGAGGAACTTGCATCTTATGTTTGTTGTGCTCCTTCCGAGACATCTTCCAAGCCATTCCCTCCCTAAAAGAATGCATGTCTCCACCTCAAACAATAGGTAGTTCCAGAACAGGAGCTCGTCTGCTAGGGACAGAGAATCAACCTCTTGTTTCAAGCTAGTGAACTGGGAGACATAAGAAGCCAGACAACCAATTTGGCCCAAGTGGCATAACCGAGTTCGGGTTTGAAAATCCACATTGGCATGAATGAACTGCTTATGGATGACCCGCTTAAATTTTTCCCACGTCGTAACCGTTTTTCTAGCGTGTTGTCGCCGTTGCCACCAAAGCAAAGCGATATCTTGAAGCAAGGATGCGGCCAATGTAATCTTCTTAGCATCGATAAGAACCATAGAGTCATAATACATGCGTAATTTATAAAGCCATTGTTCAAAGGTACGCTTGTTGCATTGTCCTCCATAAAAATCGGGGTGTTTAATTTCCAATTTCTCAAATTTACTAGCTTGCAAAAGACAATAAAGAGTCTTAAGATCGTCACCTCCTAGCTCATGGGGAATGATGTCTTCATTCTTTGGTACTATTGCTGTAGTGTCGACTACCAGTATAGAATTGGTATGAGAATGGCGATCCGTCTTCAACTGCTAGATCTGAGAAACCACTATGACCATGGGCTGTTGAAGCTGCTGCTGCTGGAATTGTTGTTGCATCTGCTACAAAGCCTGCTGCCACTCAGTTGGAGTTGGACTGCCAGGCTGGTCGATCGGACCCTCCATAGTAATAGGTTGAGATTAGGACTCTGAATGTTGGAACTCTGGGCTTTGTGGTTGCTAATGCCTTTGAGCCCTAGTGAGAACCATGAGCCAGTGGGTGAGGCACAAGCATGTTGTAAGCTGGAGAGGGTAGGTCGGGGGCTAGCAAGGCTGCTATGGACAACCCTGTGTAAGGAGAGGTCAATGGGAACCGAAGAGTACTAGGGCTAGCTGCCAGTGGGGACAAGGAGCAACAGGTTCTCAATTTTTTTTTGTTAATCATAGATCCCAATTTGCACACCAAATGTGTGTTGTGACCGTATGATGATGAATTTGCGGGTTTCTTGAACATCAAAGTGCCCGTATATAGTGATACATGCTCCTGATTATCAATTATCCATGACTGCTCCAAAATATTATGTACTTGAAAAGGGCCGCACTAAACACGCTGTTACAGCGCACACGATGTTATCGTATATGTTGATGCCTTGAATAATAATTTGGCAATGAGCAGATGTTTGCATGTAAGCCCACCAGCCAACTCCACAGGGGTACATGCTCTCAAAGGAGATGCACCGACAAACACAGCATATAAGTAGCGGATATGCATGCCTTTCCAACCTCCTAGTAAGCCTTATTCACCTTTATGCGCATCCATTCTTCAAATTTGATACCCCCCACACAAAAAAGGCTACCCTTACACTCCTTGTCCACCCTCTAACAAGCTCTTCCCTTCTCATTTTCCAGCAATTACAACAAATACATGAGTGCCAGCCCTGTACAGAACAGACACTAGCACATACAGAAGCAGTTGAACCAAGTATAGCAAGTACACATCGAAATAACAGTATTAGATAGCAGGTACTAACAAGTACGGTACAAACTCAGTGAGGGTACACAGCAGGTCCCAGCACATTCATCAAGTGAAGTGAAAGAAAAAAAGCCTGGCAACTGCTCCTTCGTGGAGGGCAGTCCACCATGTCAGTAGACTCAATATTTCTCATGAAGTGAAGGTAAGACTTACTGTTCATTGCCTCGAGGTCCACTACAAACTGCCTCCACCATGTCAGTAGACTCAAAATTTCTCATGAAGTGAAGGTAAGACTTACTGTTCATTGCTTCGAGGTCCACTACAAACTGCCCCCATTATTTCGTTTGTGATGATGTCTGTCATTGCCCTTCTTCCATGTACCTGAAAGATAATTAAAAACTCGACTATCAACATGGGAATGCTGTATGTTGAAGGCAAAATGGCACTTACACATGAAGCACAGAACAAGCTCACAATCTCTGAGCAGAAATAATAACGACCTATAAAAGACATGATGCTTCATCAAACCCATCCCTTATACAAAGCAATGATCCTCCAAAAAAGAAGGATTATGTTGTACTATGCTTTGCTAACCTGGAATAATGATAAAAAATCCTGGGTGATCGATTCAACATTTTCCTCTGATAACCTGTTCAGCAACCCTTACCACAGCAAAAACAAAAAAAAACAAAAAAACAAAAAAAACTAGCCAATTTCCTTTAAAACCCAGAGACAAACATAACTTAAACCACCAAAGAGCACTGTTGCTTCAGTTTAACCAACCTCTGCAGTGGCGTTGAAGCTGAGAAAGTTCATTTGAAGGGATACCCGAAACCCTAAGGTGGGGTGCCACATACATAACCACAGGTTGTCCATCCTCAGATTTAAATCTCTCTGCATTGGAAATGGCCGTCTCTTGTCCATCCTTTCTGTGGGAGTCAGCCCACTTTCATTCTCTTCTGCATCATACGGCTCTCTGCCATCCTCTTCTACATCTGAGGACGATTTGCAGGGACCACCTCCATCCTCGTCATCCATTGCATCAAGAGAACCATTGAGCTTGCTATCTTCATCAAAAAGTTCTTCAAAGACATCCTCTTCTGTTTCACTCTCATCCGGTACAATGCTTCCTTCATCTTCATCAGACTCCGCTGCTCCACCCTGCAAGGAATCAATCTTTGCACCTCTGGCAACTTTTTTAACACTCTTCCTATCTTCCAAGATGTCTGATGAAGAAACCATTCCCTCCAGTAGATCGGATAAGCCATCAGAGGTATTGTGGAACAAGCCGTGCTTCAACTTCAATTTCTTCCCTAGTCTCCTTTCCAATGCCAGGTCCTCTTCCGCACTAACACCCGCTGTCTTCTTCTTGTCCATCTCAAGATACTCTTCAAACTTCGTTCGCTTCACTTCACTCATCTTACCCACTGGCATCATCTGCATTTTTGACCTGACAATCTTTGATGGTCTTGTTTCTAGTCCCAATTCAGAAGTCTCATGTGTTTGTGAGGTGACTTTTTTCTTCTTTTTCTTCACCTGGCACAGGTTATATGATGTATGTATACAAATCTACCACGCACTTAAGCGAGGTTACGTATGAAAACGAGCTGCAGAATCCAAGCATACATGAGATCATGAATGAAAATGAACTGACCTGCTGGTGCTGAGTCCATGATTGCAGGCGCGTTGATTCTTAGCCTTCCTTGCATCTTTCCGTCTTTCTTTCCTTGATGATAATCCCTTTTCTTTACTTTCAAGAGCAGGCATGTTGGACGAAGCGTGTCTGTCTGCGTTCAAACAAGGCCGCAAGGTTGCAAGGTTTCTCTACAAAAGAGAGAGAGAGAGAGAGAGAGAGAAAGAACAGACTTCAAATTTGTAGCAAATGTGTTTTTAACAAATACATTTTTATTTGTTTATTTAATGGCCTAATGGACTAGTAATTTGTAATCCAAGCATGGCATCTCGTGTGTATACTTTTAAATTTTCAGTCAAGCCAAAATAATAATCATAATAATTTGCAACGACTTCCACCGAGGCAGTGATCTTGATGTCCAAGTTTCACACTAGGAGACCACAAGTTTAAGCTTTATGCTTTGAGAAAATTACAATCTCTAGATTTGCCAGTACTAATTTAGACCAAGCCTCTTTTGTGTTGTGTTGTTGTGAGCCCTTACAAACCAATTGGTAGCTAGTCTATCAAGTACAAATTTAATATTAATGATGTTTAGTCCCCTTATCTTCTTAGGAGTGCAACAAAGAGTGCACCTGATTTTGGCTTCTTCCCATTCCATAATACACTCCTAAGAAGTTTTTCCAATCTGTCTAGTTGCCTATTAGAAGGTCTCCAAACAACAAAGAAAGTAGATAACATTGACTCTATTTTTTAAGGATGACAAATGATGAATTATTATTTTTTGACGAGAGTTCGAGATTAAATAAAAGTCCAAAACACACCTCTAAGCATTCTCAAATTTTTCCACATCCCCACTCAAGGTGAGGGTTGTGGCGTCAACAAATTGTTCAAGACAGTGTCTTCTCCTAACAAGGGCATCCCTTCAACCAACCCCTCCATTGTCCATTTACTTCAATAATGGTGACCATGATACTAAACTTGCGCCCAAAGTATGAAACTTGTAACATAAAGATAATAATCCTAATTCATATGATCATAAGCCTTACCTAAGCCTACTTTAAGAAATATGGCTTCTCCTATTATACCCAATTTCGACCTACCATATAGCAATGATCGAATTAAGAATGAATCTTCCTAGGCATAGAGATCTTGTCCCAAGCAATTGTGAGACGCCTGACCCCTCCGCGCACCGGAATCCGGGGAGCTAGCAGCGGAAGTAGCAACCTCTTGTGCAGGGCAAAGCTTCCCACTCGAGGCCTCACCCACGAATGTCCAGACAAAGACTAATCCCTCAGTTCTTCCAAAACCAAACCTAGAAAAAACTTCCCTCACCCAAAAAGCATAGGCGATTCCTCCAAGAAAATCTTCTAGCGTAGTCAAAAAGCCTTAACTGTCCTTTGTATTCCGACCAAATCTGCGAGTCACATGGCCGAATCAAAGGAGGAACTTACACTTGGTTCATAGAGACCAATGCTTTTTTCCCCCCATCAAAGAAGCACAGCCATTGATTCTTTTTCCATAGAACAAGGATTATCCTGGGACTTACACTCTAAAAACAAAAGAAAACCCTGACAACCCCTTAGAGCAATAAAACTAACAAGATAGACCTCTATAGCATCCTCTATTCCCTCATTAAAGGATAACAAATTTGCTAAATACACATGCACACTCTACAAACAAAATAAACCCCCAACAACCCCTTAGAGAAATAAAACTAAGAAGATAGACATCTATAGCATCCTCTATTCCCTCATTGAAGGATAACAAATTTGCTAAATACACATGTAAAAACAAAAGAAGAACCCAACAACTCCTTAGAGCAATAAAACTAAGAAGAGAGGGGAACATCTAGATGAGAGAGAACAGAGGAGATTTAATGTACTTCAACTATCGTAACTTGAACAAAATTGAATTTTATTATAGGAATCCATCAGTCCAGCCTAACCCCATCCAATCCCATGGGTTAGCCAACCACTGTATTGATAGGATCCATTATATAAATTTGGTTATGTTTTGTCCCGGGTACCAGGGAAAAGAGTTCCCAGGCCCCCTAGCCGGCTCTCATGCAAAACTTAAATAGACACCCACTTACACACCCACCAATATGAAATTGCCTTTTCTTAGACTCAACTATCTCCAAAACAGCATTGCAATAAAACCACAGTGTTTCCATCATAATCCTCAGTATTCCATTTCCAACTATAAATTCCAAATTTCAGTCATTTCTTCCTCAGCGTACCTATGGCATCATTGGCAACCAGAACGCTCACCACCCTGCTCACTCAGGGGCCTTTTCAATAGTTCCTAGCACATAGTACCTAGGAGTTTAATCACATAAAATCCATATGGACTCTCAGTTGGAGATCAGCAAGATCAACCAACAAGATCCATGTAAAAGAGCCATGAACTCATCCATTGAAGACCAACAAGGCCAATCAACCAGATCCATGCCCGTGTTCAGAAAACAGCTCCAACTCATTTTTCTTCCTCGTCACACGCGTGGGTACCCAGAGCCCGAGCATCGTATGGTCAGCACCCTCTAGGTTCCTTGCAGGTCACCTAGCACTTCACTCATAGGCCACTTCCTTGGTCCCTCATCCACCGTACCAAAAGCTCACCATTTTTAATCGAGGTTGGTCAAGACCTCGGCCGACCTTGCCACGCGAGACGTCCTTCATTGACTCTCCGTCAGCTGCCAACTATTTCACTTAGGTCACCCACGACCTCATTCCACAAGATAGTCAAAATGCCACGCGAGACGTCTTCATTGACTCTCCGTCAGCTGCTAGCTATTTCACTTAGGTCACTTAGGTTACCCACGATCTCATTCCACAAGATAGTCAAAAGGCCTTTCCCTGCTTTAGTGACATAAAACATTTTAAAAAACATGTTTCACATACAATTACAGTTCCAACAAAATTCCATCTTTCCTCATCATTATACATTCTTTCACATCATTCCTCATCATTTCTCATCATCCCATATCATTTCTCATCATTCCATATCATTTCTCATTATCTCACATCAATTTACATCCAATCACATCACTCCCACATACAACTCACATCTAATCACATCATCTCACATCAATCACATCCAATCACATCAACTCACATCTAATCACAACATCTCACACATTAATCACATCCAATCACATCCAATCACATCCAATTCCATTCCACCATTAACTCACATCCAATCACATCATCTCACATCAATTCACATCCAATCACATCACATCCAATCACATCCAATCACATCATTCCCACATTAACTCACATCCATTCCCACATCCAATCACATCCAATCACATCATTCCCACATTAACTCACATCTAATCACATCATTCCCACATTAACTCACATCCAATCACATCATCTCACATCAATTCACATCCAATCACATCATTTCCACATTACTCACATCCAATCACATCATCTCACGTCAATTCACATCCAATCACATCATCTCATCAATTCACATCCAATCACATCATTCCCACATCAACTCACATCAATTCACATCCAATCACATCATCTCATCAATTCACATCCAATCACATCATTCCCACATCAACTCACATCCAATCACATCATCTCATCAATTCACATCCAATCACATCATTCCCACATCAACTCACATCAATTCACATCCAATCACATCATTCCCACATCAATCCACATCCAATCACATCATCTCACATTAATTCACATCATTCCCATATCAACTCCAATCACATCATCTCACATCAATTCACATCCAATCACATCATTCCCACATCACTCACATCCAATCACATCATTCCCACATCAACTCACATCCAATCACATCATCTCACATCAATTCACATCCAATCACATCATTCCCACATCACTCACATCCAATCACATCATTCCCACATCAATCCACATCTATTCACATCTTTCCACACCAATCCATATCTAATCACATCATTCCCACATCAATTCACATCTTCCCACATCAATCCACATCTAATCACATCATTCCCACATCAATCCACATCTTCCCACATCAATCCACATCTAATCACATCATTCCCACATCAATCCACATCTAATCACATCATTCCCACGTCAATCCACATCTATTCACATCTTCCCACATCTAATCACATCATTCCCACATCAACCCACATCTATTCACATCCATTCACATCCATTCACATCAACCCGCATCCATTCACATCCATTCACATCATTTCACATCCATCCACATCCATCCACATCATTTCATATCATTTCACATCCATTCACGTCATTTCACATTATTTCACATCCATTCACATCATTTCACATACATTTATATCATTTCACATACATTCATATCCATTCACATCATTTCTATTTGAGTAAATTATATTTATAATCATTTCCATAATTAATCTAGAAAATTTGTGCATACCCTTCTTTATTTTTTAGGCAAATGAATAATGCTCAAAACTCCACTTTTAGCATAAAATTTATTTTGCATAAATTCATTCTCTAATGATATAAATTTTTCCATAGCTTCCCCACATTTTCTATGAAATGAGAATGCTTAAAATTCCACTTTATCATAAAAATTAATTATGCATAAAATTCATTTTTTTAATGATAAAAATTCTGCCATAGGTTTCCCACATTTTCTATGAATTGAGAATGCCCAAAATTACACTTTTAGAATAAAATTTATTATGCATAAACCTTCATTTTCTAATTAGAAAATTTTACCATAACTTCCCCGCATTTTCTATGAAATAATAATACTCAAAATTCCTCTTTTAGAATAAAGATTATTTATACATAAATCTTCATTTTCTATTGATAAAATTTTGCTATAGTTTCCCCGCATTTACTATGAAATAATAATGCTAAAAATTCCACTTTTGATATAAAAGTTAGTTTATGCATAAACCAAAGCTTAACCATAAACATTAATTCATCATAATCAAGAAAAGCATGGTTTTAAGAGAAAAACCACAAAATAAAATGCTTCCTAAGCATGAGGGAAGAAGAATAACATTAAAAAGAGAGCATAAACAACATTGTTTAAGCTTATTTTGGTTTGCTTGATTCTTTACCTTGCAAAAATGGTGTAGCCCTCATGGAAGAGGCTTGGTCACCAAGGGGAAAGGGTAATCTTCAAGAAACAAGAGGTTTAATGAAGCTCCAAAGCTTCACAATAATAGAAATATAATAAGCTGAAAATTACACTAGCATATAGTTACTCCAATATGAAAATACAAAGGAATGGGGGTTTATTTATAGGTGAGGGAGGCCACCAACCAAGTCCAACTAGAATCTAGAGGCTTCCAGCTCCAGTTTGATCCATTTTGGACAAGTTTAGACTAATTTGGCTCACTTTTTTGATTTGGTTTGAAGGAGGAGAGAGGAGAGATGAAATATCTCACTTTTTTTAATTAAAAAATGCCCTCTTAATGTGATTTCTAGGTGCCTCCTTCATGAGCCCTTCTCCCCATTCAGAGGTGTCAAAAATTCTATTTTTTACTAAAAAATCCCATTTTTTAACTAATAAACCCTGTACTAGTCAACTCTTCATCTTATTTAACAATTTACTCATTTTTGGGAGATTTTCTTATATTCTTTGCCTTTTTCTCATCCCAACACTTAGATTAACTTTATTGGCCCTTCTTGACACTCTTTGGACTTAATAAATTTTTTTTGAAATTTTATACCCCTAGGCCAAGATGTCCAATTCACATTTTCAATTAATTTCTAATGCATATTGGAAAACTCTTTTTAAGATTCTGTTTCAGGGGATCTCTTCCTATTGACTGGGAGAAAATTCTTATCCAAAAATATTTCAAAACCTTATTATCTCTCTCTAAATTTCCTTCTCTAGACCAAAACAAGGTAAAACAATATTTTCTTGCATTTAGAATTAGGGAATGATTACAAAGACTGAAGGGGAGGTTCCTACATCTTTATATCTCAAAAACTGGAGGG